>NC_055671.1:19373857-19730214 GCF_017976325.1 Chelmon rostratus | reverse complement strand
AAAGCCTGTATTTAAGAGGCCCAGTGGAGGTGTGTGGGATCTGCATCTTACTGTAATAATGGTGGGGCAAAAAATGTTAGAGGCCTTAAAAGAAATTGGAAGAATTTTGCATTTGTTTTGAATTTGTAATTGTGCCACAGCTTCTTGGCTGTTTCTTATACATGTAGTCACTTAAAGTCATCACAGTCTTTACACTTCTGGCATAACCTGTGATAGATATAGATAAGATACCCCCAGTGGTGATTTTAATTTTACGTATCTACATATTTTATGATAACATGATAAATACTATCTATTCAAGGGCATTTGTTTTTGTACTGATATCTCTTTCACACTGAATAAAATTAAGTCATTTTAAAAGGCCAAATTCACTTAAATATAATGAAAATTCGACAACTTTAAAGTGCTATGTCTAAATGATGATTTAATCTAATTTAATTGTCTTCTCTGCCAAATGCTACTAGCAGTAGTAGCAAACTAGTAGTAGGCTGGTAGTATCAAAGAAGGAGTTGGGTTCCTGTCCTATAATGAAAATATGATATTATGACTTAAATGATGGAATTTATATCTTCTATGCCATTTTTACACATCAACAAAAAATCCGACCTTATAGGAAGATAAAGCAGACATCTTGCTGCAGTTGGGAACTTTTAAAAACATTTTTATAATTCTCATAAAAATCAATTTCATATTTTGCTCTGAACAAATGAATAGCTCCTCACATGAATCTCTCTGTTGGCTTCCTAAAAATCTGTCACCAAGTCATCAAGCTCAACCTGCAAACAAAATTTCAAATGGAGAAAATCGCTACCATACAACACTATTTGTGTTTTCTCACTTATTTGCAAAGGTCAGTTCCCAAAGTTGCTGCTAATTGGCTTTGAACGACCTTCAAGTACGATACCTCTCAGGACACAAGTGTGTTCCTTAAATCATTTTTCCCCACCCGGAGGTCAAAGCTTTTCCACGGACTTAAAAGATGGATCAGAAAAGAAAAAAACACATTTTACTGCTCCAGATAATTTTCGTTCACTTTCTCTGTAAATATCTGCATGATTTTACTCAAAATGAGGGTCACAGAGAGACACTGCTTGATTCTAAGGGGTTATAAAGGCAACCAAAAAGGCTGAAGACCACCACTAACTATGCTGTACCTTCATGGTGGATCAGAAGACCTGGTAGTTGCCTGCCTTTCAATATTTAATGTGCTACTCCTGTACCGTTACGCTGTGTATATATCAGACACATGAAATGTAAAGCGTTGCACGTCTGGGTGTTATTTTCATAAATAAACACGAAAGGTTAACCAGTCTATTTGATTTAGTGCTGATCTGGGTTCCCTCATTGACTTTCTGTCAATGATCCAACAGTAAAATATATTCACAGTACATATGCAGTGTATGAGTTACTCCTTTAGGGAACTGATGATGATGTGTGTGTGTGTGTGTGTGTGTGTGCCTAAAGGGTTGTTGCTTAAAGGGTTTTGAAAAGCAAACTGTGCATGCTTCTGTAACTGTAGAGTTAACTCTATAGAGTAGAGTGAGGGTCGGCATAGAGAGTTCAGTCACAGCCACAAGAAATGTGTTGCATGCAAATGTGAAGCAACAGCATATCAGCACTGACTCTGCTCAGAGGTCAACAGGCTGGGATGCTGCTCTGTACATTAATGTCACTCTTGTTTGATGCAACAGGAACCATGTTGTTGCAGCTAACAGGATCACACAAAATCTATCAATTAAGACATTTTTGTGGGAAGTTGTGTCTGCGGCCTTGACCCCTGAGTCCAGAATGAGCCATGAAGCGCCTGAGGCTCACTAGTTGTCCTGGGATCCACACAAGAAGAGCAACAATAAAAAACATGCAATCATTTTGAATTATAGATTATCAATGAAGCAAGAAAATGAAAAACAAGCCAAAACTAAAAATCAGAAAATAAGCCAATAAAACACTAAAAAGTAGTAATTAAACATGACAATGTATGTGAGGTTTATCCATTTTTGTATTAGTGACTTTGTGAAAGATACCAGTGACAAAAAAACCCAGTATATTTCACACACAAATGACATTTGTCTCCATAAACCTTGTAAGAATTTATACCGCGACCTCATCCAGGTCAGACTATAAGTGTCTACATATTAACTACAAAAACTACACTCTCCTCAGCTCACATTTCCCCATGTGCCCTCATGTGCAGGCTAACTTATTATTCTTATTTATTCAGTGGAGGACAGAAAGAAACTGCTGTAAAAAATTAACACCAAAATAACAAGTCTAGGATGTAGGTGGGTATTGTCAGGTCGAGGGGGAGTCGTTGTCAACGTAGCATCCATGGCAGGTAAGGCAGCAAGTGGTTTCTTTGTATGTCCTCAAGCACTAAGCACAGACACAGAGCATTTTCAGTTTCGTGAATTTGTCCACACTCTTTTGTGTCTAACTCTATTGGAATTGCAATATTCAATGGAAGCCAAAAGCAATCTAATCCATTTAAATGCCCAATACAAACATTTCCACATCAAAATGTGCATTAGGTAATGGTGCATTTCATTTGTCAACACTTCCGCCTGAGTCACACCAGATAGATTTTCATTGGCAATGGTGTCTGTTTAACAATGAAGACAACTCGTATGATCCTACGCTAATTCAGGTCGTCAACAAACTCCAGAAATGACATGCCGTGCATTTAAAGCTGGTGAGGTATATGTCAGATCAAGCATGATCAGGGGTAAACTGATGTCTGGCATGGAGACCACTTTTAGTTGTGGTATGAGAGACCACGTAGTGTCAGATAGGGAAAAGATAAACCAGAGTTAGTAATGTTTAGGGGGCTATTAGGACTATTAACTTTAGATGTAGACATAGATTGTCACAAAGGAGAACATTCCTTAGTGGGACAATGCCCAGAGCATGATCTGGTCTTTAAGGTAGGGAAAGGTATGGGTGGAGTTAGATAAACAGTCATGCTATATATTGTGATGTCTGTATGTTAAGGGCAGAGTTTTCTGATCTGACCCTGAAGCTCTCTCGGATGGCCGGCATCTGATCTGATACTGCTTGTTAATAAAGGTCTCTTCAACTCAAGCTTGTATCAGCGGAGTTCTTCCTACATCATTATCATACCACTGCTTGGCAGGACCTGGCTAATAAACTTCACTGGAAACACTGTTTCTGGTGTTTGAACACAGGTCTCTGCAGCTGCTTGACAGCTTTCATCTCTGTTTCACCTCTGATATGATGGGCATACCCTTACACTGTATGTTATTATGAAGGTAGTTTCTGAACAAGAACCTGAGGTTAGAGTTGGGTGAAAACTTTTTATTTGCAATAACAAATGTGATGAAAATGAAATGTAACAGTCAGAGTGCGCAGATGGGAGTGCCATCAGATCTCGACATCATTATTTTAAAGGGAAATTGTTGCATGGAAACAAGCAAATCTTGGAAGAGATTTTGTTCGTCCGTATTATTCCTGTTTTTGAAAACCCACATTCTACAGGTTTAGGTCCACTACTGAGCACGCCCGTCTATACAGCCACGAAGCATGGCGTAGTCGTTTACTCGAGCCATGGCGGTAAGGAGGTTTCAAGATAAATAACAGCTTTTCCTTTTATTGTCTGTAATTTTTATTGTGCCTCTGAGCAGCAGAGTCTTTTACTAGGCTGCCTCTACCGCCTCAGGTTATGGTATACGATTCAACACGCTTTGCCCGGGTTTTGTCCAAACTGACCTCTTCTCCAACTTATTAGACAAAGTGGGACAATTTTCCCACCTTAAAGATGTGACCCAAGAACTGGCCGACAGGACAGGGGTGATAAAGTGAGTCTTTTCTTCTATCTTGTTTTGTTAAAGTTATAATCCTTTACATTTTCATGACATCAGATGTCATTTTTGATAGTGTTTAATAAAGCAGGTCTAAAGGAGAAAAGAAAGCTTGTAGTGGAACAGGTGAGTAGGCAGGAGGAGTTGTTAAGGGGGGCAAAAGCAGTTGGTCAGGCCAAACAGGGACAATGGTTGAATTGGGAAGGTGTTGAGAAGAGGAAACTTAGTTGGAGGGACCTGTGGAATATGGAGGAAGGCCAAATTAAATTTCTGATAGGGGCAACATACAATGTGTTGCCAACCCCGCAGAACCTAAGTCTCTGGGTACAGTGCGATCAATCGTGCCCACTCTGCTCAGGTACAGCAAGTTTAAAGCACATTTTGTCAGGTTGTAGAATTAGCTTATCACAAGGCCGGTATACATGGCGGCATAACCAGGTGCATTCTGACTGAATCCTGTAATGTTCCTCTGTGTTTCAATGTGCATAGAAAGACAAATGACCAATTTATAAAAAACAATATTGATTATATTCATTTTGAAAATCTATTTATCAAACACTGAAATGATGCGATTGTCTGGTGTTTGTCTTATATAGCTATATATCTGACATGAAAACAAATGTTAATAAAGAAATAAAAAACTGATCATCATCCGTTCATCTGTTTGTTTTCAGTAATTTGCAGTTTCACAAACATCCTCAAAATGCAAAGGATTGTGGGTATAAGTGAGCACTGACGCCTGATGCTCATATTCAACTAAACTGGAAACTGACTGCAGATCAAATTAATCTATGTAATGTAGTGCAGACTCAACAAGCCAGACCAGAGTTATCCGTTTAGGCTTCTGATCTTTTAAAACAGAGTCATGTCAACGCTACACCTGCAGAGGCTGCAGGACACATTTATCTAACACCTTTAGTTATTAGTTACTTTGCAGATTCAGATTAATCATTCAAAATATCACCAACAAGTAGAATATGATGTATTATTATACGCTAAGATAAGACTTTATTGATCCCAGGGGGAAATTCACAGGATATAAGTAGAACCTGGACCATTAAAGAACCATTAATGCATCAGTAATTATAATCAGATAAGATAAAATATGCACATTATTCTAAAATTTAATTCAGACAATTCCCTCAAAAGTAGAACTTAATTATAAGAGGGATCACTACACAGTGGACACAACAGCATGATGATAAATACACATAAAGTTCTCTGCACTCTCAGGCAAAAATAAATCATTTTAATATTTGCTGATTTATTATGCATTAATATATTTATTATCTCCAAACGAGAATTACATGATGTTATTTGCAGAAAGATATTTTAGCTGAAATTACTTGTCTGCTGTACAAAGCACAAAGTCACTAAACCAATGAAGGAAAAGTCACATATTCTTTTCCTTTTGGCAATATCAGGAGGGCCTCTCCATTCTTCGTCTCATCTGTCAGCAGCTCGAGGAGGGACTCTGCTACCTCAGCTACACTGAAATAAAACGGCACAGTTACTTCAGTGAACGTGCATGTGCGCAGCATCATCTATGGTCATGATAATGTGCTTCCATGGGATTGTTTTTGTACTAATAATCAATGCTCTGAATGGAATTAAGGCAAATCTGGTGCAGAACAAACAGTAGAAAAGGTTTAACAGAGCCCAGAACTAAATGTAGGTTTTTCAGAGGTAAAGACTCACGTTAATATCCCAATATTATCTACTATTTTTTGGCCTGCGTCAGCAAGGTGGGAATATTGCCCCAGTTTGGATGGAAAAGCGGTGAAAAGCTCAGTTTGGACGAAACCTGGGCAAAGAGCGTTGACTCTTACACCGTAGCCTGATGCAGCAGAGGCAGCCTGGTGAAAGACACACACATAAACACAATTAAGTTTCAAATGTTCGCATGCACAGTTTATAATACAAGCAATGAAAGGAAAAAGCTGCTGTGTCTGTCTCGCTCCTAGATTATACGATTTTTATTGTACTGTACTGTGCAAAACAAGGTATGCAAGGTTAGTGGATCCATGATGATCATAAGGACTAGCACAAGTTAGCTAGCTTGTGATCTATCCATCCCACTACATGTGTGCAAGACTTTATCCAAACATGGAAAACTGTTTAATTGACACCTGTTTTTTATTTCTGCTGCAAATTCTTGCACACAGAAGTCGTAAGAAAACCTTGCTTACCGCCACGGCTCGAGTGAAGCCGACCACTCCGTGCTTTGTGGCTGTATAGACAGGACAGGTCAGCAGAGGACCGAGACCTGTAGGATGCAAGTTAGATCAGTCAGTATTGGAGTTAAAAATGTGGCTAATAGGGATGCACAAACTTCCTGTCTGCATTCTGTCTTATTTTCATTCAACAGTGTCGACACCTGGTGTCATTTGTTGCATTTTCTCATCGTGTGCTGTCTAACTATTGGTTTACTGACTAAAATATTGCCCAAAGGCAAACACAGAAATCATGAACACTATATTACATGATTAATGCTTTATGGACTTGTGTTACTGTCTTATGTAAAGAAGTTTGTTCATCTGATCCAATTATTCATGTTATTGCCCGTGTGCAGATCAGCAGTTCATGATAGAGACACAAACATGGCACAGCTGTGTCTCACAAGACTGGATAAACATTATAGTGAATTACATGTGTCTGATAAGTGTGTCAATGACCCCAGTTGCTGGTTTTATTGTTCTTTCCAGACTCCGCCCCCTGCTTTAAAAAACATGGCTGCATTTTGTTTGTGCCTTTCTAGTGTTGTCGTTGTCCATAAGTTATGCCACGTTCCATGTGTTTGTTCTGTGTCTCCCTGTCTTATACCCATGTGCCCTAGTGTGTTCTTCTTCATAGTTCCCTGAGTTTTGGTTTTCTTGGTTTTCTCTTTGTTTAATAAATTTGTTAATTTGAACCTGCGTCCCCTCGTGTCTGCATCTGGGTTCAAACCATAATTCTTATAAAACCCCACCTTCCTGACAGAACAACCTGACCAAAAAATGAACCCAGCAGACTCTGATCCCATCTCTGACTCTTGATTTCCTGGGTGCCCCATACTGGGGACCTCCGCTGGTCCTCGATCCACCCTCCTCGGGGAAGAAGCTCCAGCCTCATGTCCAGTACCCAGCAGACTCTGATTTCAGCTCAGACGACGACGATCCCCTGAGAGACCTGTTCCGAGGAACATGGCTCGCCATCAAGCCACCCTCCACCCGAAAGAAGCGCCAGCCTAAAGCCAAATACCCAGCCAACACGATCATCTTTTCCGCTGATGAAATGCCCCAAAGCTCCCCATTCAGGGGAACAAGGTGGGCGATCAAGCCAGCCCCTGCAACGAGGAAGCAGAGGTTACGATGACTGAAGGTGTCGGTTAGCCATCGGCTGGCTAGCCTCCCGTCGTCCCCAGGGCCCGAGCTGCCGTCGTCTCCAGAGCCCGAGCTGCCCTCGTCTCCTATGCCCAAGCCGCCCTCGTCTCCTATGCCCAAGCCGCCGCCAGTGCCAGAGCTGCCGCCTCCTGAGCACGAGCTGCTGCTGCTGTTGTCGCCTCCTGTACCCGAGCTTCCCTCGTTCCCAGCGCCACAGCTTCAGTTGCCTCCAGTGCCAGAGTTGCAGTGACCATCTCAGCCAGAGCCACAGTCCCTCCCGTCGCCGGCCTCCAGTCATGCTGTCCCGTCGCCGGCTTCCTGTCCTGTTGTCTCAACGCCAGCCTCCTGTCCGGTTGCCTCGTCGCCGGTTCCTAGCCCTGCTGTCCCGATGCCGGCCTCCTGTCCTGTTGCCTCGTTGCCAGCCTCCTTTCCTGTTACCTTGTCGCCAGCTTCCTGTCACGCTGTCGCCGGCTTCCAGAGGGCTTCCGCCTTCGTCTTCGGCCACCTGCCAGACCTCCAGAGGGGCTCCGCCTTCGTCGCCGGCCTTCAGAAGGGTTCCACCTTCGTCGTCGGCCACCTGCCAGACCTCCAGAGGGGCTCTGCGTTCGTTCCCGTCCTCCAGAAGGGCTCCGCCTTCGTCACTGGCCACCAGAAAGGTTCCACCTTAGCCACTGGTCTCCAGAGGGAGCCCGCCTCCGCCTTCGGCCTCCTGCTAGTCCTCCAGAGGGATTTTGCCTCAGCCCTGACTCTAAGTTGGCTTTCTTGGTTTTCTCTTTGTTTAATAAATTTGTTAATTTGAACCTGCGCCCCCTCGTGTCTGCGTCTGGGTCCTAAAACCCCACATTCCTCACAATAATAAAGCACACTTTTTACAAATACTTTCAAATACCACTTTAAGTACTGCAGAATTAGTATATTCACGTGCACGTTTTGAAAGTATATGTCAAACATGCTCCAAATTAAGCACAAAATATAAAAGTGTACTTGTACTGACTTTTCTATTCTGAGTTTATATTTTTAATACACTAAAGTAAACTACTGTTTGACCAGGTATGACCAAACAAAACTAACTAAAACAAATGTCTTTGTGCTCTTTTTTCTTAAGGAAACCAAAGAACACTGTTGTCTTTTGTGTAGTAAATCGTGGGCTTTACCTGCCAGGGATGCTGTGTTGACGATGACCCCTCCCCGACCTCCACTCAGCTTGCTCATGTGCTCCTGAGCCAGGTAAGTTCCTCTTATGACACCCACCTACAACACAGGATTGTTAACCAAATCCTTAATTTACACTCTAAGTGCTGAAAAGAAAGAAATCTTAATGTTTCTGTTTGCTGTGGTGCAAGATGTGTTTCATGAAACACTGCAAGTGCAACATGTTGTGGTGCAATTTCCCTTGTGGGTGTGGTGCCACCGAGTAAAAGTAATGTATAATCCCAACCAGATGCAGTTTGCTGCTTCTTACAAGGTTTATGGAGACAGTTTTCTCCAAGACACTCTCATTCAAGATGCCGGCGTTGTTGCACACGATGTCTATTCCTCCAAATGTTTCTGTGGTTTTCTGAAAGGCAGCTTGAGCAATGGAAAAAAAAAACAGCAGTTTACCAAGTGGAGCACTTTCTCTTAAAGTATACGACCTACCTAGAACTAATTAGTGTGGCATCGGTGTCTGTAGAGCTGCAACGATTAATCGATTACCCGATCAACAGAAATTCAGCTTCAGACTGTTTGTAGGACAAAACGAGACATTTGCAGACTTTCTAACTGTGGGAACCTGTGATGGTAATTTTACTATTTTCAGACGTTTGATAGCCCAAATAATTAACAGAAAATATAATCTACAGTTTTAGCTCTCACTCACTGACATGAAATTGGATTTAATTAACTGTAGTAACTTTCTGAAATATGGACAATGTAAGTACGTTCATAAACTTTGAACCTCACCTTAACTTCCGTCTGAGCACATTAAGCCCTTGACCTGTTTTTCTTCTCCCTGATGTTGGCATGACCATTTAAAATCTCAGCAGAAGATTTTCTCACACAGTAATTAACGGATCTGTGCACTTCAAACTACTCTGAGGTGTTGTTCTGCACCTGGGCTTTAGTGCCATTCGATCGTCTTAACTCAAGGCATACTATCCTTGAGTTTGACAGCTTCCTGTTGATTGAAACTCCTGGTTGCAAAACTAAATCTCAAAAAACTTGGCAATCATGATTAGTGTGTCTAAGCTTGTTTATGTCAGTAAATGTGAGTCCAGCTTTTTTCTTTATCGAGTGTGTGTGTGTGTGTGCATGTTACCTTTGATCTGCTCCTCTGATTCAACATTACATTTCAGGAACAAAGTTCTCTCCTGTCCGTACTGTTTCTCGAGGGCTTCCATTAAATTCTTTGCTGCAGTTTCATTCACATCCAGGAGGGCTACCTGCAGGTGCAGACACTCAGATAGTTAGGTACGCCCACCTAATGCAGTCTAATGTAACAGTCCTGCATTAAATCTGTTCAGTTTTTGTTGAAATGGCTTCAGAGTGGTGCTGAATGAACTGTATGACCATCTGTAACTGGATCCTAGCATTCCCATTACATTTCATTAAACACACCTCTGCTTCACAAATTTCTTCCAAATGCATCTCCTCCAGTTTTTTCATGTAGTCAGTAGTAGATCAGGCTTTTCTTCACTTAAGAAAACTCTTGAAACAAGTTGATTTAAGGGTTGAAACATTTCTGCAACATTAGTTTTTATAAGAAAACAAAAACTTAAAGGACCCCAGACCAAAATTACCTTTTTCTCCATATCAATGCAATTTGGATGCTGAAAATCATATGCATAACAACTGGTAAGTGCAGCTGTCAAAAAGGTGAATGTAGTGGAGTAAAAATGCAACATTTTCCTCTAGAAGTTTTGTGGAGTGGAGTTATAGAGCAACATAAAATGGAAATACCCAAGTACAGTAGCCTGGAAGTACCTCAAAGGTGATTTTGAGACAGTACTTGAGCAAAAATACACAGTCTGCATGGTTTACATATGTTGCAAGGATGCACAATGAAACTGTGCTTGCAGCCACAGAGTCACACAGACAAAAGGGCTTTTCTACACAACTGAGGCAAAACTTTACCTTGGCACCGTTTTGCAGGAGTATCTCCACCATTGCTTTTCCTATTCCCATCGCTGCTCCAGTCACTACTGCGATTTTACCGTTTAAAGCCATTTCTGCTGCTCAGTCAGAGGAGAGGAGGCTGTGAGGCAACCCTGACCCGCAGGAAATAAAAAAGATATGAAGCGAGAGACGCTGGTGTGCTTTTAATCTGCCACCGCCCACCAGGAAAATTTACCAAACGAGTCGAAACATGAGGGAGGTTCAACCTTAGACGGAAAGTGAAAAAAACGCGTTGCTTACGTGTTGAGAAGTTTTCGTGGGGAAGGGGAATAAATGCAGTCCGGTGTGTTTTGAATAAAGCAGGAAATGTTCTGTAGATGTTTGTGACATTTTGTTTAAAGTTAGCACATACAGATGCATGCTGTAAAATGAAATGCATTTGTTTGCTTCGCTGAGACGCCCTCTTCAATTCGGCATATGTTTCTATAGGCAAGTATTCCAGTTAAAGAAAAAAATCCTCGTTTGACCTGTCATCACAAAACTACCCATGTGGGCCACACGTGAGCCTACCGGTGGATTCCATCAATGCCGAATTTAAGAGCGTCTCCTGGCATCTCCACTTATCACCACTTAGTTATAATTTGAGTGTTTCGTATCTGCTTTGTATAGAAGGCAGCATAAAACTGACACATTTTTAAACGGAGTTTGGAATGACTGTACCGGGGAAAAACATTTTCCGAGCCCAAACACGCGCTGTTTAAAAATATATGTTGGATGTACTTTTCTTGGGAGTCAGTTTGACCCATAAACTACTGTATCAGAGTTTAAGTGGCTTAACAATAATTGAGGGAGCTGAAACACTGAAGATGGGTTTTGTTGTTGAAGATAAGTAACTAAATAACTAAGTAAAACTAATTTCTATAACTATAAATTGTTTCATAGTTTCAAAACATATTAAAAGCCTGTATTTAAGAGGCCCAGTGGAGGTGTGTGGGATCTGCATCTTACTGTAATAATGGTGGGGCAAAAAATGTTTGAGGCCTTGAAAGAAATTGGAAGAATTTTGAATTTGTTTTGAATTTGTAATTGTGCAACAGCTTCTTGGCTGTTTCGTATACATTTAGTCACTTAAAGTCATCACAGTCTTTACACTTCTGGCATAACCTGTGATAGATATAGATAAGATACCCCCACTGGTCATTTTAATTTTATGTATCTACATATTTTATGATAACATGATAAATACTATCTATTCAAGGGCATTTTTTTTGTACTGATATCTCTTTCACACTGAATAAAATTAAGTCATTTTAAAAGGCCAAATTCACTTAAATATAATGAAAATTCGACAACTTTAAAGTGCTATGTCTAAATGATGATTTAATCTAATTTAATCGTCTTCTCTGCCAAATGCTACTAGCAGTAGTAGCAAACTAGTAGTAGGCTGGTAGTATCAAAGAAGGAGTTGGGTTCCTGTCCTATAATGAAAATATGATATTATTACTTTTTTTATTGAATAATTTTATTCAAATGATGGAATTTGTATCTTCTATGCCATTTTTACACATCAACAAAACATCAGACCTTATGGGAAAATAAAGCAGACATCTTGCTGCAGTTGGGAACTTTTAAAAACATTTTTACAGTTCTCATAAAAATCAATTTCATATTTTGCTCCGAATGAATGAGTAGCTCCTCACAAGAATCTCTCTGTGTCTCAGTTCCCAAAGTTGCTGCTAATTGGCTTTGAACGACCTTCAAGTACGATACCTCTCAGGACACAAGTGTGTTCCTTAAATCATTTTTCCCCACCCGGAGGTCAAAGCTTTTCCACGGACTTAAAAGATGGATCAGAAAAAGAAAAAAACACATTTTACTGCTCCAGATAATTTTCGTTCACTTTCTCTGTAAATATCTGCATGATTTTACTCAAAATGAGGGTCACAGAGAGACACTGCTTGATTCTAAGGGGTTATAAAGGCAACCAAAAAGGCTGAAGACCACCACTAACTATGCTGTACCTTTATGGTGGATCAAAAGACCTGGTAGTTGCCTGCCTTTCAATATTTAATGTGCTACTCCTGTACCGTTACGCTGTGTATATATCAGACACATGAAATGTAAAGCGTTGCACATCTGGGTGTTATTTTCATAAATAAACACGAAAGGTTAACCAGTCTATTTGATTTAGTGCTGATCTGGGTTCCCTCATTGACTTTCTGTCAATGATCCAACAGTAAAATATATTCACAGTACATATGCAGTGTATGAGTTACTCTTTAAGTGAACTGATGATGTGTGTATGTGTGTGTGTGTGTGTGTGCCTAAAGGGTTGTTGCTTAAAGGGTTTTAAAAAGCAAACTTGGCGAGACTGTGCATGCTTCTGTAACTGTAGAGTTAACTCAATAGTGAGTATAGTGAGGGTCTGCATAGAGAGTTCAGTCACAGCCAAAAAAAATGTGTTGCGACGGAAGCGACAGCATATCAGCACTGACTCTGCTCAGAGGTCAACAGGCTGGGATGCTGCTCTGTACATTAATGTCACTCTTGTTTGATGTAACAGAAACCATGTTGTTGCAACTAACGGGATCACACAAAATCTATCAATAAATAGGTTTTTGTGTGGAGAGCGGTGGGGGCAGTAGATGTTTCTACAAATATCCTCTGATGCACTAACTTGGACACATCATCAGTGTTGTTTCCCGGAGTCACAGGGTGTTTCAGGTCTCACAATAGACACCCTCACCCAGGCAACCCGAGTGAGGCTGATCAGACCCCGGTGTCCAAGTGTCATTCTACTGCCCCCTCCGCTCTCCACTCCTCAACCTTCTGTACTTCCTTGACGAACTGGATGGCCTTGGCTGTAGCCTGGGTGTATCGACTGTCCTTTATCCCATCGCTGATTGCCTCAGCAATGGATTTAAGGACTTGGTCGTGTCTCCATCGATCATGGCCCTCACTCAGTGCCTTGGAGCAGCATCTTAGGATGTGTTCCAGTGTCCTACCTCAGAACACAGGGGGCATACAGGTGTTTCTATTTTGCCCCAGGTGCACAGGTTGGATGGGCTTGGGAGGACATCATAGACCCCTTGGATAAAGAACATGATCCTCTGGGGGTTCCACTGCTGGATGTCCTTCCAGGTGATGCGCCACTTCATCGCCTGCTCCCAGGTGATGCGCCACTTCAAGCACCATGCTGCCTCATGGCCACTGCTCTGCTGGTCTGCTCTTCCTCAACTGAAGCTCTCACCTCCTCCTGCACCAGCCTCTGCCTCTCCCTCCTGCTGGGAGACTCATACAGGGCTGATGTAAAGCTCTCAAATCCAGCTCTGCCTTGTGCCACTCCCGAGGATGGCCTTGTGCTTCAGAGTTTCAGCTTGCTGGACAGCCTCCACTGCCTTCCGCTTTCTCCCTGTCCTCACCACAATTCCTGAGTACTGCAGGTGTTCCTGTGCCCGCGGCACATTAAACTCTTCCCTGCGAGGCAGACCCAGCTATCTGCGAAGATAGCGGCTCACTCTTCGCTCGAAACTTTCAATCACAGTCATGGGAACCTCATAGATGAGCAGAGCCCAGAGGATTCTTGGCAGGATTCCATGCTGGTATATCCAGGCCTTGAATCTTTCAGGGAGCCCAGACCTGTCCACTGTTCTCAGCCAGCCCTCTAGGTCAGCACTGGTTGCCTTGATGGAGTCTCTGTCATTCAGACTGCAGTTGAAGACCTTCCCCAGGCTCTTCACTGGCGCTTCTCAGTGACTGATGGGGTCAGATGTTCTCCCAGCATGAAGTGGAATTTGTCTATGACCTTCCCCTTCTTTAGAACCAAGGACCTGGATTTTGCAGGCTTGAAGCTCATGTTTGCTCATGCCATGATCCTTTCCAGCCCCTGGAGAATCCACCTGGCTCCTGACGCAGCTGTTGTCGTCACCATGAGGTCATCCATGAAGGCTCTGATGGGCGGTTGCCTTACTCCAGACCTCCTGAGTAGACCTCTGCACTCTGTTTCAGCTCCCTTGGACAGCATGTTCATTGCCAGTGCAAAGAGGGTCACTGATTTGGTGCAACCAGTGATTATGCCCACTTCCAGCTGGTGCCATTCAGATGTCAGCTGGTCAGATGAGACTCTCAAAATGAACTTGCTGCAATAGTCCAGGAAGAAGTCTTTCACCTTCTGGGGTACATGGTGTTTCTCCAGTGCAACCTCCAGCAGCTTATGGGGTATGTAGCCATAAGCGTTGGTGAGATCCAGCCACAGCACAACCAGGTCACCTCTGCCCTCTTTCGCCTCCCTGATGAGCTGGGTTACCACTCCTGTGTGTTCCAGGCAACTGGTATTCTGCCCAGACGTGTCAATGTACTTATTACTCAACAGGAAGTGAGAGAAAATCTACACGTTCTACTGCTCCAGATCATTTTCTTTTATTTTTTCTGGAAGTACCTGAATGATTTTACTTGCAGTTTTTCAAATTAAACTCTTGTTAAGGTCTTACAACCCATAAGAAACACACAATGAGGGTCACAAAGAGACACTGCTTGATTCTAGGGGGTTGTAAAGGCAACCAAAAAGGTTGAAGACCACCACTAGGTGCCTACCTTTCAATATATAATGTGCTACTCCTTTACCTTTATGATCGAGCAGAAGGCCTGGTAGGTGTTTTTTTCATAAATAAGCATGAAAGGTTCTCCAGTCTATTTGATTTAGTGCTGATCTGGGTTCCCTCATTGACTGTCTGTCAATGCTCCAACAGTAAAATACATTCACAGTGCATATGCAATGTATGAGTCACTCTTTTAGGGGAACCGATGATGTGTGTGTGTGTGTGTGTGTGTGTGTGTGTGTGTGTGGCTAAAGGGTTGTAGCTTAAAGCGTTTTGAAAAGCAAACTTGGCGAGACTGTGCATGCTTCTGTAACTGCAGAGTTAACTCAGTATAGTGAGAATCTACATAGATAAATAGATTTTTGTTGGAAGTTGTGTCTGCGGCCTTGACCCGAGTCCAGAATGAGCCATGAAGCACATGAGGCTCACTAGTCGTCCTGGGGTCCACACAAAAAGAGCAGCAATAAAAAAACAAGCAATCACTTCGAATCATAGATTATCAGTGAAGCAAGAAAATGGAAAACAAGCCAAAACTAAAAATCTGAAAGTAAGTGAGACAAAATTGTCAAGAAATAACAAAAAGCATACTAAAAGAGTTGTAAGATAACACTGTATGTGAGGTTTATCCATTTTTGTTTTAGTGACTTTGTGAAAGATACCAGTGACAAAAAAAAACAGTGTATTTCACACACAAATTTGGCTGAATAACAGAATGTTAACGTAGCCTCCACAGTTAGCCATTGTTGTATTTCATGCACAACATCGACGACCTAATCTGGATTAGTGAGAGAAAATCTTTATTTTGTACTGTCTAAGAAAACATTTTTCACCACTGCAGTGAGTATTTTTGGAGTCTTATAATTCCATGTCGGCTGAGAATTTGGGGAGATTGTTCTTATTCTACTGTTGCATTCACCAAAAGTCCTTCTCAACAGGATTAATAGGATTTGTTTGATTGTGCTGTGGAGATGTGTACAGACCCCTATTCCTAAACTGCCACTAGATGGCGTGCAGAGCTGCCACATGGTGGCATGTTGCCTGTTTCACTGAGTCCATTACATCATAGTCCCTCAGATACAAAAAGTTTGAGCACATGGACACAGAGAGACTTCCATGTCATCATGTTGTCCTCTACCTTTGTAACTGAAGCCTTTACTGAAGCGTTGAATTCTGTTCTTTTTAGCATTTTTTAAGATTAGTTCTGATTAGATTAGTTCTTCAAGGTTATGATTTGACCACTTTTATTTGTTTGTTGCCTCCATGTTGTACCCATTGATGATGCAAAAAACCCTTATTATTTTCACTGTTGCTGCTTTAACAGCAGCAACTGATATAAACAAACATTGAATTTTCACATTTCCAGATAATCAACCAATATTTCCTTTAAATAGTTTTGCTTTTTACTGAATAATGAATAAATATACTTTTTGTTATACATACATATACATAAATATACTGTATGTGTAAATAAATACACACATAAATATATATACACACACACACGCATATGTTTTTGAAAATGTGTCAGCAGCATCCAACCAATAGTAACCAATAATAAAATCATATCTTGAAACTGTATGATACAGTTTCAGCTTAGTGGATTGTCAGCTCTTATTTTGAAATATGCTTTAAAAACGTTTCCTGACAAGAAATTTCAGTGGATGAGAGTTTAGATTCACCTTAAATCAACTCTGACACAGTGGGAGGGTCTGCCTTTTTTAGTGAAATCCAGTTCCTCCATCCCATGAGGCATAAAAGGACAGCATACATAACTCACAGGCCTTATGGATCTAACAGATATACATGAAAAAAACTCTCTTCTTCCAACTGTGTGCTCTCGCAAACTGGGTTCACAAAGGCCCCCCGAGCTCGTCTTGCTTACGGGGCAAATCCACCATTTAATGGCTTTCAACTGTGATTTGCTGACCAGCTGCTGACTTGTGTTTTCATCCCAGTGGCCCATTGCCATTTCACTGGTGATTACACTGCTAAAGAGCTCCAGAGAGCTGGACAATGCCAGAGAGCTTTACATGTCACCAGTGTCATCGCCTTCAAAGAATAGGACGTCGCCATTGAACGAAATATCAGCCTGTTTACAGTGAGGGGCCACGATGGGCGGGCAGGGGGAGGGCGAGTGTGTGTGTGTTTGCGTGTGAGGGTGTGTGTGTCTACATGTCAATACCTACAGGAGACTGTGACTGTGAATGCAAAGGCTTTGGTGTATCTATGTGCAGAGATTATGTGGTCTGAGGGTGTGTGAACATCTTAGTCAGAACAGGGTGTTTGCTGGCTCGCCAGCAGTGACGGAGATCCACCTCACGGCTCACGCAGTCAGACATGTTTGTGTGAGTTTCATTCAGCTGCTCAAAAACAAACCGTGGTAGGAACAGCACTCAAGTCAAGTCACAGATGCACAGCAGACAGTGTGTGGTCTGTCATCCAAAACCACGATTGTAGCCTGCTATTGAAGGGCTTCACACTCAGCTCATTAATGGTCTGTTTGAATGCGGCTAATAACAGACGTCAAACGTGAGGCTTAAGTAGGGGATTGTTCACGTTTTAATCTAGAATTTATCACACAAAAAACCCACAAAAGTGGTTTTAATGCCTTCAACAGCCGCATTCACATCATTCTTTTCACAACTTCATGACTTGTCACATAGCTTACAAATGCAATGCTTGTTTGACTGTCAAACCTCAAGCTTTTAAAAGCATCAACAAAAGAGCGCTTTCAAAATAAACGCTCCCTGCTGGCAGCTGCATCACCAGGCACCTGTAACGTCTGACGAGTGATGAGTCCCACATATTGTTTCCCAAACAGGAGATGCTGTCTATCCAAAGTAAGACTTCCACAAAGGGCATCTTGCACGTTGTCATAGACATACAGTGAGTTTTTATATTGCATTTCTCCTTTTTTTTAATCACGTATTGACAGCTGGAGAGAGACAGGTCATCAAATTTAATGAAGTGATCCATACATACAAAGTCTCTCTTAATGTATTTGTAACCTTGTTTGCCTTTTTGACATGTTTTCCAAAATTTAAATGGGAATGCATTGGCCATTGATCTTTAAATTAACAGTTTGAGCCTACTTACCTTCTTGTCGAGAGTTACATGAGAAGGTTGATACGACTGTCATATATGGAGCTGCAAATAGCAGGCAGTGAGCTAAGTTTAGCATAAAGAGCTGAAACAGCCAGCCTGGCTCTGTCCAAAGGTAAAATCCAGCCTAACAGCAACTCTGAGGTTCCCTAATTAAGACATATTTCATTTGATTGATCTGTAAAAAAAACTGAGATGTGAAAATGACTAATTGTGGTTTGATTCTGGACTCTTTCTTGGTCCAGCTTTATAGTTACTTCCTGGAGTCTGCTGGTTGCCTGGCAACCTGACAGTGACGACAGGACTCCAGGAAGTAACTGCATCATATTGCATATGACACATACAGCTCACACATTAAAATACATTTACTGTTATATGCAGAAACTTTAAAATTAAATCAAATGAAAAAAAAAATCCTTGAAAAGCCTAAAAATTGGTTAAACTAGGCAGGGAGGCCTTATAAGTATTTTTCATCCTCCGCTGCATTCTGCTGAACACAGAAATAGCTTCAGCAGCAGCTTGTGAATGCAGTCAGATTAATCCCTTCAGGAGAAAACCTGTGTGAGTGTGTGTGTGAGTGTATGTGTGTGCACATGTCTTGTAAATAGGCTCGTCACAATTATTACATAATGGCCTGATTGCAATTAAATGAGGTGACCGCTATTGGGCGTTTGACTGGTGCTCTTTTAATGATGTCATCTGGCTGATTGAAACACACATTATTTCACATTTTCTTTGGCTGATTTAGTGTAAATTTGATTCAGATGTGTGCTACATGATGGTGAAATATACAAATACAGAGTGAATTAGGTGAGTTTCCATCAGCTGGTTGAGGCAAATAAAGTGTTCAACTGAGCACAAAGTTACAGTATCAGGAAAAGAAAACATGGAAAAGAAAGAGCTTTTAGCTTTACAGCTGTTTTAGTTCATGTGAGACCATATTTTTTTGCTTCATATGGACATAAAACTGAACAGAAAAAGACAAATTATTGAATGCTATTATTATTTGACAACACTTTTTCAACATGTTACCATCGAAACCTGGCTGCTAAAACTGGGAATAATAATAAAGGGAAAGGGAATTATATGTTCAAAGCGAATTAGCCAGAAGAGGTACTCAAGTGTCATTTCCATTCCACTGGGGTACCTCAGGGATTTGTGCTTGGTCTCCTTCGCCTCTCAGTAAACACCACCTCCGTTTGTCCAGTAATCAGCCCATGAGCCTCTCTCATTCCATTGCTATACTGAAGATACACGGCTCTATCCATGGATGGGTTACTGAACCAGCCTACCGGGCAGGAGGGGTCAGAGGGCTCCAGGTCCAGAACCTCTGTCTGAACTGACATGTCTTGTTGGAGGGTCACAGAACCCAGTTAAAAGTATGTCCTGATGTGTCAATGAAATCACATCTTGTTATTCTTTTTTGTAGTAAAACATAATGTCAACATGCTTTTAAAGGAATTCTTAGCAGTTTTGTGTTATCAAAAGGAAGAAGAAAGGTTTTCTGGGAAATATCACAAAACGTTCCTTTTTGTGTTTGTGTTTGATTGACAGCAGCTGGCAGAGCGCCTGCCTTGGCTCGTAGGAAACGAGGGACACAGTAAACAAGCATGTGCTGTAGCCTGCATGTCATGTGCTGACAGCGTGTTGTTGGTGGTGCTGAAGAGTACCAGCATCCAACCACACAGAAGTGACATTTGCTGGTGCGTTTACATGCTGTTTAATGTCAGCTGAGCAGGTCATTAGCGAGCTAGCCTGCAAACTGACAATAGGAATGTGAATGTTTGTTTGATAGTTCGTTCAATAAGCTAAGGTGCAGGGCATGATTGTTGGTGCTGTGCATCTGTCACTCGGTTTTGTCTCCTTGTGCTGTTTAAAGACTAACAACACCACCTGAACATCTTGTTTTTGCTGACCTCCAGCAGTTTAACTGTTGCTGGTTGCGGTTTACAGGTGCCATAAAGCACTTTTCTCACCACACCCAGCATAGTCTGTGGTCAAATAGAGGCTCTGTGTTCAAAACCGTTTCTGAAATAAGTGAATATAAAAATATCTGCTTTTACAACTTGAGCTTTCTTGCTATTTTGATCATATGTGAGCTAACATGCACTCTCACATTAAAGAAAAAGTCTGAAATCTACCAGCATTTTTCTGGTACTGGTTCCCTCACCCAAACTTTCATTTTTGTTACTGTGTATTCAGGCAGGAATCTCACATTTCACTGGCTGAAGGTCATGTGATGAAAATGTGAGCAATGTGTGAGGACGGCGGCTGGTTCAGTCTTGTCCGCCACACCCCGTTCAGGTGGGGGGATTTTGGTTCCTACCTGTGGGATTTGGGGGGGTTTGGTGTTGCACCATGTTGCATAATCTCATTTTCAAAGGAGTTTCGTAATATCAACATTTAATGACAAGTTTCTCAGATGATGAGGCCTCTCTGCCAGTCACTTAGATAATACAATGTCATATTTATAGACATTCATATACAATAAAATCAGTTCTACAGGCAGAGTGCCAGGACTAATGAGGGCTGGCCTTGATTCTCATTGCGTTCACAAGTCAGCGCCACCCATCAGAGTAGCACAGCTGTGAGGAAGATGTGTGAAAGGTGTGTGTGAGTATGTGGAGGATGTGAATTTATGGGGAATTTAACGTTAACTGTTCTTGGTCTGCAGCTTCTTGTTTTATTCACAACACTATTTTCTCCTCTACACCCGCTGACACGCCCTTCATTCAAACACCGAGCAACCAATGCTGCACCCTTCACGATGATGGCACCATTCAGAGCATGCAGTGAGAAACTCCATACGCGCCACGATCAGTACTGACTGACGGCATATTTCAGGCTTTAGTCATAAGCATTTGAGGAATCCTGCAGGCTGTGTGCTGCAGCTGAAGTCCCATAAACTGCAGAGAAGCTCCTGTGCTGTTTGTCAGAATGCTTCAAGTCACACAAGGTCTATTTGTGAAATGTCAGACCTTATATTTGACACACAGTGACACGTTTAAAAGATGTTTAACCTTTTAACACCACAATACTGATCACAGTCATTAATGTTGATGAGACTCTGGAGTTAGATTAGGCAGCCCTTAATAATGTGTGATCATTTTGTTATTTATTGTTAGTCTTTTATTCTCACTTATTGTATTTAATGTATTTACTCTATTTCTTATTGTGTTATTCTGTTGAAAATCACTTCTCAGCTTTCTGCAATGTTGTGACTTTATTCTGCTCTTTTATTTTGTGCCTCATTTGGTGAATCTGATCTTAATATGTAACAGAATATTCTTCTGTTTACTTTTCAGTAACCTGTACAGTAATATGTACATTAACTGGTGCTATCCTCTCATACCTTAGATGAACGGTGCTGGATAAACCCGGGTCAGGGGCAGAGCAACCACATGTTGATCCATTCACACTTGCAGAAAACAGGTTTTTCCAGGGCCTGTGCTGGTGTGAAAGGCTTATCAGACTCACTATCTAAGTTATGATGCTTATCTAAAACAACAGAGAAAATTAAATGTGCAGAGGATGAAGGGTTTTTGTTGTGTAGGATCTTGGCCGGTACTACTGTCCTACCATACTGCTAACACCCTTGTTTGCAGTGTTTTATGCTGTTTTATACATTTATATTATTATCATTCATCCATGGCACATATATCTAATATATTTTTATTTTTCTTTATTGTATTCCATATCTGTTCCTCATTTATTGTTCATTTTCTGGTAAGGTATGAGGTATTTGTACTTCATCTGAGTATTTACATTTAATGCTACTTAATACCTCTACTCCATTACATTTCAGAAGGAAACATTGTTTATTGGTGGCTTGTCATACTCACATTATTAATACAGAATATGCAACATTGACGTGGTGTACATATCAATGCCTCACTAATTAAAATCCAGTGATAATATTATTTTAAAACAGGCCTTTCTTCATAATGAGGACTCTATCCTCTCCACATCCCACAATATATCACATTGACACTCTGCAGTGTCTTGGATTATTAACTCTCTACATTGCACACATTCTTTACACTTCATATTGTGAACTTTTGCTCAATCCCTGATCATAATTGAAATGTTTCCTATTTTATGTTTATGTGTCCTGATTTTCAAAGTGCTTGCTTTTCATTCTTTTATTTTCTCAACTTTATTTGTTGCTATGCACTAAAATACCTCAGCAAATTCCTTGTATATGAAAACTGTGGCAATAAACCTCTTTCTGATTCTGAGTACTATTATGTTTCGTACTTAAAGTTTATGTTGATACTAATGCTTATGTAAGATCTTGGATGCCAGGCTTATTTGTAAAAAGTGTATTTTTACACTGTGGTATTTCGACTTTTACTTCAGTAAAAGTTCATAGTATTTCTTCCACCAATGACAAAAACAGGCACAGTTAACTTGTGTGACGCTTCATTTCTTTTTCATTCAACAGAAACCAAAACTTTATATACACTTTCACTCTCTCTCTCTCACACACACACATACACACACACACTCACACATTTAGTATTAAATGGCACACGTTAAGTTATGGCTATTATATAATCAACCTCACTGACTAAAAAAAGGCCCTTTAACGATGAGCCACATGTTGGATGTCACTACACAACACACACACACTCGCGCGCGCGCACACACTCAAACACTCCCAGTTTGTTATAGTGAAATGATAAATCTTCAGAAAAAAAACGACAAAATTCCCCAAAAAACAGGAGTCGGAGCCTCACGCACACGTGCAGCTCCGGTATGGACACGTGTGTACCGTGAGCAGTAAAGAAGGCTTTGTTTAGGTGCATTTCCCCACCTTCTTGGACAGATTATACAAAACACAGTAACAAAAAACGAGTCGAGAGAGGGACAGAACATGTCAAATAATCACCACAATGTCTTATAAACTGGTAGCAACAGAAAAACATTGTGTTTTGGACGGATATTTAATGAGGTGATTTACGGACGCCTCCAGAGGGCGAGACCGACGTCATTCAAGGCTCCGAGCTGCGTTCATGTTTGTCGGAAAAATCCTATTTATCGTAGAAATACATTTTGTGAACTGGTAAGTAGGCTCAGTGAGTACATAAGAAAATGCATTCATATAATATATTTATGTTAAATATATTACACGCGTTGCTCCTCACAACTATATAAATTGTGTAGATAAAAAAACTAAATTCAACTTAATCCAAATCTTAAAAGACTACATTAAGTTAAATAAGTCACATACACATATTTCCTATGTGATTGTAAGAGCAAAACAAGCACATGTACTCAAATACTGCACGTAAATACATTTTTCAGGTATTTGTACTTGCGGCGAACAATCTATATGTATATGATGCTTTATTATAGATTAAACTACACTGTTATGATAATTCAAAAAAATTCATAAAAAAACTGAGAAAAAAAACATGTCAACTGTAGCTACAACATTAAAATGCTGTTAATGCATCAAAAACAATAACCCAGTGATTTAACTTATATAATAATATACAATTCTGATTACTTTTGATACTCGAAATATATTTTGCTGTAAACACTTCTGTGTATTTACTGAAGTAAGATTTTGACTTTTACTTTACTTTTTAAAGACTTTTACTTTAAATCTTTACATTGTTCTTTTACAACGTTTAATTCAGTAAATGATTTGAATACTTCAACAATTGTTGACTGGTGTAAAATTAAATGTAACATACATGTGTTAGAAAGACAGACACCAAGTATGATGAATGTGTAACTAGGTATCAAGGTTTGATATCATGACTGATGAACAGTCTTCTGTGTCATGTGTTGCAGTGATCTGACTGATTATAGAAATGACTCACCTCCTGAATTGAGGACAAAGAAAGCTGTAATCTAATCAAATCACACATTGAGGATGTGATGCAATTGATCTGTAACTGGCAAAGTTTTGGTTTTCTGAAACCCAAGTTCACGTGATGTAAAGGACAGCGAGAAATGAAGGTGCATGGACAACTTTGTTTACTGGTTAATTGTCCATATGTTATTCATGTATGTTTCTAGGGATACTATGGGGTAGTTAACAGTGTCCATTTTGACAGGGTGTTGTATTTCAGTTCAAGCTTTTATTGAGGGCAGTTACAGTTTTTGTCTAAATCTATTGCTGTAGTATACATGACAGAATAGTGCATTAAAAACATGCAGTGAGAGCATATCTCATGTACTTCTACTGCTGCAACACAAAACTGGTTTGGTTTATTTCTCTTTTAAATAATATATTAAACTAGTTTAAACAGCTAAGTTAATACAAATGTAAGTCATATATTTTCTGCATGTAGTTTCTAAAAGCACTTGAATTCGCCCGAAAAGGTGCCACCTTATCACTTCCGAAATTGGAAATGAAGAAGTCGCGTTTACGACGAGGAAGCACTTGAAAGCAGCATCTCAACCTGACCCCTAAGCGCGCTCCCGGCCTTACGTGGCTACTCCCCCTCTACGGCGTACGTGCGCGCACCCTTTTATCGCGTGGTGGGGATCATCCATATTGCTGCTAGTGCTGGAGTTAAGGTTGTAATCCTGAGAGGCCCTCGGACACGTTTCTTTATTTTTATACATGTTTTAATCCAACGCTGACTGCTCTGCGTCTTAGACTGAAGCGTTTTGGTCTAGGAGCGACAGAGGAGCGGCAGACTCCGCGGAACAACTTCACATTTCCTTGAAATTGAAGGCGAATTCGGGCCGGGGGGAGGACTGGTAATCCTGAGGGGGGAAGAAAGACGGTGGTGGGAAATGGCCACTCAGGTGGAGACTCTCCTGCCCAGCAACCCGCTTGCCAAAGCGGAGGAGCACGGTAAAGTGATCCGCGGTGAGCCGGAGGAAGAGGAGGGCGGCCGGGGAGACGGGGCCAAGCGGCAGACGGGTGTAGCCGACCAGGGGAGCAGCAGCGGCGGCAGCAGCCCCGGGCAGGGAGGGACCCCCGGTACGGAGGAGCAAGCCCCCACACAGGCGACAGAGGAGGGCAAAGGGGGTTGTGACAGCGACGACAAGCAAAACGTGGAGGGTGGTAAAAGCTGCAACAGAAAGGAGTTTACTGAAGCTCCCCCGCCCAAGGTGAACCCGTGGACTAGGAAAATGAATGCGGTGACCGTGGTCAGCGTGAATGGACAAGCACACCACGGTTTGTACCCTCCCTTCATGTTGATTTACTGGTTGTCAGTGTTGTGTTGGTGTCCGTCCGCCCAGGTGTGCTCACACGGGACGACCGAGCAACTGTCACGGGGTTCAGGTATCATTTATTGAACTAAAAGAGCCGAGTGAGGGCATGAACTAGCCCAGTTTGTGGTCGCCCTCTTGTTGCTCCCTTGCAGGCTGGTTATATTTGGAGTAAAGTCCCCGCAACCCCTCCTCTTAGTGAAGGCTATTCTTGGAGTTCAGGGTGGCAGAGTAGACCCATGGGTGGCTTATTGCACAATGGATCACACCCTTTAAAAAAATCTCCAAAATGCGTCCTCATTGCTTTTTGAATTGATTTTTTAAACTCTCCATATGCCAGGACGGAACGCAGCCTGTGTTGAACCCCTATAATCACATCCTCAACAATATTTACTTTAGGTTTATTTAAGATGAAATTGTGTTGTTTCTGCTTCTTAATCCCAATTTGCAGAGTTTCGGGTGGAATTAAAGAGACGGGTTCGTTGCTCGCTTGTGCTGCACGTTTATGGACACGTTGTGTTGTCGTGCAATGGTTGTTAAGTTGCTGTGCCTGTGCCACCACACCAGACTAACTATTTATTTCACTGGAGCAAGTTTTCGGGTCGGTGGGTGTATTTTTCTGGCAGGGGGGGAGAATATCTTAATTTCAGCAGTGTCACCGTGCACGCTTAAGATTTAACCCAGGAGAAGACAGTAGTCAGGGTAGCTGTCCCTATGTTTAGCCTGCTCCGTGACCATGTTCTTCATCCCCTGCGTGCCTCATCCTCCGCCACCCAGCCACTCAAACGTTAGCTCACACACTCCCTGCGCTTGCCAAATACTTAAACCGGTGGTTACTACTGTTTGTTTGCCCTACACGTTTGTTGTAGGGCAGGTTTCGGCATACAGCCACGCCAGACATTAATGAGACATCCGCCCATGTCTCGTATTGCATCAATTAGAAGAAAAGCCACGATCTTGGCCGGCTGTGTAGCTGCTTAGCCAGCTAACAATAGCACACAGTCTTCTTTGGCCTAGCGCGTCGCCGAGCCGTTCCCACTCAGATGTTAGCTTAGCCTCAAGGTTGCTACTGTCCTTTTCCAGTCACCCCGTGTAAAACTCGCTAGCTTCGGGTTTTTCCAGGATCGATTCTCGACAGTGAAACACGACCTAACATAAAACATCTGCTCGTTTAAGCTCTAAAAAGGAGCAGGTTTGTTATGAGACGTCACGTGTTCACTCCACGTGTTCATCTAGAGAAAGGCATGGGCGCTGCTAGCTAGCGAGTTAGCTGGCTAGCTGCGTCGGATCGGTGCAAACTCGTAGACCATATATGATTCGAGGTTGTCCTGTGTGAGGCAGTCTGGTTGTTTCGAGGTTAACAATCCGTTTGTCACGTACTGTGTGTGTTGTCAGCGCCCTGCCTGCTTGTCCACCCAGCTAGTTATCGTTAGCATAGAAGCTAACGCTGGTGAGAGTCATCATGGCTTCTGTATGGTCTCATACTGGTCTTTGATTAAAAAAAATGCAGCTCACCATGTTTTGTCATGAAATACAAATGATGAATATTCTCTAATTAAGAACGTATTGCCAAAATGAAAGCCACATGAATCGGCTATGTAGAGTGATTTGTCGTGATGCACATGCAGGCAGCTCGCCTCTCTGCTCTTTGCCAAGGCAACGTGGTGTCTTGCCTCACAGCCATGTGTGCTCATTCCTGGACACTGGCTGTTTTGCAGTTACACAGTTGGGTCATCCTGTCAGCGATTTGTGTTGTCTTTTTGTTTGCCAGCTGGTTTGTTTGCGGTGCTGATACATGTGTAACTAACGTAGACTTCAGAGTACAGCCTGTACCCTGAATTTGGAGCGGTCTGGGTGGACTGGATGGATGTGCTCCAAAAGCTGTCACATCAGCAAGTAAGTCTGGCTTGGAGCCAGAGGTTGAGATAACCAGGCAGTAGTGCCCATCTTTTTATGTTGCATTCACAGACCAAAAGCTATACTGTTGATTTGTGTGTCTAGAGAACTGATTCCAAACCCCCTTTTTCCTCCTTGTGACCCCTGTAAAACAAAGCCATGCCTTCTTAGGAGTTGTCACAGGGTGTGTGTTTATGACTCATGAGCGGTTGAATCAAAGAGTGAAATTTGCTTTTAACATGTTTAATTTGAATATTAATAATAAGATGTCGGGAGGCTGACCACAGTGTTTCACAAGGAAAGAAAGCAAAGACGTGTGACTGTGTCATGAGGATATTTGCTTGATCTTTTCGTGTGAGTGTTGCCTAAGTTATAGCAGTGCTCAAAAGTTTTACTGTTTGAAAGTTATTTTCTCAAGGTGATGGCAGCCTTTGCAAATTTTTTTGCGTGGTTCGATTACAGTCAGTATGGTTGTTCATGAGCCGAAAACTAAGAAGTGGAGGCTTTGTAACAGGTAGAATGCTCTTTAATCAGTCATGTGTGCTCTGTGTGTCCTTGAACAACATCCTGGGCTCCTGTCCTGGATTAGAACACCAGCTGAAAAGCTGAAAATGTGTTTCCACGACCCAGGCAGCTTGTTTCAGGATCACAGTGGGTGTATGTTACTGTATGTGACTTTAATTTGCGGCAAGAGAAGGGTGGATTTGGACTCCGTATTAGCAGCACATTTTCACAATCCCCTCAGACATGCCAGCATTGACCGGGTTTACTGTCAGTTTACTGTTTGTTTGTTTGGGAAATATTTTAGCCTAAATGATACAGTGGCAAGAACATCACCAGCTTTCTGTCTTGTCCCTGCAGAGTTGGCTTTACGTTGTGGAATTGGATTGTTGGGTAAATCTGGTGATGTCTGACGTATTTAAATCTCTGGTCCTAATGTCTGATTTAATAGTAATTAGTCTCTCATGCCCGCCCTCTCTCTCATTCTTCTCCTGATATCTCCACATCTAACCCTGTCAATTTCAACCGAACCAGAGTTGGTGATTGTTGGAACAGTGCAACGACGAACCAAGATGGTGTGTTTTACGGTGATAAAATGAGTGTTTCTGTAAATGAAATCTAGTGGCTTTTGCGAGAGCGGCTGTTTCTGGTTAAACAAAACAGATTTTACTCTTTAACAAAGAGGTTCATCGCTGTAGGGATCATAATGTTGTCAGACTTTTAGAATAATGATCAAGGCCTGGTCTGTCTCCATTAGTCACTTAAACACAAAAACAAGGGAAAATAGGGTCCGTAAATACAGCATACAATATTTGACCAGAATTTCTGCCATTTTTCCAGGACACCTGGAATGGCACCTTTTTTTTTTCTGACAACCTTTTGAGGCTAAAATCTACCACCTCAATTCGCACAAGTGTACATAAAGCCTGTACATCCAGCCATGACCATCCAGCCCCGTCATCAACGGTTAAAACATCATTACCGCCCAGCACTCGTTATATGGAAGACTGATCATCAGCTGACTCATCAGAAGCATTTAACACTTTGAGAGATGAAATAAATCCCCTCCCTGTTAGGCCTGACCTTTTGATACTGCGTGTCCCTCCAGCGGGGAGAGACTCAAACATATAGAGGTCAGAGAGGATGCTATTATTGGACGTTACTTGACCTCCTGACATTGCTCTGTTTGTGAAAATGCAAAAAGGGCAGTTTAAATCCAGTGATGTTAAAAGCCATGTGATGCAGCGTGATCTCGTCACCTGTCAATACAGCTAAAATGATAGCTTTAGCTTCAGAGTAGACTTGCTAATGTGTGGCTGTTGGTGATAGTGGTAGACATGACTGTGACTGTCTCGTCTTCAGGGTGTGTGGCTGCATCCTTCACACTGTCACCAGAAACCACCGCTGAGACTGGTTTGCAACGACACTACTCAGCTTTTTTATACGGCACGTTTCATATAAACGTGCAGCCCAAAGTGTCTCGCATAGCAAAATTGGACACACGCAAAAAAATAAAAACAAATACAATTTTGCTAAGCAAAAAATGAAAATAATTTTAATGTTAAAAGTCAAATCAAGTTGTGCATTGTTTACAGTCATGCTTGCTTGGTAGCAGTATTCTTCTTCACAGCCTTTACTGGTGCAGTGACCGTTGAACAATGGCGTACTGTGAAACGGGCTGAATCTGCATCGAGTCACCTGTCTGCTGGTGTACAATACAAACAAAAGTGGGACCCACTTGTAAAAACATTGCTCCGTAGTGCTGCTTCTGGTCAAAAACTCCACAGGGAACCTTGCTGTGATCCCACTGGACTCCACACCCCTTACTGATTTCTATGAGGGACGTGCTGAGGCGTATTAGCTTCTAGTTGAGTTGACCTCCATGTGTGACCTCTCATTCTGGAAGTATTGATCATTTATACCATGTCTATATAAGTGAATGGCAAAATAATGCAAGAAGCAGACCAGGAGGGATGCTGCTTGGCTGAGTGCGAGGGAAGTGACAGTAAAGTGTTTAATAAGAAGCTGTATAATTTAAGGTTCGCTGTTGTTAGCCCTGCTTGCCCCACTAGCTGCTGCAGCTTATTCTCACAACCTTCCCACACTACTTCCTGTCCTGCCTGCATTTGGCCACACCACATGACTTAATTTCATCCAGCTAAATCTGGTCTGACCACACTGAGCAGCTCAGACTGAAGTGTTGAAGCTGGTCTGATATTCACATTTTTGCCATTTAGCTGAATCACTACTCTGTTTGTGATGGGTCATGTGACACAGTCTGCACAGTGGTGAAGATGTTTTGTGTTCACCTCGTCTACAGTATGTTGTTTGCAGGTTTGGAATTTGCTCGACTGCTGTATGTTTCCTTTAGTGGCGTCTTTACAACAAAAACAGGACAAAGTGAACTACCCTGATGCAGTCAGGGTCCTTTACTCTTCGGACTGCCTCGTTCATGTGTTAGATTTTCAGTGTATTTTAAAGGTTGATTGTTCAGAATTTGAGTTAATTTAACAAGTAGGCTGCGTTCCTCTGATCAGTGTAAATGTCTTGATTCTTCAGTGCATTTTGGCCCTGAGGGGGTTCATGGTGAATTAGTGATAAATGCTAGCATTGGTGTTCCCCGCCTTCTTCTGATGGGTCACCACTGAACAAGAGTACCAGTGTCTTTTTTTTTATAAGCAGACTCTTTATGCTTATTTTTTTTCTAAAACATTTAATTCATTCAGTCAGATGGTGAATATCCAGGCTGCAGAAAAAAGCAATGCAAGCAACGTACAGAATAAAACATGCTACGGTTGATCAGACAGTCCAATGCACAAAATTAATACTAACTGCCAGCAAAATGCAGCCGCTATGGTTTAACAAGTTAGCGTCCTGTCCTGCTGCGGCACCTGTTGCTGCTAACTGACGGTAAAGCCAAGTTCAGGCTAAAAGCATCCCCACATCAGAACAAATGCAAGGGCCAGTGCTGGTGCGTTGGTACAGGTAGGGGTGAGAAGATGAATCATGAACCAGGAAGTGAGGTTTGAAGGCTTCACAGATGCCGAGACAAACTGTAGAGAGTAGAATTGGCAAAATGATTTTAAAGCTGCCTGTGGCAAAATTAAAGCCTGGATTAACTTGTTTAACCAGGCAACTTGTTTCTTCCCACTGCATCAACACACAGTTGTTTTAAAGACTGAAATAGACATCATCTTGATACAATCAGGCTTCAAAATGTGGACTGATTTAATGATGATACCCAAACGTGATGCTCACGGGCACGTTTGTTAATTACAGGTGCTGTAAGTAGGATTAAGTTCTTCATGGACCTAAAACTGAGACCCACACCCAGCCTGTACAATATAAGACCTAACCCATCTTAAATTAATAAATTGCTGAGCACTGCTTTTCCCCCTGCCGCTACTTACAGCACACAGCACACATGAGCTATTGGCAGAGTCAGAGAGAAGCGGAGACAAACATCTTGTCAAATGACATTTTGAAATAACCAAATTGTGACCGAATCCCAGCAGGACAGTTTGTCCGGACCTGTCAGGTTCAAGTGGCAGAGCTGCAGTGAAATTTAGCAATAATATGCTGTATGTGGCAGTGACAGTGCAGTGAAAATATCCAGAATTCACAGTGTTATTGTAAGAACGTTGCAGATGTGTGGTTCAGCTGCTTCTTGCTATGTGGATGTTCAGCACACAGGCTTTCAGTTTGTTGATGTTTGTATGGCTTTACCGTAATGCCCGCTGAATGAGTGAGTGAGTGAGTGAGTGTGGTGTTTCCTTTATATGGGACTACAGCCACAGCAGTGTGTAATGTAGCTCCTGTAAGCTGTGCAGAAGACATGGCACATCAAGCACAGATCTTCATAGTCTTGAGAACATAGTCTCCTTAAAAACTAAAATGCTCTTGCATTTTGCAGAGAAGTGAACCAACCAGTTCAATTTATTGCCAGGTAATTGTGCAAACTCAATATTTCCAGAACAGGACGTTTTACAGTAGGAAAGTAAACTTCTCAGAGAATACATAGATGTTGATGGAGGCATAGGGCGGTAAAAGTATTAGACATTTCAGTGTTTTAGCTTTGATACCATTTTAAAGTATAGAACACTATTTTTGTGAGGAAATTTGGGTGACCTTTCAACAGGAGGTCTGATGTACAGTCATGTCTTAGAAATCTTATATTTTTAATTCAACGCACCAGAAGTGAAACCCAGTCCGAGTACAGCCTTCTTTAAAGTCTGTTTTCTTTTTGCTGTTGTGAAGAATGCAGGCTGATATGTAATGTTGTCCCCTAACTGAGACGTGACCCCCATGGTCAAGGAGTCAGGAATAACTGGCAGGTCTGCCAAATGATACATGTTAATTAGAGTTCAATGATATGCAGAAAAAAATCATATATTATTGCGACAGATATTGTGATTGCAATGTGAGACATTTAGTTGGAATGGTAATTTTTACACACACACAAAAAAAGAAAAATGATGATGCTTTTATTTTTGCTAGAGTTTGTACCAAACAAGCATGTTCCCATGTGTCTGGAGGATATGATTTGTAGGCCGGTGCGTCTCCGTGGCACCACAACGCTTCATTTATAACGGTGCGTAACAACCCATTTTACCTTTATCAAAAATTGCGGCTCGTGATTTGGGTATTGCACTCCGCCATATTGCGATTTGTGTAATATTTCCATGAATTGTCCAGCCCTAATGTATATGTATGTGTGGCTTGATGCATTAGCATTCATTTAGCATATGCATGAGCCTTGGTTAACACTTGCAAATGAAGCTCTGTCTGTGTGAAACTTTAGATAGAAAGGGATGAAAGCCATGACAGGATTTTGGCAAAACTTTCCTTTTACCCCATACATTTAGCATTTATAAGCAGGATATAAACATGGTTTATAACCCACTTGAATGTAGTTTTAAGCGGGCATAAGCACTTTTGTTATACTTTAAATGTATTTGTCAACAATTATGGCTCCATCTGTGGACAGCCATAAGTGGTGGCTGCTGTATTTATGACAATATAGTAAAATGTTGAAGTTTTAATTATATAAAATACATGTTCATAGAAGTTGCAATTGTTGAAAAATAGTATACATTAATTAACACTTAAAATAACCATATATCTATGTACATGGGGGGATTAAAGTAAAGTGTTGCCATGGTTTCCTTGTTTTTTCTAACAGACACGAAAGCCTTCACCCTGTGCGTATTTCTTTCTTGCCAGGTCTAAATGAAGTTGTGAATATGAAAGACTGTGAAGTGTGTGATGTTTCGGAGCTGCTTGCCATTCCTGCAGCGGTCTCTACTACAGCGGGGCTTCGCAGAAGGGAGGAGGGGGGTTGCTGTTTCAAAATTAGCATGGACGCCTCACCTGTCTCCCACATTTGTCCCTGCTCTGAGAATCTTGTCCTCATTGTTGTGGCCATGAAGAGGCAGACCCCCCTCCCGCCTCCCGTCATCAGACTCCTCGGGGGCTGTTTGTAGTCAGGTTTTATGAGGTGTCAGGACCCTGCAAAGGTCACGAACCTGGAAGGAGTGCTGAGGCGTGAAGGGGTAAAATTGGAGCTCCTGTTGCTGCTTCTGAATGGGTGTCCGCGGTGTTCATGCGAGCTCAGCTGATTGGCCAGCTTGTGGAAATTATGTTGTCGTCATGTTAGCAGGTTAAGGTCAAAGTGGATGCCTTCTGTTCGACACACACCTTAAGTGTCTTTATATCTTAGCTTTATTTCAAAGCTCCAGTGTGTAGGATTTAGTAGTGTCTAGCAATGATGTTGCAGATTGCGACCATGTGAATACCGTGCGCCTCACCCTCCCCTTTTCTTGCTTTTTGAGCTCGTCATTGGATGAGTTGGGAGTGAGAACGGGTTCTCCCCTTATGGAAGCTGCTAAAAACATAGTAGATACAAAGAGCTCATTCTAAGGTACCAAACACAATGACTCTTATTTTCAGGTGAGAATACACTAATGGAAACATAACTATCAATGTTTTTGTATATTTCTGCCAGTGGATCAGATGAGTAGATTTCCAAACTGAAAGGGAAATTAAGGGGGGTTGATGTGTAATGAACCCAGTTGGCTGTTGCCATGGAAGCAATGAAAACTATTGGTAGAAAGCAATCTGTACTGTTTTCGTCTATTTTCCGTGACATTTATTTTGGCTTCAGTTTGCTCTGAGCCTGCGTTTTTGCTACTTGTACCAACAGTTTGGACAAATGTGTCTTCACACGTCTCGAGCAGCATTAATATCTTCCAAATACGTGAATATTACAAATGATAGACTTAACGATGAATCATAATAGACACATTAATTGATCATGAAAATTTCATTTGCAGCCTTAGATATTACAGAGTCGCCATGAAAATGCATCTAAGTCAGGCATGTCAAACTCATTCCATAAAGGGCCGTGTGGCTGCAGGTTTTCATTCCAACCAAGGAGGAGCACACCTGGCTGGAATCAATTAATCAGCTGATCTCAGTCTTCAGCTGATAACTAAGTGATCCCTTGATGTTGATTGGTTGGCCTGGTGTGCTCCTCCTTGGTTGGAACAAAAACCTGCAGCCACACGGCCCTTTATGGAATGAGTTTGACATGCCTGATCTAAGTCATGAAGCATAATTGAACATGGGTCATTTGTCAAAAACTGAAGGGCAGTGTTATTTTCCAGTTGGCCAAGTTGAACTGCTTTATCTCGTGTCTGGACTCGACGATAGCGGTACGTCCCTCCTGTGGAGGCTCAGCGGCGCAGTCAGTCGCTCAGGGTGTGGACTGTTTGCTTCAGGGATGTGCCCTGTTAGTGGTGTGTAAAAATGTGACAAAGATCCTGCAACCAAATGCCTTGAGTCAATAATGAAGACAGTGGGTTTTACTTTTATAACACATCGAGGAAAGAAGCGTAAATGTAAATGTGTATTGCTGATCATGATGTGTCACGAGGGAGAAACACATGTCTCAGATTTAGTGTAATTAGTGTCCACTACTCCTACTAGTACTACTACTACTACAAGCTAAACTATTTGGGGTGTTTGTTGCTTTAATGACCTGCGCACTAACTGGATTAGTGGCTGAGTCGTCATTAACCAGGAATACAGTAGCTGCAGCTTGTTGGTGGCTGGTGCTCATGTTCTCATAAAAGAGGATATCTGAAAAAATTGTGTGAACTTAGGTTTCTAGGAAATCTAAAAAAAACATGTCACATGAAGTGAAGCATACCAGACGGGTCAACACCTCAAAACAAAAAATGCATGATAATAATCCTTTTGTGCTCTTGAGTTTATGCCTTCACTCCAAACCAGTCGTTCCTGCCGAGATGAGATGTTTTTTAAACAGCGTGAAAGGCAAATGAGGGGTGTCAAGATTCTGCGAATACATGATTCTGTTTGACTTCCGAACATTTTTTCATCACTTTGCCATTGTTAGACTGTCTTGAATGTTGGCAGATAATGGGGTTGGCATCCTAACACGACAAATTAAAGATTTGACATCTGGGAAACATTCAGCATCAACTTTGACTGAGTTTGAGCACCGAGCATCATTGATGTAAACACACAGTCAGCCTTCCCTGGTCTCGCCACAGCCTTGCATTCATTAGCCGGGACTAACCTGCTTAGTAGTGTAGCCTTAGTTCTGAGCTGGGTTAGCTTAGCTCTCATCTGGGCTCTCTTCTCTCTTTTCCTGGGGCGATTGACCTGCAACCGTGCTTGGTTCGGCTGGTCTATCCGGTTGGAAAATGCAATGGGCAGTGATCGTCCCAAGGTCTGCTTAACTTAATCCAATCCATGTATTTTGCATGTGTGTGTAGCCACATTATATGCATTATACCTGGCCCTAACAAAAACAAACTACTGTAAAACTGCAAATTAATATATTAAAAACGAAAGCTAAACCTTTCCGAAACTAGCAAACACACAAAACAAAGTCAAACTAAAAGGAAATGTAAACTAAAAAACTAAAATCAAATTAAAAGTAAATGAATAATAATAAACTATTACAACCTGCTGATGGTGTCCTGCTCCAAACCAGCTGTGTTTTGCTCACAATGCTGCAACTAGACAGTTACTGTGTTCGGCTTTCACTTTAGTAGATCGTAGCCGAATCTCTGTGCTTTGGAGTTCAGTTTCACTCCTGCGTTCCTGTTTGAAATCTCCACTATCGGCTTTTACTTTCTGCAAGCAAGACTTTTATTGTGAAGAAGCCAAAGGAAATGTAATGTATTTTGCACTTGTAAACAACCTTGTTTACCTCCCTGTGCTGCCCTGTGGACAACAATTTGCACGGTGCTAGCACTGCTTGAAGGATTCCAGATGCTAACAGCTGCCCATCCCTTTCAGGAAAAACTGCATTTAAAAAAATAAATTGCAGTCTGAACCATTTAGACAAACTTTGCAAATGTATTGCCTGAGAAATTGACTCTGTTTTTATGTTATGTCAGTTTTGGCCTTTATTTAAAACCCTGAGACATCAGACCGCGTTGTTTTAGCTCCCAACAGGACAGGAAGCAGCTGTTTAGTTAAAGCTCACAGCTGCACACTGGAGCTGAATGAGTTCGAAACAAGCCACAGAAAAGCATCCCAGAATAGATGTTAGGATTCAACCAGGGGTTTGGATGCAGAGGTAACAGCTGAGTGTTGATGATGTCCGGTGAGATTTGATGTCGGGGTTAGTTTTGTGGAGCCCAGGTCACTCCTTTGGTACATGACCTGGACTTAACGTGTGTGTTGTCACGGTGGCTCAGCATACTCGCCTCTCAGCCTTCTGCTGTCCGAGCTTTTGACGCCACAAGAGGTGATGTCACCACAATGACCATGTGACGCCCTGGAGAGTCTTTGACGTGTGTGTGTGTGTGCGTGCGCGTGTACGAGACAGGCGGGCTGCCGGCGTACACTCTGACAGTCGTTTCCTCCATATTTGGTTCTTGCAGACAGGCTTCCCTCCTCTGTCGTCACTCAGCTCTGCTGTGCATATACAACCATCAGACTGCCAGCGGCTTGTTGACAAAACTATTAACCGATTAAGTTTCATGCTAATTAAATGTTGGTTTTGAGCGTGAGAAACTAACCTCAGGTGATTATCACACCTCCTCAGCCTGTTCCTGTTTATTTTCCTTAATAAGACTTCTCGGCTGTTTCTATGTGCGTCTCAAGCGAGCGTTCTTGTCATTTAATTCATTCAGCGAGAAATATTAATTAGTCTTGAAATTCAAATGTGTGTATTTCATAATAAGGGTTAGTACTGTTAAACCCTGGCTTCTGTCGGTGTAAGGAAGATGCTAGTGTGCTGGTTTCCCCCCCATAACTTTCCACAGTAAGTGGGAAGTCCCAGAATACAACACTCACCCCAAATAAGTAAATCTTTCAAATGCAGTATGACCTCAGAATGATGGTACAATACATGTGGGAGCAGAAAAAAAAAACCTACCATAGCCAATAAAAAGTCCCAGCATCTGGCTGTGGACTGGGCCTGTTTCCCAACACTGCCACTGTGTTTATCTAACACTGCAGAGGCGACGTGGCACAAGGTTTATTTATAGGACTCACCAGCGATCCCCTGTGGGCTTGGAGCAGGTATTGTCACTGATGTGTGCCGCTGCGCTCATGGGAATTTGTCTTTGGACTCCACCTGAGGTGTGTACTCTGTTGAGGGTTTTGTGAGAAAAAGAGAGTTGGGACTGCATCTGGGGAGAGTGGTGAAATTGGAGATAACAGTAGGTGGAAAGAAAGAGGATACCTGACTGAGCGCTTCTGTCTTAAAATTAAAAGGAAGCAGCAAGGCTTTGTGACGGTGCAAAATGATCACATGTGGTGGAGCCTTCGCAGCTGAAGGACATGAACGGAGACAGAGGGAGAGGTAATGGTTAATGTGAAGTGGCGGGGGTTGGTTGTGGCTAATGTTAATGGTAGCCTCTGGCAGTCGGGCGTGCACAGTAGGCTGCAACAACTGGCTCTGAGTGCTGTGAAGAAAGACGTAGGGGATAAACACAGGAGACAGTGAAATGAGATGAGCTGTAAGAAGAGGGGAGTCACTGACGGAGAGGAGAGAGTGACGATGGGCCGAAGAGGAGGAGGAGTCACTGAACACCGATCAGCAACAGCATTAAAGTCACTGACAGGTGATGTGAACAGCATTGATCATTTCATCACAATGCAATGTTCTACTGGGGAACCTTAAGTTCCAGCACTTGTGGAAGTTACCAGCCCCGAACACCACTGCCGACCAAGTCCACCCCCTAATGGTGCCTGCCTTCCCTCACTGCAGTGGAGGACCATGCACCCTGATGCACTGCAACAAAGGTTCTGACCTGGCCCCCGAATTCCCCACATCCCTATCCGATCGAGCATACGTGGTATGCGCCAGAACAAGTCCGATCCATGACTCACCCCCCAACCCACAGGATCCAAGGGATTCAGTGGCAGCATCCTGGTGCCAGACACCCCGAGAGACCCTGTGTCGATGCCTCGATGGGTCAGAGCTGCCTTGGGGGCACTCGGGGGACCTATGCAACATTAGGCAGGCAGGTTTAATGTTGTGGCTGATCAGTGTGGACTGATGTGTGTTGCAGTTCACAGTTTTCTCTGTCGGCTGAAGCCCCTTTCAGACATTCATGGTCAGTGTGTTAATGTGGTGGCAGATTTACATTTTGACCTCATGTCTGATTAAACGCCTGAGTTTTTTCACCTTGAGATAAAGAGGATAAAAAAAAGCCCTGGTACAACCACAGTAATGATCAGATTCATAGTCCCCCGTCCTGTTTAAATCTGTGTTTCTGCCAGTTGCATGGATGAAATTTACATACAGCATGTGAGCAAATGGGACTTAAGAGAGTCCCATCTATAACTAATATTTGTATATGATCAATTGATGACTCCTTGTATTTGAAAGGAGCCACTTGTTGTGTTGTGCTTGTATGTTGCTAGCAAGCCTTTTTGCTAATACAACACATTATTAAAATGAGACCATTTTGAGCGGTTGCAGGGTATTTCTTTCCTGTTTGGAATGTCGTAGGCTAGCAGCTTCCCCTTCCTTCCTGCCGCTATGCTAAGCTAGGCTAAACACATCCTGCGCTTTGCTCTCTACTGAACACACTAATTAAAGGAATGCAATCTTCTCTTCTGACTCATAAGAACACAAAGGAGTGTATTTCCTAAAACGTGTTCAAAAAATTTTGCTTTAATGAGATTAGTATTCACTAATTTGTTTGTGGTGCACAAGTATGCAAATACAGCATACAGTTACATAGTTAATTTAAACACAAGATACTTGTGCTCAAAAAGAGGATTCATTCTCAGTGAAGAACCTTGGAGCCCTAATCTGCCTCTATACATGCCAAAGAGCAGTGATTCCTAACACGTCTCTGGGGGTCATCAGGTGGAAACCTCCCTTCAACAGTGTTTCGCCTACTTAGTCCCAGCGACGTCCCAGAGTCACCCCCCCTAGTGCCAGTTCACACTGCTCCTACACAATCCAAACAGCACTGCCACGTTCAACTGACCCAGGCCTGTTCAGGTAGTGGCCAGTACCGAAGCTACCATTTAGCTATTGCTAATGCTAACCGCTAAGAAGAACAGAAGAAGACAATACAGTTCCAATGCTACCATTTAGCTAATGCTAATGCTAAATTCTAACCGCTACCTGCTAAGAGGAACAGTAGAAGACAATACAGCTAGATAATGTGCTAATTTTAACTGCTAGATGCCAAGACTAACTGCTAAGATACTATTTTACTACCACCGCTTTAGCTATTGTTAGCTGCTACAATGCTACCACAGGCCTAGATGCCACATGTAACTGCCAATTGCCACACTACCATCATCTGCCCCTGCTTAAATTACTTCCGTATTGTGCAGACCATAAATAAAATAAGCATGTATTAAATTATTTCACTTTTTTCCACCTTAAATTATATGGATTGGTTGAAATTCTGTTATTGAAGTTGCACTGAAGTGGACCAAGCAGGTGCCGGGTATGTTTGGCCTGTATGTTGCTGGTGTGTGTGTGTCAGGTCGTATTTCAGGTCCAGCTGATCCAGCTTCATGCTGCTCATTGTTTTGTTTATTCATAATTGCTCTGGAGTGATACAGTTACAGGTCAAACCGGGTAGTCAGATTTGTTAGAGACTGGCACACTTCAGCATGTGTGGGGGCAGGTTATCTATGTTTTTGTTTGGAAGCTGCAGTGAAACAGAGAGTTTGATTTAGTGCAGAGAAAATGAGACTCCTGTTTTGTCTCAGAAATCATGTTATGGCTTCTTCGTCTTCTTCATCAACTGAGGGTTTGCATGTACTGAAGCAGTGATGCTGCTGTTATGGATGTGTGGTGGTCAGACTGTATTTTCTGGTGGTTTTTGTTTCCATACGAGCAGATTGTTTTGTCAGGAGGAGTAATATATTTCCTCGTCCTTGATTCTGACTCAGTTTGTTCTCATTTGCTGATGCACCTTGAGGATAAATTAGGAGCACTTGGCTTGATGAAACTGATCTCTCTTCTAATTCAAATACAACAAAATCATCAGCACTCCAGTTGTTCCTTCCTTCCTCCTGCTCCTCCTCCTCCTCCTCCTCTGTGTGTCTCTACTCCTTTCTGTTCCATATGTTTCAATGATATTTAACCTTGCGTCTCTGTAACACACATGCACACACACCTGACCTGTCCTTGAGTTTTAGCGAGTGTAACATGCTTATCAGCGCTGTTGTACCGTTGAGCACATACTGCCCAGATAACGCCCAGCCTTCTCTCCTACCTGTCCTCTCACATGGATCTTGCTTTCATGCTTTTAGCACAGTTTTTAGCACCTTGAAACTATACGCCCCAAAAACTGAAGATCAGCAGCAAAAACTCGGGGACTGAAAGTTTCTTTTAGAGCATTTATTTTGGTGTTGATCTGAGAGGAAGAATTGTTATCTAATCACATTTAAACAAGTTAGATTGGTTACTGATTAATAAATTTACTTTGAAACTTACTGTTGTGCGATTGTGATATTGAATTTTAGGGTCAAAACTGAATTAGATTCCTGTGATTAAAATGCACCCTCAACATCTTTAGTTATACAGTTGCGTTTATTAACTGGTTATTTATTGGTATGTTAATATTATTACCAAATATACCAGCACTTTGCAGTAGGACAATCAACCTTTTGAGAGAACGTGAAATATAGGAAATGTCGAACTGAAGCACTAAATGGAGATAACAGACAGGTGTCTATCTAGCTGTACCTCCTTTGGTTACTATGGCAAAGGTGGGTCATCCCATCAAACCTCTCCTTGCAGATAGCCAGCAGGTGGTAGCTTTTTTCCAGGCTTCTGATTGGCTAACATGGCTTTGGCGTGCTCTTTAACAGCATTTCAGTTGTGTTTTTGTATGGATGGAGATTTTTTTCGAATACAAAGCTTGTGTGCACAGGATTTTGTGAATGAAGAAATGCACAGTACATGTGGACCAGATGTGAATGCACCACTAACTGTGACTGCCTGGGGAGCGACAGGCGTCATGGCCCCCGGGAAACTCTGCTCTGACCCTTAAACTATCATCTGATATCATGTGATATGCACTGAACACTGATCCGCCCTGTGACTGATGCCTACATGCCCTTAGTGGGGGAATCGTGGCGCATGGCTCAGCTGATCAGCAGAATGTGGCAGCGCTCGACAAACCTGCTGTTTATCTTTGAACAGCCGCTGTTTGTCCACTCGTTGAAGGACTACATAATTCCATTACGTGCCTGATAACGTTTCAGAAAGGAGAACCCAGTCGTGTTTGATGCAGGGCCGGTGGCGCTCGCAGTTAGTTTCCCAGAAGAGGTTTTGAAGGATCTGAAGCAAACTTGACTAAATGGACCAACCAAAGACTTTTGCAGCTTTACTGCAATTACAGACGGCAGTTGTGTAAAAAGTTGCAGTGTCACCCCCACAGGTGTGATGCGGACAGGAGCTGAGTTGACACATTTTACAAAGAAGAAGTGGTCCAGTTGACTTCAAATGATTGTAAATTCAGGTCAGAGATTTGGTGTCTTCAATTTGAGAATCACTAGAAATACAAATAAGCATAAAAAGGCTTTTCCTGTTATTGTGTGGAGATGTTATAGAGACAATATTTTATATGTGTGTTTTAGAGCCTGTGTGAGTCCTCTGTCATGATGACGAGGCAAAAAGTCTCCTGAGTAAGCGTTTTATCAGTTGTCCCACTTCCTGTGACAGGTATTCAAAATCTGTTTCAGAGGAAATCGATACAGCGGTACGTTGGGGCATTTCAATGAAAGATCTGATGGTCAGGCTGTAAATCTGACACCCAGTGTGTGTGTGTGTGTGTTTGCCTGTTAAACATGCTCTGTCATGCACTGTAAGCAGCAGTGTGATTTTCATCTTTGAAACTTTTCACACTGCCGTTGCTGACACTTTTTGCTCAAACTAAGCAGATAAGAGCGGATAAATACTTGAGGAATTCTTGCTGATTCCTTCACTTAATTTAGCACAAAGTTGTGCAAAGTGGCCCCGGCCAAAGTCTCTACGTCAGGCTGCTGAGAGGGGCCAGGAGTTTTTGTTGCCCTATGACCTATTAATGTGTGTTAAATGGCCAAAATGTGGCTGTATGTTCAGGATAATGTAGGAAACTCCTTGTAAGTCAGTGTCAGTGGAGGCTGAAGAACATTTGTGATTTTTCAGGTATTTAGCTCTGCAAAGGTTAGGTTTTGTCTTGAAAGTCTTGAAATTTGGTGATCTTTGATACTCTGGTTTGAGAACTCCTTTTGTTCCCATCCATCATTATTATTATTATTATTATTATTTTTTGGCTGAATTATAGGTTCATGTGACGTCATCGGCCATGATTAGGATAAGCAGCAGGCTGTCGAAGCAGCGCTAAGTGTAGCATTTAGTGTGAATTGTTGAGTTTAACCACTGGAAACAGCACAAGGTTATAAGAAGCTTTTATTTAACAGTAAAATGTAGGCAGGTTAAGAAGTTGAGCTGTAAGCTCCACAAAGCACAAGTGTTGAATTAGTTCACGCGGCCTCTTTATACAAACATTGTATAGACCAGATTAAAACGGCACAGTACCAGGAACAAGACAAGATGTACAAAACTCATCGACTAAAAGACAAAATCTACATTTGATTTAATGTCTTTTAATTGATGGCAATCAATTTATTAACATTTTTTTCCTGAGAATCCTCATTTAAAATAAATGGGTGGCTGACTGTGTGGATATCTGTAATTTATTTTCAACTTTGTGCAATTAAAGAATTAAATCTAACAGGAAGTAAATCTGCACCCATTACTCTGTATCTGCAAAATAAAAAAATCTTCTTGTAACTGTTCGCAATTAACAATAGTTGCGTATTTAAAGCAGGATGCACTACAAATATTTAATTGTTGCTGTCTGTCTTTTCTTTGAATTCCTTTGTCACTGTTTGTGACTGTCTGTTAGAGAAACAACTGAGGAACAAAAATTACACGTTGTGTCAAGTTAGGATTTCTACCTTCAAACTTGTGTGAAATCCCTGGAGAACAAGACTGTGACTCAGTTGAGCAAACAAAATGAAGCAAAGGTCAAAACTGCAGTGTCAGGAAGCTGGAGTTAAATCTCTGTTAAACCATTTCTCGACTGCATGACTGCAAACTAAATACACAGTTCAAGTGTAAAGTTCAGAGGTCACGTAAGGTGATGTGAGTAGATGACATAAGTTGCATTTCTTAGATACCAAAGGACGCTTATAGACATGAGAGGCACACGAGTCAGCTTTGCAGTATAGTGTTGGGTATCAAGAACTGCTTCTGAGTTGGAGCCTGCTCTAAATTTAACTCCACTGATTTTGAGTCTGTTTGCAGGTCTTGGGGATTTGTATTTGTATTTGATGTCACTTGAGTCAGCATTCGATGGGTCTGAAGCACCACCTGTTTAAAAATGGAAAATATTTGTGAATGATTACAAAGGTGCAAGCTTACCAGATCTCTGTAGGACCTCATTTCAGCTCGAGGCTAGCAGCTAGACACTACATTAGCCGCTACTAGCATAACACACCTGAATCTATGATCTGTCAGTGGCCAAGTTGCATTGTGGGTGTTGTAGGCGCCTGGTTTTAACAAGGAAGGCTGATGTACTGAATGAGTCTGCTGCATTGATTTTGATACTTTGATAAGAGTGCGTTGGAAAATTAGTGGAGCTCTCTGTAAGACTTGTAAGACTGTAAGACTGCACTTCTGTCTATGTTGCTGTTCAGGTGATGAAGCATTTCCTGTGACATTTTTGTTGCCCTTATCTGCGCTCAAAATGCCTCAGAACAACCAGCATTCAGACCAGAGAATATAATATGATTTTTGTTTCTGTTCATGCTGTGTAAGATAATATGACAACAATCCAAACGGAGATTGAAGAGGATTGATGAGCTGGATCAATAACCCGTGCTGCTGAGTGCAGCTTTCTGTGGATGGTGCTCTCTGTAGTTGCTGCTCAGGGCACAGTTCTGTCTCTTGTAAGTTGTTATTGGTTTACTCTGTGTGCATGGAGAACATTTCTATAAAGCTGCTGCCATTTAGAGCCTTATTTTGCTTCTTTCTGCCTAACCGGCCTCTCAGTGCGGTTGTGCAGTCATGCTCTCTGCAAACGTGACCTCCACTTGGTCACAGTTTTTGCCCGAAAGATTGTGTGACTGTACGTAAGAAAACACAGTATAGATGGGGCTTTTGCACTAATCTCCCCCACTGGTCTTCTTAGCAGGGATGAATAATGAAAGCAGCGATTTATTTAATTATTTATTTATTTGAGGGCCAGAAAAAGTTAGATTCTGAACTTTTTAATCCCGGTACACTTCTGGCTTGATTTAACAGGGTAATGTGAGTTAATATTATGCTTGGTTTGGCTGCCTTCAGCGATTCGAAGTAATTGTCAAATCCAGTCAAGAAATTCAGGTTTTTCGTCGGTTTCTGTCGAGCCATGGCCGCGTCTTTACTCAGCCTGACCTTTTGTTATTTATGCTTTTCCTTCTCTCAGTTTCTAGTCTCAGGAATGTGAAGAATTGTTGTGCCCCAACATAAGCTGATGAAGAAACCCTGACATGTGAACACACTGCAGCCGCGGTCTGCTCCAGATATACAGTAGAGTTGTGTGTGTAAACACAAAAACACACAATGAAGACACGTTACTGATGAAAGGAGGAGCTCAGCAGGCGGCTGTGTGTCACACACAAGCATAATAATAATTTAAGTAGATGTGTGTTTAGAATTACAGAAAAGCTGCAAATCTTCACTTTGAGAATCTGAAAAAAGAAAATGCAAAGTGTTTTGATTGACCTAAAATGTTAAATAAATTTCAGTCTAAGGCTTCATTAATTAGTCAAGTAATCAGTAATTGCTTATCAGTAATGATTTTAGGCCATTGAATAATTGTTTTTTTAAGCAAAACTGGATAACATTACCTGGTTGCAGCCATACACATGTCAGGATATGTTACTTTCTCTTGTCTTACATGATATTAAACTGAATATCTTTGGTTTTTGGGCTATAGGTCAGACAGACATTTTGCACATTTCTCTGTCATTTCATTGACAAATAGATTAATTAAAACAAGAAAATGACCATTAGATTCAGTAGTAGAAAAAACCACTTGAGTCCATTGAGTAATTGACTCAGTAATCATAGCAATCGTAGTAATCAAGTCGTTGTTTCAGCTGCAGTTGGCTGAATTTCTGGCTGCTGGTTGTCGTTTTCTAGTTTAGTTCCTTGTGATTCAGAAGGTTTTTGTACTGCTAATTTAAATATGAGTAGATTTTGGTTTCTCAGAAATTCATATTGTCTATCATTGGACACATTTGGTAAATTTTCCAGCTGTAGGCGTTCCCGGTTTGCTGATCGTATTTCTCACTCATGAATACATTCATGTAATGAAACCCTGGCGCTCTGCTGTTGTTAGTGATGCCGTCCGCCAAAGGATTTAATTCCCCTCTCTCTTTCTCTTTCTGGCCTCGTCCCTCGGCGTGGTCATCCTTAAGGAGCTTACTGAGATTTGTTTTTGGCGTAAACGGCTCGACGAAGTCCCTGTGAGCCGCTTACACCTCCTTGTAGTCAAACTGTGGTGACACTTCAGCCAGAGACGGCAAGAGGCAAGATCTCTGACTTCAGATCTGGTCTGTTGGTGTATTTCTATGAAGACTCATGACTAGGTATGCCGGGGCAGATCAATTAACCACATTTATTAAACACTAGACTTAACTGCGTATTTCGCTAACTGTAACTTTTAGTAAAAAATAATCATCCGTCATCTAACCTTTTATAACACAGCGTTATGTACAGGGCTTCTGCGGTTACAAATACTAACCGAGAATCAATAAGTGCTTACACTGGAGAAAGAAATGCACGTGTACCTGAAGCAGACATCCTGTATGGCTGAATATAAATGTCCTGTATCTAATGTTGAGTTTTCATGGGTTTTATGAATGAGTTGGGTACTTAAACACAGCTTTATTGTTGTAATTATTATTGATTTATTCAGGATCAGCTGCTTTTGTTTCATCAATTTCTCTTTCTCTCTTTTTTTTTTAATGTTTTGGCTCGGATCTTGCTTTCATTATTGTACTAATGTTTAATTTGACCCGGGGAGATTAGCTAATGATATGCTAAAAGCTAATGGGGATCCAATAAAACAAACAGTAGGCCAGGCTGCTAGGCCAAATCATACAGAACGGAAAAATGCTGGAGGCAGACGAGCAAAATAATTTCATTTTATTGGATTATTTAGTACTGAAATGATTAATTGAATAATCAATTAGTCAATGTAGAGAGAGTGAATCATTGGCAGTTTTGCTTGTCTCCTTGTTTGTTATATTTAAAGGTAACATGAGTTAACAGTTGCTCTTTCCAGCTTCTGTGATGTTTTTCTCTTTTCTATATCACTCTAAACTGAATATTATATAATGTATAATTGCTTTTTGCACTATTTTCTGAAACTTATAGACTAGATAATTATAAATCTAAATCATTCTTTAAACCACTTCTGTGAATGACTTAGTTAGTTTTTTATCCACCTGACTAATTTCTTCCACTTGATGATTTCTGCTGTTGTGTTTTCTTAAAACTTTTTCTTTCTTCACGTTGAATCACTGTGCTCCAGTTCTGCTTATGTGTTCTGGCGGTTTTGCATTTGCAAGTTTTTGTTTCGGTCTGTTGAGATAAGCGGATGTTATGGATCCACCTGGTTAAGGTAATGATTGGACCACAGAGGGTATAAAACATGGACGTAGTCTCCTTGACTTCACCCATAGGTTTCTGAAGAGCCACTGTGAAGATTTGTGACTTTGGCTGACTCTGCCAAACTTGCATGGGTGGAGCTGAGGTGGGCCGGGTGAAGCCTGGTTGCTGAGACCTATCAGCTAACTGTCACTCAAAGTGGCCATGCCCATAATTCCGCATAACTTTAAGCCTTAATGTGATTTAAACAAGTGAGCTGTATAAAAATGTGTCCTTCAAAGAGTTGTCATGAGTGGGGAAATCAGCTGTAGACTTTTTAATATGGAGGTCTATGGGGATTGACTCTCTTTTGGAGCCAACCTCCAGTGGCCATTTGAGGAACTGCAGTTTTTTTGGCACTTCACATTAGCTTCATTCTTCAGTCCTGGAATTGCTGCTTGGAAAAATTAAGGTATTGGTTTGTTGTTGTTGCTGCTGTTTTGGTTCATTTTATCTGAAGTGATGCTGCATATGAAGCAAAGGGGAGCTTGGGAAAAGCCAAATAAAGGCAGATCATTTATTGATTGATTACTACCACAGGCAGATAGGGCAAGTAATGGACACATCAAAACTAATTAATCTGAGACAAGCAAGTCTGTACATGTGGGCAAAAACCTCTTCTGTGTTTGATCTTGTGGGTCTGCTCACCTGATGTGAATCTGTCGTTTTCCTGCTGTCCTGTCATTCATTGCTGCCAGATGGTTTTCAGAGCCAGTTCTAATGTCTTCCATCTTAATGTGTTCCCACAGAGTCTACTGGTCCCGCCAAGGTGGTGAGAGCAGGGAACCCCCCCAAAGCCAGACGTGGAGGAAAGGTAATGTTCTGTGTGAAGTCAAAGGTCCTTGAAGAGAAATGCTATTTTATGCATGTATTTATATCAGTATAGCAAATATTATTTGTGTTAAATTCTAGCATTTTAAGAGAATATTAATTCGACTTTTTTCTGACAAACATGCAGGAAACACTGTGTATTGATAATTTACCATCACATGAACATTGAACGTTGGTATCTAGCTGATTTCAGGCATCTATATTTGCTTGGGTTTCAGGCCATTAAGTACAAAGTCACAGTACGCTGTTGATTTCTATCCGTAGATTTAAAAAAAAATCTGATTCAGATGTGATTCACAGCTACAGTCCTAGAATGACAATGTCCTGTTTTGACAACTATAGACCCTCAAAACGAAGCACACTGTTTAATACTGTAAATACTAACATACTGTGATTATAAATTGAGAAAACAACCTTTACTCTGTGTAATTATACACAATGAGTCAAACATTAGTTCAGAGCTTCTTCAGAGCTCAGAGAAGGTATGTGTGGTCAGAGTGCTGGTATTTATCTGTCATGCCTCAAGCTGTGTAGCAACCTTGCTTCACACTTCCTGGAATGCAAATGTGAGTTCCTGGCGAGCCAATGGCGGGGCAGATAAAGCAGACTCTCCAGGCTTTACCCCAAAGCGTTTCATTCACAACTTCAAACCTTTGATGGTGACGCTCCGCTGTTGTACTCCAGAGTTGTTAACCACACCTTGGTCACAAACTTTTACGACGTCTTTGTGTAAAAAAAAAAAAAAGAAACAAAAGACAGAAATTGAAAAAAACGCAGGAAACATATGGTTAAGCATAAAAAATGTTGCCTTGGCTGCTAGCAGCAGGCAGGTTAGGAAGTGTATTTGCTAGTTTTATGAACAGGATTTTGCAGCTGACACATTAAGTTGATATATCAGGGCCAAAGGCCTCATGAGTGATGCTGCCTGTGCAAACAGGCTCAGTTGTTTGCTTACATATTTTAATAAAAATGTGTTTTCTAGCTGTGAAATACAAGGTTTTACCTGGCATTTGTTTTGTTGTTTAGCACGTGGTGCAAACAGAGGAGAAGTGTGCAAAACCAATGAGAATTTGAACGTGCTACAGTGCCAGCAGCCTCTCCTCAGACGATAATCTTGTGTTTACACTCTTTTACAGCTTTTCCTCTGTAGTAATAGAATGCAATAACGCAGTAAAATCCTCACCTTTGACTCTGTAATATCTACACTTAAGGAGTGTGATAAGGTAAATGTCTCCATTGATAACCTGCTCTAACAATTTCCAGATTCCAATTGATTCAGCTTTGCCTTTTTTTGTTTAAATTTGTTGCTCAGGTCGGAGATTTCGGCGACGCCAACAGCTGGCCAACTCCTGGGGAGATCGCAACTAAAGACATGCAGGTAGGTGTTGTTGTCTGTTCAGTCACAGGCAGGTAGCTGTGCGGGGGACACACTTATGAGATGAGGGTGGAGTCTGTCGTCCAAAACGCTGTCAGAGGCTTGGAAAACTGAACTTTTGCATAGTTGCTGCAGTGAAACTTGATCTCCATATGTCTGCCTGTACATACATGTTCAGCAGGCTGATGAAAGTGAGGAAAATCGTCCATACAATGAAATTTTATTCCACATGTGTGCCTTTATCAGCCTTGTGTTTTTGTCTTTTTGTCAGCTGGTCAGACCAGAATCTTTGCGGCTTTGCAACAGTGGATTTTAGCTGCAGAAAGATGGTACAGCGATGCCGTTCTAGCCAGACACCTTCATGTTTTAAGATCAATGCTTTTAACCGGAATGGTTGCACTAAGTGGCTACAGAGCGTCCTTTCCTCGCAGTAAACATGTTATAGCCAGAAGTGAGAGATGTCCACATTGGCACCTTAATGGTGGCTCTTGACCTGGCTGGGTTTCATTGTTTTGCTCATAATCGAGTTAGATGAGGTGTCCTCTGGACTGAGTGTGACTAGAAGTGACTTAATCAGTAAAAAAATCCCTTAAAGCCACAATAAAACAGAAGTTGAGCCATCTTTATCTTCGGTAATGTGACAAATAACCGAGTGGAAGAGGAAATGTGGTCGAGGTTTTAGTTACGAGAGGGATTTAAATAAGATCGGACCGAATGTTTCCATCCACAGCTCCCTCACCTGTGTTGTTAGATCAGGAGGCGAAGGATCAGGGAGAAATTTTATTCCATCTCAGAGTGGATTGAAGTTTTTACCACCCGACATCCAAACATAGAGCTAGTCTGTTTTAGTAGCGTAGAGTAATTTAGCAGTAAAGTACGGCTTTATATGATGTTAGCCTCTTGCCCCAAATCCCACTTGAAAATGATTTTTTGAAAGTATTGGATGCTTGAGAGTTAAGTTTAAATGAGAGCTGTATTGGTCCCAAAAAATCCTTAATATTGGCAGCAGGTAGATGCAGAAAGGACTTCGTTACCTTGGCTGTAACTGTCAAATACCAGCGAACAGACAGATATAAAAGGCTAATTTAACTCAGAGGGCAACAGAGTGAGAAACAGGATGGTGTTTATAAAAAGAGGATCGTAGTAGTTTCAAGTCACAAATTACAATAATCATAAACCAATCAGAATGAGCAGCTCAGCTCGTCCGGCTTCACTTTGCTGTAGTGGATGTGTTCAGTTTTCTACAATAGGTATTTTAGAGGTTGTGGCTGTAATTACGCAGCAGCTAAACATCAAGTCCAGACAGAGCAGTCTGCTTCTGCTGGCCCGACTTTGTGTCCTCAGGACTGCGTGTTGCTTTTTTTTAAAGGACAGAGTTAGTCCAGGCTCGCCGCCATGGCAGGACCTCTCGGAGAGTTTGGAGACAAAACAAAGATGGCTGACCTCAGAGCAGGGATCAGGCAAAGTCCTCCAGCTCTGAAATCGAGCTCACGTCATTGTATAATTTTGAAAAAAAAAAATTAAAGAAAGTATATTTAGGTGTATCATCAGGTGTGTTCAACATATACATAGATGCTGGGGAAATTATCTTACACACACACGCACATACGCACAATGGCATCCAGGTAATGAGGTATAAAAGTTTAAACACCAAACTATCATAAAATTGGGTAAGGATCAGAAGATGGTGGAGTTGCCATTATGATTACATCCACATCACCAAACTATCCAAAGGTCAAAGAATTAGAAAATGTGTAAGTGGTGAATAAAGGCCGTCTTCCTTCATAATGGAGACAGGAAATCATGGAGTTAAACACCAGTCATCAAAACCTTTGTCATATGTTGTATCATTATAAATGCACTGCTCTAAACTTCGCTTTCATCCACTCAGCAGCTCATAGAGCTGTTATCTCAGTCCGTTAATGGATTGACAAAAAAAGCCATCAACAACTTTAATAATTGTTTAAGACACTTATGAAGCAAAACAGTAACCATTTGCTAGTTTCAGATGTACATTCACAAATGTAAGTATCTGCTGTTTTTCTCCATTTAATATTGTTAACTGAGTGTCTTTGTGTTCAGGACCGCTATTTAATAATCGTTTAAATAATTTTTCCTGCAAAAATGCCAGAATTTTTTTCCTCCGTCCTCTCATTTCTGTTGGCTCCTTGTGGTTCATGGTGGGCAAGTTCTCAACCCTCCGTTTAGATGAGGAAAAACCTTTGCATTCAAGCTCTACTCCAGGTCTAAACCAGCTCAGCTCTGTGTGTCCAGAACACCCTTAACTATACATCCAGCATACTGACCCCCTACCTTAAATCTCTCGCCCCCCCAGCTGTCGGTCAGACAGGGACGGGTCTAATTTGTGTCGCCTTACAGTAACAGCAGCAGTCAATCACCCCCCAGAGACGTTTGCTATTTGTGGTCTCTGGGTGATACTGTGTCACCGGGAGAGCGACCCTGGTAACCTCCCCTATTATAGGCAGCCAGGTCTACGTGGACAGGAGGGAGGGCGCATGTCCCAGAGCAGGAAAATGTGGGTCACACCATCAGTGCCAGGAATAACCGGCGGGTCCGGTGGCAGAAATTGTAGGTGGGGAGGGGTGGAGTTTTGGGACGGGGGCCAAGGCTTGGGAAGGGATGTCCTTTTAGGGATCCCCTTCATTAAACCACCCCTGGATGGGTGCTGCTGCTATTCTTAGAGGGCCGGAGTTCAGGGTCCATCACGTAACATTTAAAGCTGCAAATTGATTCCACAGATCGTTCACGCTGGGAAACGGACAGGCTTCGAGGGAGGGGCTTTGATTGCAGGGTCCTGCTTTAGAGTTTGGTACTGTGTTGAAGTTAAACCTGAGATTTGTCCACGGTTTAAAGGTTTTAAAATATCGACACTGAGAGTATGTTTATCTGAGGCCACGGTTCTGTTACTGGAATGAATTTGCACTTTAAGCATAAAACACCGTCCAGTGGCATGTCGGTGGGACGCCTTAAAGCCCCACGAACACGTCTTCATCCACGCCCGTTGAGTGTTGAGTTGGCAGCAGAAATATAAGAGCTGCACAGTTTATTTCCACGCCATGACACATAGAGCCAAATGATCTTGTGCTGAAATGCTTAGCAGACTTATCAATTAACAGAGAATTACCTTCATAATTGGTTTATCATTCATCAAGTTGGGTTCAGCTTCTTCTTTGAGTGTGTCGATTCTCTTTGTTTAATATTGTTGTAAAATAATGAGTTAAAGTAAGCAATGTGACGATCTCACCTCAAGCTCTGTGAACCTTAGATTTTGATGCTTTTCTGTGTCATTTATGATAGTAAATGTAATATCTTTGCGCTTCAGTCTGCTGATCGGACAAAACGACACGTGGGGGGAAAAATGTATTTTTCACAGTTTTGCAGACAAAACAATCGATTTCTCGATTAAATAAATGGAAGGTGAATCAATAATGGAAACAGTTGTTAGTTAAAGCCCTAGATTAAATAATTAATCAATTCATTGGGAAAAAAGTTCAGCCTAAGTGAATATGAGGCTTCAGTAGTCTGAGTTAAACAAATCTAATGGGCAACTGCCGACATTACTGCCTTTTCAGTCTGAAATCTTACTGAAGCCTCATAGTCACTTCAGCTGAACTTTAAATGCACCAAAGGACTGTGCATTTGCTGTAGGAAGGGATCCCTACACAGCCAGTAGGGACGGAGTATAACATGTAAATAAAAGCAGGATTTATTAACAAACAGACTGTTTACCAGCAATAGTTTAACAGTGTTCCTGAGTCCATGTAGTAATCTTTTTTATCCAATCATGTGTTCACAAAGTGGTGAACCTCGCTCCATCCTCGCTTGTGAGTGACAGAGCCTTTCCAGGATGCCCCTTTCATACCCAATAATGATGCTATCACCTGTTACCAATCAGCCTGTTTACCTGTGGAATGATCCAAACAGTCTTTTGTTGCTCCTGTCTTGACTTGTTTGAAACGTGTTGCTGCATCAAATTCAGAACAAACAGATATTTACAAAAATCAATGAAGCTGGTGAGGTCAAACATTAAATATACAGTATTGCTTTGTGCTGTTTTAAGTTGTATATGTCAGAAAGGATTAGCAGGTGATCACATTCTGTTTTACGTTTTACACAGTGTCCTAACATCTTTGAAATCAGATGTACAGTATATGTCATCTAATTTTCTGCCTTTACAGTCAAACCTTTGCCTTTTCCACCTCCATGATTAAACAAGTATTTAGCTGCAGCAGGTATAAGTAGGCAAAGCCAATCACAATCCTCCTCTCATCCCAACACATGCTTGTTCAGACAGTGTGTGTTGCAGGACACACTCGGCAGCAACAAGCTGTTTGTCTATTTGTCATATCAGTTTTCACCCCATGCTGTTGTCTGCTCTGTGTCTGGAGTGGATGGGTCGTCCGTGTGGAGTTGTTGTGTCGATTAGCGGTTTGTGTGCCTGCAGCCGTGTTCAGGATCCTTCTGGTTGTGGAAGCGCCTGTAGCAGAAGCTTCATTAGTCCCTTCCTGTTGGTGGAAGAAGAATGAATCAGCATCCCTCTGATCTCAGCACTGCTGTCGACATTTTCTCAGCCGTTACACCGCACGTCCTCGCTGATTCAGGAAACGCACTCCACCTCTCACACCTGAGCCTTACATGCTGTCATCTCCTTCAGTGGTTCGTTTCTGTCATCTCACACCTCGCTGTCCTCACTAAAAATAATCGGCTCTTATTCCCATCTGTGCAGAACGCAAAGCAAAAAACTGTACGCCTGTTTTGATGTAGTGGCACAGCATTAGCCACTTAGCTATTGAGATGACGTGGGATGTACTTAAAGAAACCCAGAGGGAGCTCAGAAGGCAGCAGACACTTCTTATTACCCGCCGCTTGTGCTGCAGCCACTTGCCGTTTTCAGTGTGTTTGATGGCAAAAGGAAGAAGTGTAATGCCCTTGTGGTCTCAAAAGAGCTTTTAAAGAGGCAATATGTTACAAAAAAATGACCGGATTATAACTGCATGGAAGGACTCGCTGATGACTGTAAAATACTGAAGACTCTCTACTCGCATCCGTCTTTAGCTGTTTAGCAGTAGAGATTTTTCATACAAGCTTAATCTTTGTACACCAGTGTGTACATGTCCTACATACTGTTTGTGTGTGTGTCCGTGTTTGTTCGTTCATGTGTGTGTGTGTGTTCATCATGGTCCACCTCATTGTCTTCTCTAAACTGCTCTTCCCTCCCTCTGTTCAGATTGAGGCGGTGACACGGACCGTGTCCTGCCCGCCGACTGTCAGGCAGGTCAGAGACTCATGGAGATTCACTGTAAGTTCAACCTGCAGCCCATGAAACCTGCAGCCTGATACCTAAAAACTCGACACCACACAAAGAAATGCCAAACAATGTCAAAATCAGTTGCAGCTTACGAAAAGTCAAACTGAACGTTGAATTCTGCTCACGTTTTCATGTGAGGAAACAGAAAACTTTGTCCCTGTACAGCAGCCAACATGTGGGAGGACCCGCTGTGCTGATAAGTTTGTATTCCATTCAGAAAGCGGATGCTAGTTAGCTTAGCTTGCTAGCATTAGCACTGCTAGCCATTTCCTCCACACTCAGTGCTGTGTTCATCCCAAATTATTCAAATGAGGATTTTTTTTTGTTTAGTTTTGGCACAGTAAGAGAGAGAGGACACACATCTACACACAAATCAAGGATAACATAGTAAACTGTGTTTTTAGGTGTATGTCAGCATTTCCGCCAAACTGAAATCTGCTATCAAAAAGCCTGACTGTATCACAGTTTGTTTAATCCTCTGCCTCCTCCTTCACCTCTCCTTTAAATGCAAGGTTCCAGATCACACCTCATGAAGGAAGAAATCTTTTGCAGCAAGATTAAATCAAGAAAGTTTCTTAAGAAACACAGACTTGCACAACAAGCCTCCAGATTTCGGCGTTATCGGTGTTTCCTCATTTAGGTTTGCTGATATTCACTTTCTTCATATTTGACTGTTTTCACAGTAAAAGTAGATATTATATTGGCTCAGCATTCAGTAAACCCCCATCTACATTTAACAATTTTCTTTTGGTGCCTCTCTGAAAAGCAGTTACTCTCTCCTGCTCCTCTACAGCCCCTGTTAGACACACACCTCACACACACCTGTGAATAAAAGAAATACAATACAAGAAATGCTTCATGCATTCATGGATCAAACTAGCACCTCCACTGTTTGTTTGATTTTTATTCATGTCAATGGGATGAAATGAACTTTGAGCAAAAAACATGAACTGCAGCATGTGAGCAATTAGGAGAAGAGCAGAAGTGCAGCAGAATTCATGAATTTCATGATGAGACATTTCATTATTATTATTATCAAGAAGTAGGGGCCAGTGTCATGATGTCCGCTAATCACGGCTTCAACAAACAAGTTTTTAAACTGCATCACTGATGCAGCCTGTGAGAGAACAAAAAAAAGTTCTCCAACTGTGACTACACATAACTTTGTGGCTCTTTCTGTTATGGTCCTTTCATTAGCATTGCCATGACTTTAACAGAAAGATGGAGCCAGCAATGTTGTGTGTTCCAACACTTAAAAGGGCCTAAAACAGTACTCAGGTTTTGCAGAAACACTATTTGTATATTTGAATATACATAAAGTGTGTTAATAAAGTGAAATTGTATGTTCCATGTAACCTGATTGGATCCTACTTCATATCTCAGGTGTAAAGGATTAAAGAGAATTAAATTAAAAAGCTCTAGCGTGCCATTACGCACTGATTTAATGGTCTTAACCCTGCAAGTAACCAAAAGTCAGGAGGGCTTGGATCAGAAGCTCTGCAGCCTGGGATGAGTACAAATGCTTCCTTTAGTCAGACGTGAAATATGTTCCTTCGGCTTTTTAAAATAATCTCCCCATCAGTCTAATCACACCATTTTACAGCCATAATGTTTTACAATAGGTGTAATTTGCCCATGTGCGGGGTTTGTGAGTGTAACAGCATGGCTTGTGCCTCTTTTGCTGTTTAGTGAGACTCACTGTTAACAATGTTTAGAACTACAGTGCATGTTTGAATGGAGTTCAGTGTGATTAGATTAGTTTGCGACACCTTGAAGCATGATCACATCAGGGTTTGTGGGGGTGTGTGTGTGTACACGGACAGAATGGTTTGGGCCTTGATGTGTGTCGCACCTCTTGTCACTGACCTCGACTTGACTCAAACGCAATGCGCGACTCGTATGCAAACCCCTCAGGAGTGTCAGACTTTGCAGATGTGCGTGTGGCTGATAGCTGAACTGCCGTAGCGTGGATGAGCAGCTGAACTCGGTTTGATTTGAATGAAGTCAGATATCCGCTCTGTGAGCAAAGATAACCAGGAAGGGCAATTCATGTGCGCCGTATTCGTTAGGCTTGGCCGGAGGACAGCGGTTGTACTCGTGTTGCTCTACTGCACTCAAACATTGAAAAGAGACCGAGCAAGAGGCGAGATAATGAAAATTGTAACCGCATGCAGAGTCTGCTTTGTCCCGGTCACTTTTATCGCGGCCCGGAGGAGGTAGTATTTGCACTTTCAATGAATGGTTTAAATGCTTCTCTCAAACAGTTTGATGTGAATGTAAAACCCATTCTGAACATCAATCATGCATTTTTTTTCTTTTATGCTCCCATTGCAGATTATGAATGCTACATTTGCAGTGTTGGTTGTATGCTTGTAGACTAGATATATTAGTCCAGTGTCTGCTTGACAAGGTTGAATTGTCCAGTGCTCTGTATGCTCTGATGAAGTAATCAGCAACAATTGACTCTTCGCTAAGCTCCGCCCCTCCCTTAGCAACTGTTGCTACACAGTTTTACCCCTTTTTATTTTAGAAACGCTCCATATTTGATTTCAGACGTGGACTAGTGCTACTTATTTCAAGCTGGCTGAAATGACCAATACTGTTATCAGCTTTTATTAGCGGAAGCTAGCTAGCTAATTAAGCAAATGTTAAGTTTGTGAGTCTGCTGATAGCGTAGTCTCCTGCTGACTCGTTTTAACACGGCCCGTCTGTAAAGGTCTCAATATGCGTTCAGACACGTCACAAGTATCTCTTGTCACCTGAGCTCCATGCACACCTCTTCAGCATGCTGAGAAATCCAAAGCTTGGCATACAGAAACTAGCATAGCGCTACAGTGCCTGCTAGTAACGTTGCTAAGCTGCGGTTGTTGGGGGGAGGGGTCAAGCTATCGGCCTGTTGCCTGAGTGTCATCTTGTGCACGTTTTAACCAAAAACAAACTTTGGTCTTGAGGTCAGATTCCACTTTGCTGAATCAGAAAATAACAATGTGAATCCGTGAGCATCTAACATCGAATCTGTGGCACTAATTTCAGCCAGTTTCCCGTTTCCTGTGCGTCTGCCTGTAATTCTTCTCTTGTTTGAAGAGGTCTCAAGTCTCTTCTACAGCTCTTTTCTAAACGCCTGTCTCCACCTGTTTCCTGTCCAGGGTCCTAAGAAGACGACGACGATGACCAAGAAGGAGTCGAAGGAGAAGAGGGAGATCATCGAGGAGAGCAAGGAGAACCTGAAGGCCAAGTCAGACGACTCCGGAGAGGAGAAGAACGGTGACGACGACTCCCAGAAGAACGGACCAAAGAAGAAAGGTGAACATGGATCTGACAGTTGTCGTGTTAACGTATGTGTCCAAACAGGCGCAAATGTTTCGCGTTCAACCTCAAAATGTTGACATCCAGCCTTAGTTAGCATGCTAACTGTAGCCATGTTAACTCACATTTAGCTTATAACACAGCTTAGTGGGTTAGTGGGTAAAATGGGGTTTTGGATCAAGCTAACAGACAACTCCACATCTGTATTTGTTTTGCCCTTTCGAGCATTTTATATCACCCACTAAAGAGGCTATTGGAAATAGTTTAGTTTTTATTCTTGTTGGCTCCTCAAACACTTTCACTTTTTCTAAAAACACCCCAGTCATGACTTTGGGTGGTTCCCGTACTGTTGTTTCCCTCATCGTTTGTCTCCGTGTGTTCTTCAGAATTCGCTTAATTTGTCACAAAAAAGCCCCAAGTTTGTTAACAGTGGTATGACTGACTTTAGTCAGCAAGTCAGAAGTGAAGATAAACACTTTGACACAGCGTCAGTTAAACAAAGCTGGAAAAAGTGATGAATTGCTCCTGGAAACGGTGAAATAAAGGCTGTGACAGTCAGTGTGTTTGTATGGACACAAATAGCTGTTAAGATGATTAAACCTAAGTGATGCCCAGCTCACTTTAGAGGTCTGGAAATTGTGAACTGGGGAGAATGGACGTACTTGTCTTGTGCCCCATTGAAGAATACAACAAGGTCATATGAGTTTGTACTTTGGACTGATGACCACAAGCATTTCTGTTAAAGTCTGTTTAGTTTAGAACGATAACTTTTCTTGCTTTAACTGGATTTAAGATGCAGACGTGCTGTAGAAGTGATGAGCTCTTCATGTCTCTTCTCTGACTAAACATCAATGAGGAGAACTTTCACAACTCTGATCTCAGCATTGAAGCCAAAAACACAACCGAACAAACAAAAATTACGTAAACGCTCCTGCTCGGCCGAATCGGTCGCCTCCGACTGCTTTTAAAATCGCGATGATAGGCAATGGTTTTACTTTCAAAGCTTCGTTAAATACACAGTCGACCAACATTGTGGCTGTGGGACTTTTGTTGGATGGATTTCGGGCAGGCCCAAAATTTAGGTCGGCCATCTTGCTGTTGTGAACAGTTCCACAAACTTGTTTCCCACATTGCTTCCTTCAAAAGCCTCTTTCACACATAATTACTGGAATACGCTTTCAGGCACTGTTGGTGATTTCACTTTCACACATGTCATGGCAGTGCTGGAAGAGAGGGGCATAGTGACAGCGCAGCAGGTGGTTGTTGATAGGGGCAAGACTGGACGTTTTAGCGGAAGACGTCTGATTGTTTTCAGGAACAGGGCGAGTGAGGAGGTTTTTTTTCTCTGGTGCTCTTAGTAATGACTGATTTTTCATGATCTACTAACCATAAGCAAGTGACACATTCAAATACATCATCCGCACAGTCCTGTGATTGGCTAGCTCGCTCTGTGTGAAAGCGTCTTTCATCAGACAGATGTAACCACAGCAGTACCGCCGCTTTCCTGCAATGTTACTGAGAAATTAATCCCTGCTGTCATTCACTCGTGACCCCAATGCAGGAATTGTTCCTGAACATTTCAGGGACAGACTGCATGTGTGAAAAGGGCTAAGATATCCTGATTGTACTAAAAAGTGTTTTTCTCCCTTTGAACTCTCCGTGTCCTTCCCTCACCTACTCAGTCAGCAGAGAAACACAGAGCCACGTCACTTAACACTGGCTGTCATTTCCTCCCTCTCATTGCATGTGGTATCGGTCACACACTCGCCCACACATCCACACAGCACCCCTACAGCCAGAAGTTGTTTTAAACAGCAGACCACTGATGCGCCCTGCTGGCCAGCTGAGGTACTGCTCCGTGCTGTTCACCTGATGAAACTTTCAGCAGGGATGATACCAGTTTTCATAATGAAGGTTGCACATTTAATTCCTGTGCTGTGCAGCTAACCATCCAGCTTGAAGAGGTGCTGTTGTACCCTAAAAACATCTGACTCTGAAATTGAGATGCATTAATCAATTTATCAATTACCAAAAAATGCTTTAAAGGTCCATAATAGATGTGTTTCTTTGAAGGCAGCATCTGGTTACATTTTTTTAACTTGTAGACCTGAAGATTTTGTTTGGTGACTTTTGAAAAATATGAGATTTTTGGTAATGAAACTACTTAAAACATACAAAGTTAAATTGTATTTTTGCCAGAAAATAAAGTATGTTTTGCTTAAAGCTCATTTTATCCTGCTAATATATCAAACATACAAATTTTGCCTTTGAAGGAGCAGTAAAAAGATTGTTAATGATGAATTAAATGTAGTTTATGCCGAAATTAAAAGGTTAAGGTGATTCCTGCAGACAACTTTCAGAGTCCAAAACTAGATACAGGACTAAATGATTCAGTTGAATCCATTATTTTCTTTTCTAACTGTGTTATGTCTCCATGTGGTTACAAACAGGAAACAAGCAGAAGTGGGTTCCCCTGATGATCGAGGTGAAGTCCGAGGGTCCCAGGGAGCGCTCGGCCTCCAGGAACAACAGCAGGCAGAACGAAAACCCCCGCCTGCCTCCCAACGCCAGGAACGACCTCAGAGGTCAGTCTGTGATGTCAGCATGCTGCACTGGCGTCACAGTGAGCCATAGTGAGGCGGCACGTGTTCAGGTTGCTTGCTGTAGGTGACACTTGGTGAATGTCTCAAAGACGGCATCATCTGAAAATGAGGTTTTCCACCTTTAATTGCCAGGAGTTGTTAGTTTCCACCATTTCGCTTGTGATAACATGTGACAGCAAATTTGTATTTGTTGTACTGCTTGTGTCTGTATTGCAGCATGCATTGCTGTTGATGCACATTGGTTGAGACAGCATGCATGACTCAGCAGCAGGATGTGGAGAGATCTGTGTGCTCCTTATAATCTGCTACTTCTGCTTTGATAGCTCGGCTCTTTAAATACATGCAGTGTAAAATACTTGTCTTATATTCTCTCAGGAAATGAAATATGTTGGCATGTGAACTGTCGTTGTGCATAAGATAACACGTTAAAAGTCACTTCCTTCTGATGAAAAGCAGTAATAGCAGTAATTCAGATGGTCTGTCTGCAGTTACTCAAAGTTCCCTTTCGGCTTTCACAACTGCGTTTGATATTAGTCTTGTTCCTGCTTGTGTGCTGACGTGTTCGTGCTGACCTGAAGGCTGTTGCTTTGCCTGCAGACTGGCACAGTCAAAAGTACGAGCGGGAGTGGCGCGACGACCACGATGAGGTGTCCAGCGTGAAGAGCGAAGGGGCGCCGTTCCGCGGAGGGTTCAGAGGTCGCGGGCGTGGAAGAGGAAGAGGCAGGGGGCGAGGCAGAGGTGCTTCAAGAGGTATGTGGACAGACACGCATAGAGATTCATGTAAAACGCTGAAAATACGACTTAACCACCAGTTTTCTGTCCTCATAAAATTGCTAAAAATGGAGCTTTGTTTTCTTGGCCTTTGTGTGGTCATCGGCCTCCTGAAACAATACTGGTGAGGATTTCATTACCGAGCTGCTTGTGTGTTGGTCACCACCGGAAACTGTCTTTAGTAGCAGATGTGATGTAAACAGACCTAACAGATGTGCAAGAGTGTGTCGCATTAACAATTCACAGTGACTGTCAGTAACAGGCTGAAACACAGGATGAAAAGGTCACATAGGTGCGGTGTACTCTGGCTGTTTCAGTCCGCTCTAACCTGCAGACGTGCTGTAGAAGTGATGAGCTCCTCATGTCTCTTCTCTGACTAAACATCAATGAGGAGAACTTTCACAACTCTGATCTCAGCATTGCAGCAAAAAAGCTAACCGAGAAAAAGGCACTCAACCCTTTATGCTGGGCTAATTCAGGGTGCCAGAGACAATACAAACACTGATAATAACACTGTCGATAACTTGTATTGCTTGACAAAATGTGAGCTGATCTCGTTGCGGTCCTTTAGGAACAGAATTACCACGTTATTGTTTTGGTGTCAAAAGTTGGTAAATTGGACAACCAAAGTAAAGAGCTGTCGCGCATGAAAGAGTTAACATTTAAAGCCACGTTTGGACCCACAGTGGACAAACGGGATTAGACTGCTTACTATGTATGCGATAAACACTGCTGAAAACATGTGCCAATAAAGATGAGAAATACCGCAAACACAGCTTATCATCTGAAGCACCACCCTTTAATGACGCAGGCAAAGTACAAACGCTAACAGCATCACAACCTGTCAAATTCTGTCCAGCGTTAATGGACACATGACACATACTGTTGGTTTTAAATTGGAAAAGACAGCAAAAACAAACCTCATCTATCGCTCAGGGGGAAACAAAACAAATTAAGTTTGTATCTCAAAATGTGCAACTACTCTTTTGAATACTCTTAATCCTATTTATCTTTATCAGTTTTGGTTGTGTTACGGCTCAGTATGCTCTCAAACTGGGTGGTTGGGGACCTTAAACCGGCCCCACAGACGCTACAGTGAAAACAAAAAAGTGCAATAACAGCCAGAGAGGGCTGGAATGAGGAAAGGCCTCAGATCCAGCAGGAGAAGCAGGTTTCCCTGAAGGCCTGTTGGCTTTGGCAGGACTGGCCCTCTCCTCCTCCCTGTTGTTCACTCTTTTCCTACACATTGTCTTCCCTTAACGTCCCCCTTCCTCTCGCACACACTCCCTCTGTTTGTCTTCCCGCTCCCCTCCCCACGCCGAGGCCGAGAAAGCGCTTTTTGAAATGTCGAAGAGGGAAGGAAAGTGTGAGAGAGAACAAACAACCCGGAATAAGAGCGAATCGTCCGTTAGGTCCAGTTTTACTTCTCCGTGAGGACACGTTGTTGACTTTCAGCAGCATGAGGAAACGGTCAGAGTTAATGCTGAGCAGATGAGCTTTGTGTGTGTGTGTGTGTGTGTGTGTGTGTGTGTGTGTGTGTGTGCGTGTGCGTGTGCGTGTGCGTGTGTGTGCGCGCGCGCACGTTCTTACACACTTACACACACACTGCATTTCTCAGTGATTGCATTCGCTCTTTAAGCTCTTTCTATGTCATCTGTATGATGGTATTTTTAAGTATTTTCTTATTTCTGGAATAGAATGGAAACAAGCACAGGAGCTACAGCAGACCTATTCCTTGGTGATCGACCTTTTATAGTTCTTATATTTTAATACACTTCTTATATTCTACTAAAAGAGCAATGCGATTGCAATTTAATTTCTGTCGCTTTTCCAAATCCTAAAACTTTTCCTCAAATTTGAATTCAAGCCATTTTTGGCAATAAATCCAGGTAATTTATCTGCTTGCAACTTTGTCCAAAATGGACATATTTCACCGAAACGAGGTGCGAATTAGGAGCACGATGTTAACTCTAACCATCCAATAATAACTAATAGCGTGACCAGATGGAAAACTAAGCACTTGTGGTTGTCTTAGCAGAAAAAAAGATGTGAAAACAACAGCTGGATGAGGAGGATCAGAAAACTACTACTGCTCTAAACAGCATTGAAATGTTCTGTGGATTCAGGATCTGGTATCTACACTTGACCAGACAAGATACAAAAAATTAAATGTACTAATACCCGATCTGTCTGTCTGTCTGTCCCATCAAGGCCACTATGACTACCAGTACAGCTACAAGTCCTACGACATGAAAGATGGACCCTACGGCCAGAAGTTCAGCAACACGGTGACCTACTACTACGACAACATGAGCAGCAACGACCTTTACTCTGTCGATCAGGACCTGCTGAAGGACTACATCAAACGGCAGATGTGAGTTTAGCTTCGTCCTTACAGGACAAACACCGAACACGCTAACAGAAATAAGACATTCCTGACACCTACTTTTCCTGAAAGCAGTCAAAACTGAACACAATTAAATCTATAAGGTCAAACATTGTCCAGAAAATGATGCGTATATTAAAACACACATATATTAATCACATTCTTCAATAACCAAATTTCAAATGCTGCTGAAAAACTGTCTCACTTTGCACCGAGCATTATAAAAAATTGTCAATTAAATGTGTGCATTAATAAAATAAGTTTAAACCGTTGAGTATTTCTGGTGCCGACTTGTGAGAGTAACAACGTTTAAAGGACTAAACGACGACACATCCCCAGCTATCTGGCAGACGTGCTGCAGAAGTGATGAGCTCTTCATGTCTCTTCTCTGACTAAACATCAATGAGGAGAACTTTCACAACTCTGATCTCAGCATCGAAACAGAAAATAATAATAAAACTCTCGGCCACTGTTACACTTTGTTTTGTACAGACAGAACAGACAGTACAGCGCTTTATTCAGGTATTTGCTGGGTCGGCACCTCCAGTGTGAGCTGGAAACAGATGAAATAATGAACAAAGATGAACAGCTGGACAAACTTCTCACCTGACCACAGTTCAGACTGCATGCCATCCATTCAGGAAGCTGTTTAGATCAGGGTATCTGAGGGTCTGGAAAAGTCTGAAAGCATAGTCTTAAGAAGTCTTGATTTAATCTGATGAACTCTACACAAACCCTGTTGCTTATTATTTAAATTCGGTCAATTCAGATTCTGCCTATCAGTACTGGTTCTATAAAATCCTGGATTTGATTTTTGTCACATGATCTGTGCAAGAAAATAAATGGAAACATGAAAGAAAACTTTCTATTCAGGAGATTTTTGCTTTAGTAAAGTGTTGACTGCTTTAAATGATGAGCTGTTTTGTGAATCTTTTTGATTTAAAAGTTGCACTAAATTCAAATATCCTCTATAATAATATCTCAGCCACAGTTCTGTTGGCACATGCTAAATAAGAAGAAGTTGACAGTTTTTAATATCACCTCTCTGTTTATGATTAAGCTGACACAATGTTAGAAGCAAAAATATGCAGCTCCCCTCAGTTCAGCACCGCACTCAGTTCAGCACTTGCAGTCAGATGCAGATGCCGATGTAGATGCAGACCCTGTGTTGAGATACTAGTTTTTTGGCACCTAACTGAAGGATTTAACAGTTTCCTTGTGTGCACCCAGTGCCCCATTCGCTTCAAATCTGCATCAAGTTACTCAGAGGCTTTGAAATCCTGTCAAATATTCTGTTTTTGATCGGTGGTTCTTTGGAGGGTTTTTGGTTACACGTGACACATGTGAAAACCAAAGTGTGTTTCCACTGTTTTTATCTCATTAGTGCGGCCCTGTGTGGTCTCCTCCTCCTGACCCCCCCCCCCTCGTTGTCCGACTCGGTGCTTCTTAGTTGTCGTCTTTTTTTGTTTCCCTCACTTGTGTCTTGGTCTCTCCCACTTAAGACACGAGGGAGAAAATGGCAACAAACAGCTGAATTGTCAGTATATTCTAGCTATTGTTGACCCTGCGTTTGCCTGTTTCTCTGCCCCCTGCAGTGAGTACTACTTCAGCCTGGACAACCTGGAGCGTGACTTCTTCCTGCGGAGGAAGATGGATCAGGAGGGCTTCCTGCCCATCGGACTCGTTGCCAGTTTCCACAGAGTGCAGGCCCTCACCACCGACGTCAACCTCATTCTGGAGGTAAGCACATTTCTTTGACTCACTGTTTTGTCTTTGAAAGTGAGCGGTGCAGTTGGAGAAAGATAATCTGAGATGATACTATGCTAAGCAGAGTTTTCTACCCAAAGTTAATTTAATTTAAGCCACAGCACCAGTCAAAACACATATAAAACCAGAGACATTGCAGGAACAGAAACATTTGGATGCTGTCAAAAGGTAAAACCTGAGAAGAAATGAAAAAGGTCTGATAGAAGTGAATCAAAAACAAAGTGAAAGAAAAATTAATTAGCATCTTTAGCTTGTGTAAGAGTACACCAGACATTGAGACACAGCTGACGAAGAAGTGTATTTTGACAAAGCAGAAAAAAATGTCAGGAAGCAGCTCTGAAAGATTCAATTTAAAAGAGCAGTTTGACATTTTCGGAAATAATATTGTGATAATACTAAAATACAGTATACCCTTGTTTTTCGCGGGGGTTACGTTCCAAAAAGAACCTGTGATAGGCAAAATCTGTGAAGTAGAAACCTTTAGTTTTTTTTACAATTGTTATACAATTAAATACTCTATTATACATTGAAAAGAAAGAACAAACCATTTTACAGGCTCAAGCATTTGTTTCACAAATAAAAGTACTTAAGAAACGTTTTTTTTTAACAAATAACTTCTGTACTGTGCTGTCAAATAATAATTTTAATCATCGATGTGAACAGAAGGCTTCAAATTGCGGAGATTAGCACCGCCCACCGCGACCCGAGTAGTTGGATTAAACGGGAGAAAATTAAAAATGATTATGAAAAAAATTCAAAGTACAGTCGGACAAATAGTGACTCAGGTGTATTTCACTGCTCTTCAGACTGAGCCGCTGCATCCTGACTCCGCTCTGCAGTGTTTTCTTCTTTTGAAGCCCGCGGTGCAGGTGTGTTTGTTCGGGAGAAGAACATAGTGATAAGCAAAACTCGAAATTGCAAGAGAATTTGCACGTACGTAATGTCAATTTGGCAAGCTGTTTTACGTACGTGTACATATTAAACTGCAACGTTATTGACGCACAGGTAGAGAAGAAGTGGAGTGACGCGGAACACAATGCACGATGCAAATCCGTGAAGTAGCGAAACCGTGAAAAGTAAACCGCGTTATAGCGAGGGATCACTGTACTTCGAATTAATCAAACGACATGTTGAGGCAGATTTTGTTGCATTGGACAGAGGCTAGGTGTTTCCAGTCTTTATGCTAAGCTAACAAGCTGGTAACTGTAGCTTCATATGTTCTGGACAGACAGAGTGGAAGACAGCAGATGAGAGCTGCAAAGCGGTCTATATAATGATGTAAGATCATGTTGTAACCATGGCAACACCGGTGGTGGGAATTTCACTTTGTGCCTCCAGAGAAGACAGATAAACACATCATGTTCAGCAAAGTGCAGCACAACCTGCTGTTAGTCGCCAGAATTTGATTTCTGCCACGTGGGTCCATGTAGCGCCGATGACGCAGGATGACATCACTAAAACTGACCAATGAATGAGTCAGCCGTCCGTCCTTCTGACTTCCTGTTTCCAGCTCTTGGTTTGTTAAAAAGTCAGTCAGAGCAGAACTGAAAGGCAACAGAGGATAGTTTTTGTTCTTTTTGAACTGAACTGCAGGTTAGCTGTTCATGATGTTTTGAACATTTGACTGCACTTGTGCTAATATTGCCGTTTAAAATGTGGCCGTTTATATAATTAAAACTTTTATCTTCACACTAAAAAAAATCTCACCTTCTCAAGTAGAAGACATCTGAAATCACGTTTTCTCTGAGCTCTAATAATTCATATGGCTCATCCTTTATCGTCGGTGACGTCCTTTATAGGACTTTATAGACTTTATTTCTGTTATCGCACAGACTAACTGACCCTCATCTCTCCTGTCAGGCTTTGAAGGACAGTAAGGAAGTGGAAGTGATTGACATGAAGATCCGTCGGAAGGTGGACCCAGAGAAGTGGCCTCTGCCGGGCCTGACCATGCCCAACCAAACCCACACCGACTTCTCTCAGCTCATCAACTGCCCAGAGTTTGTCCCAAGACAGCTGACCGAGGAGCCCAGAGGTGAGCTTTTCTCCACTCATCCGCAGTCAGATCCAGTCAAAATAATTCCCGTTTTTGCCAGACATGCCTGTCCCGCATCCTGATGTCGTGGTTACAAAGCTGTCACATGAAACCTAAATCTGTGCGACAAGTAATCGTCTAAAATGTGTCTGCAGGGTCTCCCAGGGGCTCCACACCGGTGAAGCAGAAGATGAAAACTGAATCAGACTCCTCCAACCTCAAGACGATGCCCAAGGGCCTCTCCGCCAGCCTCCCCGACCTGGACTCTGAGTCCTGGATTGAGGTCAAGAAGAGGCCCAGACCCTCCCCGGCCAGACCTAAGGTCAGCACAGAGAAGGTAACATCCAGGACCGCTCGCTCATATGACCGTTACATTAAGACCATGATCCCTTTTGCTGCAACTGCAGAGAAAAGTGAAGTAGACTAATGAAAGTGAACTAATTACTGAATTATTAAAAATGAGTTTTTTCAGAAACAAAATCAGCTTTTCTCGAATTTTCTTCATGATTAAACGTGTGAAGAAGTCTTCATGCCAGATCGTTAGTGCTGAAACTAATTAGCCTATAAACCGTTCAGTTAGAAGCTGCTACTTTTCTTGTTTTTGCATAATATCTTAAATATTTTTTGACTGTTTGTACCAAAATAAACAATTTGAATACATCACTTTCAGCTCTGGGAAAATATGATGGATACTTTTTACCATTTTCTGACACTACTAGATGATTAATTTAAAAAAAAAATATATATATATATATATATATATATAAATTGTTTATGAAAATATGAAATGAAAAACAAACTGAAAAGTGGCCATCAGGTGTTGTTTAAGAAGAACTAATGAATTTCAGCTTTGCAGCCACGTGCGAGTACATGTACAGTATTGCGTCTTGTAATAAATGTGTTTATGTTTATACATCATATGCACTAATTTATTCAATAGAAAACTTCCATTCCATTCACTTCTTTTCATTCCTCCTTCTCCTCCTCCTCCTGTGTGCTCGGTGATGAAGGCCCCCTCGTTGCAGCAGCAGAAGGAAAGAGAGGACTCGATTCGCTCCCCGGTGTCCCAGCCCGGCCTCTCGCCCTCCCCTGCTACTACGGGAAATAAGGTGAGGAAAAAAGTCTTTAGACTGCTTCTTGGTTTATTAATTTTTTGATAAATGATTTTAAATGACTAATTGATTATCGTAATTGTTGTCCTTTGAATCTTCCGAAGATCAATGAATCAGTTAATTAAGAAATTGTTGGTTTTTCCTGCATGTTGCAATGTGCAGGCAAATACAGTTCTTCTAAACTGTTCTTAATAATCCCCAGTTCCATTCAGTTATAGCGGCTAATCAAACATGGTGATCAGAAACTCCTAATAATAATTGATTTTTCAGGACGGAGCGGAGCAGGACGAACCGGAGGAGCTCGACTTCATGTTCGACGAGGAGATGGAGCAGATGGACGGCCGACGCAACACCTTCACCGACTGGTCGGACGAGGAGACGGACGGCGAGATCGACGACCACGACGTCAACAAGATCTTGATTGTGACGCAGACGCCGCCCTACCTGAGGAAGCACCCGGGGGGCGACCGCACGGGACACCACACGTCGCGCGCCAAGCTGACCAGCGAGCTGGTCAAAGTGATCAACGACGGGCTCTTCTACTACGAGCAGGACCTGTGGGACGACACGTACGAGCCCGAGTACGCCACCATCAAGGTGAGCTCGTTTTTCACACCTGACTTATGAGTACCCCCGTCTCTGAGATTAAACATCTGCAGAGTGGAACAGAGGGCGGACACACTGGACTGTGTTTGACCCCCTTTCAGAAAAGATTACTGAGAGACAGAATCGGCTTTATTGGCCAAATATGTGTGAACGTACAAAGAATCTGACTGTGGTTTAAAGGATAACTTTCGTTTTTTTACAACCTGGACCTTATTTCTAGCATTAAATACGACCATTTACTCACCCAGACAGCTTTGGTGGCATTTGGAGTCGTTTTGAAGAAATTAGCCCCAGAGGAGCGGCGCGTATATCCGTATAATGCGAGTACTCGGGGCATCCATACGCAGCCTCTATAACGCATAATCTGCGGCGAAACTCGTTCATATTCCGATATTTTGTTATGATATGCTGGTGCTATTCCCCTCTGAGCCGGCGGTGGCATGTTATCAATATCTTGCATCTCTAGACAACTACCTCTGACTTGGATGATGTCATTACCGAACGCCAGGCGCTGCGAGCAGCCAGCCACAACACGGCTGACTCTGCGGCGGTCGGCCACGAATACGCAATAACGAACCATAGCTGTGCCAAACTACAGCTAAACTAGCCGACGCCGGCTCAGAGGGGAATAGCACCAGCATATCATAACAAAATATGGGAATATGAACGAGTTTCGGCGCAGATTATGCGTTATATAGAGGCTGCGCATGGCTGCCCCGAGTACTCGCATTACACGGATATACGCGCCGCTCCTCTGGGGCTAATTTCTTCAAAACGACTCCAAATGCCACCAAAGTTGTCTGGGTGAGTAAATGGTCGTATTTAATGCTACAAATAAGGTCCAGGTTGTAAAAAAAACGAAAGTTACCCTTTAAACGTTGCACTTGATGTATTTGCATTGAAAAGTTGAGTTCACTGTTCGGTGTTAATGACTCGCACCAAAAAAAAAAACCTTTTTTAAAGAAGCAGGTCAGTTTAAACAACTTTCCAACTAGATTTTACGGCACCAACCACCCACAAGTTTAATTTATTTGCTTTATGCAGACACTTACACCACATTCACAGTACATGAAGTCGTCTTTGCTCAGGAAAGTCCTCTGGTAATCCAAAGTAAAGGGTTAAAAATGGGAAGAAAGCACAAGCGGACTAAATTAAGATCCATTATCCCTTTTAAATGAGTTGAAATTTTATTTTTAACGCCCAGTTTTTACAGATTTTATACACTTGTAGTTATATTTTATTATTTTTTGGGAATTAAAGAAAGACAGTTAAATTCCTCTTTTTGTTTTTGCTATAAAAACCTAAATAAAGAGCCCTCAGCGTTAATTAAAAGTGAGGACTCGAGCAGAATGTCTGCGGGGGGAGAGTTTGAGGATCAAATAAAACCCTGTAGTGCTGCAGAAGTGGAGACCGGCTCTTCCGACAGCTTCCACGTTGCATCATTGTCATATTGGAGGTGTTTCTGCCCAAGACCAGGCGATGAGTGGATTTATTCCCCTTCAGTTGGAGCTGTTTCTGGATACGGAAACCCGACACAGAACAGAAAGTTTGTTTTGTTTTGCTGCCCATTGTAGCATTGTTGAGCTCACTGTGGGACCTTCACGTACTCGCCAGCACACGTCCAGCTGCGCGTGGAACAGAGGGCGCTTGTTTATAAATACACCCCCACGCGCAAGGCCCGGGCCTGAGGGGTCGAGCCGACGGGCTGCAGGGGGAGGCAAAGATGGACGCTCAAAGATCCGAGGATACGTGGCGGAATGAAGGGGCGAGTGTGAGTCACACGTGGTGGTCTCGGTGAAACGATCGGACGCTCGGGGACTTGTCGTGTGTTTGCAGTGAGATTTGAAAGCGAGCCGCCGTCGTAGGAGGAGCAGTCACTTGTTGTTGTCAGGAGGTCTCCACACGTGGAAAATTCAGGGTTTAGTGTGTGTAATGTAACGCAGCTGGCTGGTGTCAGATCAGTAAGAGGCGTCAGCATGAGGGTGAAAAGAGTGTTTTTGGCAGCCGTGTTTTGCTGCTACATCTCAATCTCCAGATTAATGCAGATCAGGTCTGTTGACGAATCGCAGGTTAATGCTTTCCTTAATGTTCCAAGTTGTTGTTTTTGTCTTCATTTATATATTTTGGTGAAGAACAGGAGTTTCAGTACAGCGTTCAATTCCGTTTCTTTCCTATTAAGAGATTTTTGTCAGTTAAATTCTGTAAAATGAGTCTTTATTTGGTGTGTGCTGGGCTGTCATGTGTATCTTTAAAAGCCAACAAACTCATTTTATCCTTGTAAAAGTATATTTTTTTATCATTTAGCCAAAAATAATCTGACAATCTGCACATCTTTTCCTACCAAAGTCGTATTAACGCCTGTTTTTCTCCTTTTTGCAGCAAGAGGTGGAGAACTTCAAGAAGGTCCACCTGATCAGCCGCGAACAGTTCGACTGCCTGACCCCTGAACCCCCTGTCGACCCCAACCAGGAAGTCCCTCCAGGCCCCCCTCGACCCCAGCAGAGTAAGGACACGCAAAGACACATAAGAGACCCCCATGATAACTTCACAGCCAAGTAAAACTGTCACATCACTGCGTCTTTTGCATTCTGAAGTAAGATGGTGATGAAGTAAAACTGTGAACATTCGGGGATGTTGGTGTCGTACTTCCCAGCCTGGTGCTCTGAACCCCTCTAGAGGGTACAAAGATAAACCTGAGGGGTCATAAAATGGCTCACAGGATAGAAGAGAAGACAACAAACACTTCTTCTGCACAAAATAATGTGTTTTTTTTCTGACTTTTCTCTAATCTGTGTTAGTTTATTTCATAAAAACTGGATACTTTTACCTCTAAAAACTATTCAAATGACACAAATCCGAAAGAAAAATGCAGGTAAAAATCATAGAGGTATTAATGTATTAATGTATCGGCACCCCATACAGGATTTGCTGGAATTAAAGTGAAGTGCATTGATTTACTTGATAAATGTTCAGTTCTTCATAACAAAGAAATCACATGAACCAAGTGAGTGTTTTACATAGAAAAGACATAAAAACAGGAAATAAAATCTAATGTAGAATAAGATGAAGAATAAAACCCAGTTGATAATGATCCATGAGATGGAAATCAAAGCCACAGAATAGTAGTGATAAAATAAAGTTAGAAATAAAGGACATAGAATCCATAAAATACAGAAGTTTAAAAGAAGCACAACACTGCATCAGCGCGAGTCAAATCACAGAGTGAGAAGTGTGAACATCTCTGTATCGTGTCCTTAGTCCCCACAGACGCTTTGGCAAACAAACTCTTCGGTGCCCCCGAGCCCTCCTCAATAGCTCGCTCGCTCCCCACTACCGTGCCTGACTCGCCCAACTACCGCAGTGCCCGGACGCCTCGCACACCTCGCACGCCTCACAGGAAGGACCAGACCATGACGCCGCGCTTCTACCCAGTGGTGAAGGAAAGTCGGCCTGTAGATGCCAAGGTAGGATGGCTGCCGTTCGAGGGTGAAACCAGGCTTTTAGTGGGGGTTTATCAATACCTGCTTTTTATTTGGTACCGTTTTTTTGACCCACTTGACTTTTAACTTTTCTCTGTGACCCTGCAGACGCCCAGGAAGAGGAAGACCCGACACAGCTCCAACCCACCCATGGAGTGTCACGTCGGCTGGGTGATGGACTCCAGAGAGCACCGCTCCCGTACTGCGTCCGTCAGGTGAGGCTCACTGCTCACTGAGCTTCCCTGCACCGTATTCAGCGATGAAAGTGGTTTTATTCATTCTAACAGGCATTAAATGGATCTAAAAAGAGAGAGACGTCTCTTATTTTTATGATGCAAGATGTAAAATAGTAAATGTACAAACCTTTCTAGCATTATTTCAGTAAATTTGCTATTTAAGTTTACACAGAAAGTACAAACAGAACTACTTTATTTCTCTTTTTTGGTGGAAAATGTGTCTTAACATCCTTTCCACCTCCACCTCTCTCCCTCTCAGCTCCAACGCCAGCCCGTCAGAGGGCACCCCTGTCCTGGGTAACATTGGCTGCACACCTCAGTCCCTCCCCAAGTTCCAGCACCCATCACACGAGCTGCTCAAGGAGAACGGCTTCACGCAACACGTTTACCACAAGTACCGCCGGCGCTGCCTAAACGGTACATGATTATTTCTTCTTCTGCTTTTTCATTTACTGTCATCAAATATCAGTAAATACTGCAGAATCATCTCAAACTGTGAACAGATACTAGATGCTAGAAATCCCCTCTGTTCACATTGTATTTTTATTAACCCTGTCCACGTTATCTCTCTCCTCTTGACCAATCACAGAGAGAAAGCGGCTGGGAATCGGCCAATCACAGGAGATGAACACACTCTTCCGCTTCTGGTCATTTTTCCTGCGAGATCACTTCAACAGGAAGATGTACGAGGAGTTCAGACAGCTGGTGGTCGAGGACGGGAAAGAAGGATACAGGTAAGAGCCCCGACCGGCGATGGATGGATCATGAGTGTGTATCAAGCTCTCCGGCGTCCACTGCTTCATAACAGTTTTCCTCAATGTGTGTGTGTGTGTGTGTTGCAGGTACGGGTTGGAGTGCCTGTTCAGATACTACAGCTACGGTCTAGAGAGGAAGTTCAGGCCAGACATCTTCAAGGACTTCCAGGAGGAGACCATGAAAGACTACGAGGCTGGTGAGAAATCCTGAAACTCGCACTGCACACAGATCAGACGAGACAAACACGAACACCACCTCAGCTGGGAGGCACCACTTTCAGACTAACTCCCGTTTTTCTGCCTCCCGACCTCAGGCCAGCTTTATGGACTGGAGAAGTTCTGGGCCTTCCTCAAATACTCCAAAGCCAAGAACTTGGAGATCGACCCCAAGCTGCAGGAGTACCTGAGCAAGTTTAAACGTCTGGAGGATTTCAGAATTGATGTAAGTAGAATATTGTTGGGAGTTTGTGAAGACTTTTCACTGCCGTCTGTTTTAGCAGAGGGAGTTTTTTCATTCCAACTAAATTGATGGGTTGAGGCTTCTGTCCAGCATCGAAGTCCACTTTTCAGACAATAAACGTGAGACCTCCTCTATCTGCTAAAGCTTCTTCGTGCATTCAGATTTTTTGTCACAATTTGACGTGTCTTTAATCGGTAACCTTTTTCCAAACACGTACATGCGTGTCTAAAGACGGCCGACAGGGACAGTAACAGCTGAGTGACTCGATGAAAGGAGAGAATACACAGAGCGATGCAGCCACTTATTTACAATAAGTCGATCCAAAGTCCAACTACATCCACATGAATACGATTTATTTTTAAACTTTTACGTCCACATTGCTTTGGCATTGTAGGACCCCTAAAACTTTTAGTTTTAGGCTTTAGGGCATTCAATCGTTCGCAACTGGACCTCATCAGTTTGTCTTAGAAGACGTTTCGCCTCTCATCCGAGCAGGCTTCATCAGTTCATGCGCAACCAGACTAGATAGGACAGCTCTAGTCCAATGAAATGGTGTTAGGTTCAAGTATTTATCCCCTGAGTGAGGCCAACCCCCAAAACCAGTTTAGTTTTAGTTTAAAAACTCCAAGATTTTATTGTAGTCTAGACGGGTGGGAAAACAGACTTTTACTTCCTATTTGGGTCTTATTAGTCATGATGTGTCCTTCCCTGATTCGTCATGGCACTATCATGTGGAGAAATCAAACGTCATCAGCCTGTATCTATGAGCCCTGACTACCAGCGGCTAATTCACCATGGATAATGAATTACAGGTGTGCATGTTGTGTATGTTAGCAGCTGCTGTGCAGTTAAATTCTGTATCTTATGCTGCTTCCGCCTGCATGCACATAGCAATCACCAGCATGTGTGCTATCGTGCTTTGAAAACGCTCTAATCTCCGCCCCCTCTGCTTCCAGCCGCCTATGGAGGAAGGAGGCCGCAGAAGACACTCGTCCAGCGGGGACGGTCGCCGCCGGCACCCCTCTCTGCCCTCCAGCCGGCCCCACAGCCAGGCCGGCTCAGGCCCCAGCCCCGCCCCCACCGCCCAGGGCCCCGCAGCCAAGGATGATGCCAAACCCACCAGCCAGAAAACCCCCGCCCCCGCCGCTGACCCCGCACCGGATGCCAAGACACTGAAGTAACTCCACAAACACGCCGGCCAACATGGATCAACTCAACCACGTCTGCAAGTCGCTGGTTCTCTCTGCGCCACAGGAGGGGGAAGGAGGGCGTCCAGCTCTTCATTCAAGCATGGCAATATATATATTTTTTTCCCTACGACAACTTTTCGTTTGAGAAATAAGGACGACAGATAATTGATATGGTTTATTAATTAGTTTTAAGTTTTTGAGAGGAAAAAAAAGACTTTTTTTTGTCTTAATGAGGCAAGAAATGGATGAGGTGTCAAACACTTTTTCTTTCACCAATCATTGCCGGTCCACACGGTGGACGGCTCAGTGATGAGTTATTCTCCTGGAATTTTTTTTTTTTTTTTTTTAAACACAGTTTCATGTTGACCCCCCTCACTGTCGCTGGGACCCCTCTTTGATCGTCACTGTCTTGCTGGCTGAAAAGACATTTGATTCCTCACCCAGATCTCAGATTTATGATTATTATTTCTTCGGCATGTGGTGAGACTGAAGACTTGGAAATAGTTTGAACAACACTGAGCATCTAGAGGAGGCCGCGCTGCTCCTGCATCCAACCGGACCAAAGTGGTTTGAACCGAGCGACTGACGTTTTCCATCCGCAGAGCCCCCAGTGCTCTCTGTTGAGGGGCTGAAAATTCAAAATATTTGATTTACTTCATGGCTGGACATTGAGGGGAAAATATGAACGAGCCAAATGCTAAAAAATAGAGGAAAAAAAAAGACTTGTACCGACCCCTCAGTGTGGACACGATCATTGAAAGTTGCCTTATTTTAATGGTTTTACTGCTTCTAACTTGTGCCCGCCACCTTATTGTCGATTGTACAGCATCAAAATCACCCATATATCCGGTCACCATTTCCAGCAGAGGCCACCAGGTGGTGCTCTGTTCTCCACGTCCCCCCCTCCTCACTCCCCTCCCCTCCGTCACCTTTTCTGAACTGTCTTCCAAGTGTCACTCGGTCTGTTACAAGTCCTGTATTTCTTCCCTGTGTTTGCAAGTCGTGGCTTTTTGTGCTGAAACACGTCGACCCGGTGGAAGTTTGTCCCCCTCTGCCCCCGCCCCCCCTAAAAGAAAACAAATTAAAAAAACACTTCAGTGGGGTGGAGACTCAGGGAGGGATGACCTCCCTTTGCGCCTTCACCGTCAGACGAGCTGCATCCATCCGTTCATCCATCCGTTCGGCATCCATCCATCGGTTGATGATAGCGACGATCAGGACTGGAATCATCGATCCGGATTACTTGAAGAAGCGATGGTTTTGAGGAGGGCCGTCGCCCTCTGTCGCAGGTGCTCTGGGTGGAGACGCTCATGAGGCCCAGACATTTGGCCTCCGACTTCACTGCTAAACTGAAGTCCGCTCGTCCCAGGCTTGATCGGGCCTCGGGCGCTCGCCACCTCTTCCTGTTTTCACACACACACACACACACACACACACACACACACACACACACATCAGTTACAGGCACGAACCCTGACGCAGGTACAGATGTAGCAGCGTGAGCAAGCTGAATACAAAACACACACACACACACACAGCTCGATGTCTTGCCTCGCTGTGGAGAAAAATTAAAGACGGGATTGTTCGTTGACACTCTGCTCAGTCGCCACACTTCCTGCGGTCACCTGTGTGGATCATCTTCATCCGACTGGAGTACTGATGATATCATATAGACGAGTGATTCCCTTTTTCCTCCACTAATGTAAATGTGAATTTGACAGAAGAAGAGACATGATCACAGCTCCCTGCTACTTGTTTGTGTTTATAGAACAGATTATATATTTGCCTTACACGTGTATGTACGCTAACTTTTTTTTTTTTTTAAATGGTCTCATGATTATCTTTTAATGCTTTTTAATTTCATTTTGCAGTGTGTCAGCGTTGTTACGATGGAGGTGGATGGAGGTTTGTGTCAGGCTGTTAAAACATCTGTGGATTTCAGAAACGGGAACACGATTCACAACACAAAAGGGAAAGTTGACATCAGGGCGTCAACGGATATTCAGTGCAAAAACTAAATCTGTTCAGCTTATAGTATTTCATGTTGAAATCAGTTAATTTGCTCTTTTATTCTTTTAGCAAAGATGTTTTTGCCAAGATGACAGAGCAGCATTTGTTAACAAGACTCAAACTAGGTGTTAAATCGTCAGCCTTCAGGTTTCTGCAAACACGATGTCTGCAAAGTCTAAAAATGCTTAAAAATGATTTGATTTTGAGGTTCAAATTGAACAAGAAGTTCTAAAATTCTGGAAAAAAAACTTGAGTCTTAATACACATGTTTTTGCTCCTGAGTGATGATTCAAAGAGTCAAATAATTTAGAGGAATTAGAAGAAGAAGCCTGACATTTTTTTGGATGAAACTGTTTTGGACACTTGTCTTTTTTCTTTTTAAAGTCTTGGCCCTTTTCTTTAATAATCCTTCAGCCGTTTGGTTGATGTTCCAGCAGATTGGGGTTGGATTTCACTTTGTCCTGTGAGTGTTTCTGTTCTTCACTTTCTTCCTCCAAATCCACAATTGTTGGAAAATGCAAAGCAAAGCTGTACTTTTTTTTTTTTTTTTTCCCCCGTTTGTTGGTTCATCTTCAGGGAGATTTGGATCAGTTTCAGAGGCTTACAGTTGATGCATCAAAGTGTTTACTGGAGGTTTAAAGACAGAAAAATAAGAGCTAGAGAATATTCAGACAAGAAAAACTCATGCATTTCCCAAAACCAGCGAAGCCTTTTAATGGGTGAGCTGGTGCGTGTGGCTGAAGACATGGCAGACTGCCACTAGAGGGCATTCTTCCTGGGACAGTCACATGAACCCTCCTTCTAATGTGATCATCACCTGTCACTGGACATTTGGGAGGGTTTCAGGTGTTTTGGGAGTTTTCAGCCTTCTCTATCCGCATAGAACTGCTGCTAGCTGTCCAAACAAACTACAGGGGGCGCCGCACCCTCCGCTCGTCAGTTTTACACGGACTTGGCCAGCCGGCCGGACACTGGAGAGATGAGTGATGGACGTGGAAATGGAGGGAGGAGCAGAAAATGAGAAAAGAAAGCGAGAAACCCCAGCTGGGGTTTGTGAAGTCGCTCAGAGGATTATCGCTGGTTATGATGTCTGGAGACTGAAAAAAAAGGACAAAATTCCATAAAGCCATATGAATAAGATATAACTGTATATGAACCATTAAAATAGTTCATTACATTACAATATCCTAGGCTTGTCATGAGGAAAAAAAGATGAAAACAAGGAAAAAAGGAACAAAAAAATATATAAAATGGAAAAATGTAAAATACTTGAATGAGATCTTGTATTATAACATTTAATATTCATAATATCTGCTTTGTAGGCTGATGTGATTCGCTATTAGTGTTATTTGTAATTTGTAGTAATTATGCTTTTCCTTAATAAAGAAAAAAAACACAAAACGGACAAAAAAACCTCAAAATGCCGACTTCCGAGTGATTATTTCTGTCGTGTGTGAGAACGAATGAAGAAAACATGTCAGTATGTAGCAGTTTCATTAATACCAGAAAAAAACAGGAGGAGAAATGAACTTGTACACATCTCTTCTTAAAATGTTTTAATATTAAACAGTCCAGTCGAAACATTAACATGGTATCAATCACAGTAGGAGATCTCTCTCTCGACATTCATTTCTTATTATACAACCATTACTGAGGCCTCCTGCAATACATACATTTAACATTCAAGCACGTGTCTGAGCGCCACCAAAGTGCAAATGTATCTTCTGTCCGAGCAGCAAGTGAACGCAGCAGAAGAGTCTGGACTGGTGAGCTTGAAGTGCTGTTACCGAAAACTACTTACAATACAAAATGTGTCTGTAAGAATAAAAATAACTCGAGATTAAATAGACTCCACTGACATTAAAGATAAGATTGGTGTCATTCATTCAAAACATTCATTTTAAACAAATTTATTTGAACTGGGAGATGATCAACATCACCGACATGAAATTTAAGATACACGGCAGCAGAATCTCTTCATACTGAAATGATTTGGAAATTATCTGCTCTCTTGATTGTTGGAATCTGAATGCAGCATCAATCACATCCAGTTTCCTCTCAAGGTTTTGTGGTGGTCGATACAAGTGAAAATATAATCTGGATTACTGCCAGTAAACAGCAGTACTATGGGTCGAGGGCTGAATATGGCTCCTTCACCTCATTGTCATGGCAGAGTGCAGTAAAGTCTCATCATTTGTTTTAACTCATCGCCAAATTCTTCACATCTACCGTCACAGGGATCCGTCCGATAACGAGCTACTTTGATTTGCTTCAAATTTTAAATAAAATCTGGACATTATGAAGGCAAAACAATGCAAGCGTTTGTGAAAGCCCAAAATCTATTAAAAACATTTAAAGAAATACTCACAGCTAGTCAAACTTTTGATCCAACGTCTCATAAATTTGACTCCGTAGCTCGTAAATGAGCTTCAGTATTTCTGTTTTTAATGTGGATACCTTGGTTGCATTTACACAAAATAACCCTGAACCACTGACTGCTCCACTACGTTAGCATCCATCATCCAAATTAAGAGCTACAATAACATCCTTCCCAGGTCGCAGGAAGATGAAACCACAGGAGGAAACGGGTTAAAAATAATCACAGAAGCAGGCGAGTCCACATCCAGAGTGAGCGCAGAGGTCGCGCCTAAAAAACAGCTTGAAGTCTGCATGTCTGATAAAGTGCAACAACAACATTTCTACAAAGTTGGTTACCAGAGAGTGTGGGGGGACGAGTCTGAAACTGATCAGCAGGTTTTCTGCATTAAAAAGAAATCAAAGTGTATTAGTCGTTTAAGATCGATTGCGACCCCAAACTTGGCGAGCCTGAGGTCAAAGGTCACAGGTCGTCACTGGCCCTTCTTGGGTGTGTCAGGGATGCTCTCGGTCAGAGGGGTGAGGCTGGTGAGCAGGGTGTGGCGCTCATACTGCTTGGTCTGCCTGAATTTGGCGTCTGTGCCGTGGAGCCGATCCAGCACGCCGAAGACCCCGAAACACTGGTTGAACCTGGAACCACGAAGGATGTGTGAGTAAGGCTGCACAAACAAGCATCTGACTCAAACGACCACATCGGGTCTGTGTTCTCTTTATGGTCATTTCCAATTTACAGTAATTAGTTAAGAGTTGTCGCTTTTGCAGATTTCACAGAAATAATAAATTAAAAACAACAGTTTAAAGTGTAAATACTCAAGAGTGCACCAAACTTGAATTAATCCGCCGCTGAAAATAGTCCCAAACAAACACCTGTTTCACTAACATTTGCTAAATCCTACAGTGCCCGGCTGTTTCAGGATATAATTTAGCATTTTCAAAAAATTAAAAATTGAATTCATGACCTGTTTTTAAAGATTTTAAAGAGCCACTGATGGGGAGTCATGAAAGTGTTGACAAACAGACTAACACATTGGTGGTTTTGCTCTTTTTGTGGGATTGGTTGACAAGAACAAATATATAGAATATCAAATCAAAAGAAGCAGATTAGTTCAAACTGTTTTTCATCAGAATTTTATGTCCTGATGTGTTTCAGGTTGTAAGAAGATGCCGATCACCACAGTTTACTGTGAACAAGGTCCTTCTGTGACAAACTCAGAAGATCAAATTAAAGAAAGTCAAGAGAAAAATTGAATTATTGATGCTTTTACCCCATTTTCATCAAGTTTTTAACATTTCACACTGATAAATTCTTCAATCTATAAACATAAACAAAGCTAGAACTACTGCCTCGTGGTTGTATGCCTCCGCCAACCAGCCAAGTCATCAGATGAGGTCACAGTGACCTTTGAACTTTGAACTCTGACCATCATAATCCATTAAGATCTTCTCTAACGTACAACACAAAAATATTAAGCCCCATTAAAAGCACTCTTGGAGAAGTGGATTGTTGGACTCACCTGAGGTGGTGGAAGTCGTGGAACTCGGGGGAGGGCAGGAAGGGGAGGTGGTATCCACAGTGGGAGATGGTGGTGCTGAACAGAGCCAGGCAGTACCACAGGGAGGTGGTGGTCAGGTGGGAGCCCAGGATCACCGGCCCGATGGCCACCGGCAGCATGTTGGAGAGCTAACAGAGGGAAGAAGACGAAGAGGAAGAACACTGTGAGTTTTCAGGATCAGGATCAGGATCAGGTTTGAGTCCAGATGTAAAAATGAAGCATGTTTGATTCATTTGTAACAGCTGCAGCTGATCTGTGGCTCAATAACTCAATAAGAAGAGACCTGGATCCTAACATAGACCCCTGCAGACTCTCCATGATCCTCCACAATCCCAATCAGAGGCTCAAATCTAGAGAAGTCAAGAACGTGACAGAGACAAACAAGGCGGGGAGGGGGATCATTCACCATGTGCTCCAGAGGATGAGCGTAGATGGAGACGACACCGATGGGAGCGGTCCACTCGTGGTGCTGTTTGTGGACATGCTTGTAGAGGCTGGGGTGGTGGAACAGCCTGAGAGAAAGGACGATGAACAGTCACCACACAGATACATGCAGCCATGCCAGCATGTATTTAGGCACAGCGGTGCTTTGAGCTGAACACTAACGTCAGCGTGCTAACGTGCTAATGCTTCTTCATGTTCACGTACTCACTCAAGACTCACTTTTATCTTATGGCTGTTTTCTTAACAGATGTACTTGTTGTAACTGTTAAAAAAGGTGCTATATCAATAAAGTTATAAGAATTTAATAATAATAATAATTAAATAGTTTTCGTTGAGCATATAAGCCAACTAGCATTTACTAATTTGGACTGAAGACAAAGTTCACTTGAGGCTGATGGGAACATCATTAGTGTTGCAGATGTTTGGTAGTAAGCCAGTTTTGACCTGATGCTGCTTCTGGGTGAAAAGTCATTATTTTCAGTCAATACGGTTCCACTTTCATTTTGTGAAAGCTTTTGGAAATGTTTGATATGTTTTATTTATTTCTATTTTTACTTTTAGTATTTATTTTCTGAGCCTAATTAAAAACTTACAGCATTTAGCAACACACGGTAAAGTATCCGCATTTGTTTTCTTTATATTCACACTTTTCACTCTCACCACTAGGGGGCAGTAATATGTAACATTCAGTGTTCTTGTTACAACTGAATCTCGAATGATGTTGAAGTGTTACCGTCTGTTGGGTGGAAACGAGCTTGAATCCTCTGAATTTACCTCCACTTTGCACTGACTGTTAAGGCTTTTTTAACATGCGACATGTTGACATGTCACAGGTGTAGTAGAACAGTAGAATTAATGATCTCACCTGTGGGAATAGTAAAACATAACTTCCTCCACGAAGGCGAAGACAGCCAGCTCGGTCAGGGCCCAGTGGAAGGTGGGCAGCTCGGGGCCACAGGGGTTCCCTCTCATGCTCATCAGGTAGTAAGCCGCCACCACCATGGGCCCAGAGATGAACAAATGGTTGAAGATGACAACCTTCAGCGCATGGCGAAGCTTAACTGGATCCACCTGGTGGACGAGGAGTCAGAGAGACGCATGAATTTAATTTACACAGAGAAAGACTCGATACTGGAAATTCTAAACCATCACCTGCGCTAAAATGCAAAGATAAGAAAGTCTCCAGTTTCTGCTGGAGACAACTCGACTTTTCACTGTTAAACTTTGGACCCTGGTTATAAACACACGGACACATCATGAGGAGGTTTTGTGTGTGTGTGTGTGAGATAACATGTATGTGTTTGAAGTGCACATACATGAACTTTTGCACAGTTCCAGCGATATTTTTGTAATTACCACGTGTTTACCCGTGCACAAACACAACAACCCAAAGAGCGCCGTTTTCACAGCGGCCATGTTGACTCATCATGGCAGTAAAAGAACAGGCGTTACTAATGCCACTAACAATGGCTCTGTTTTACTCAGGCGTCCCAGTAAGACAGTGAGCCAACATGCACAACACCAGACACCCTGCCTGCAAGTTACTGAAGCTGTCAGACAAACAGAGAACAATGAGATGAAGAGGAGTAAAGTTATTAAGTTGCATAAAAAATGTATTTTTTCACATTCCACCACTGCTGTGATTTGTCAAAATGTCTGTAGCAACAAAGGTCTGTTTCTCTTCTGTTGTTTTTTTGTACTTTGATGATGTGGGCAGTGTGTTACTGTGTTTGGTTGGATTCATACCAGCAGGAACTAGTGCACAGTGAAAATGATCTGAAGACTCGCCAGCAGCCGAACTGCTTGACAAACTGCAGAGCGACTGTCACCTGAGCTGTATTGTTGCTACACAGCAGCATGTCCTGACTTTGTTTACGACCACAGACACTCTCGTCCATAGACCTTCAGTATCTGGGCTCACAGAAAGCCTCCAGGACACTTGTAGGTGATATAAAGTTAATAAAGACATAAACAGTAAGGCTGATAAACCCACACATGTAATGTACATACATGCTTCATCACTGACTGTATATTCAGAGAAAACATGTGGGGAGAGTTTCACCTGAGCGTCTGTTGGCTGCAGGATATATGGATTATAGATTTAAAGTGACCTGAAATAGACTGAGGATATTTTTTCCGCCAGTGAACCTGATCTTCCTGTGTCCATCCAGCCCCAGTTATCAGCAATGTCAGTGTTTATCTCGTCAGTGTCCACCAACAACCTGCTAATCAAACACAGCCGGAGGACTTTGTTCAGACGGACAGGTGGACACGTCAGATCAGCAACACCGAGGGTCGTGTGTGTGTGTGTGTTCATGTACACTGCAATCAATAAAGTATCTATCTACCTATCTATCTATTTAGTGTATGTCTAGTTTGCATTCATACAGGATTTCTCAAAACCTGTAATATGACTATCAAAGGCAAAATAATTTGCATAAATATTCTTTATTAGGGCCAAAAGGTGACACAGGAAATAAATAAATTCAATAAATACACAAAGAAACGGAAATAAATGGAGAAATAAGTAAATATGTAAACTATAAATCATAAATAAATGCGGAAATAAATGTACAAAAAACATGACACAAACAGAAAAGTATATGATATACTGCTATTTTTTATTTTGTGCCCATTCATTTATTTAATCATGCAATTTTAGTTTCAATTTATCTCGCTATTTTATTTATCCATTCTCTGAGTCACTTGTATATATCATTGTAATAATTGTAACGCCAGCGATTACCGTATTTTGCAGTAATGTGTAAAAGCATATTTTCTTCTAAATGGCCAACCGATGAAGCTAAACTCAGTGTTTTGTTCTTAAACAGGACAAATTCTATTAATTCATTTATCCATTAATCAATGCCATGTTTCACATGGAGGGTTAAGGGTTGACAGAGTGAGGAGACTGAGATTAGATGGATGTATTATCCAGAAATTTGCCATAAATGTATTTTTAATCTGATTACTCAGCGCAGTAACAGCAGTCACTGAGGTGGAAAGTGGCCTGACAATGATCCATTTGCAGATACGAACTTGAGGATAAGAGAGAAATAGCCGAAACTTCAAATCCTCATAAAGTGAAACTGGCGGAGGCACTGTGACAGATCTGGACATACCGGGCTGTTCTTGTCCACCTGGATGCGGTAGCGAGTGATGAAGGAGGGTTTACCGGTGGTGTCCACGAACAGCAGCAGAGCATTCACCAGCCAGAACGTCAGGGTGGGGATCAACATGGTCCCTGTTGAGAAAGTCCACACCGGGGGTCATGACTTCATGTGCAGAACTGAACTGTGCTACACAAACGTGGCACCGAATAAGATACAGTCTGAAAACAAAGTCCTGTTTGTGTATCAGAGGGGATGAAATCATGTGTGTAATCTAATTTAAAACTATAGTTAAAAATGTTTCATAACACGACTGTGAAAAGTAGGTTGGAGAACGATACAGATGCACGAAGCCAAATGGTGTTTCACAAGAAGTGTGTACTGATAACAGGAAGGTCATCGTTGTTGTTCCTCACCCAAGTAGAACAAAGCAGTGTCATGGCCCTCAAACGCTAAGTGCAGTTTGTTCCACTGGTTCTGCCAGAAATCTCCTGAAGCTCCCCAGAACCTCTGAAGATGCCTGCGGGAGGATTCATCTGTCAATGTCAAGTTCACAGTCCAGTCCTGCTGTCCACTCTCTCACAGACTTTCAGGCTTTCACACCTGATTTCCAACAGGCTTGCGAGGTCTCAGAGCCAGCTGAGAACCACCTAATGATGCTCTGCTAACCGTCCAGAAACGTTGAAGGAACCATATAGCAACAACCTAGAACTGGCACTGAACACCCTAGCAAATACTTAGCCACATCCTAACAAATAAAACGCCCAGAAAACGATAGAAACCACTCGACAGAAATCTAGTGACACCCTAGCTACGTACTCGAACACGTCCATGTCATGTCTCCAAGTCATGTCACGCCCTCTCCTGCGATGTCCTGTTACCTCATGTCCTGTTAGGTTGTATCACACATTGACTGTGTTTACACGCACACTAATATTCTTCTATTATTCCGAATTTTAATTGGGTCATGTAAACAGCATATTCCAGTTGGATGTTCCAGACCAGGCCTTAGTCCGCATGGAGCATTCATGATGAAGACATGTAGGATACGCTGATATTATTCAGGTTTCAGGAGCATTGTCTGGACATTTATATAGCACATTCAAAATAAGTTTGGATGCTGTGTGAAACGTAAATAAAAACTGAATAACATCATTTGCAGGTTAACTGTGTTTACTGACAGCATTTTAACAAAGTCTTCCTGAGCTCATGTAGTAACATCCTTTATCCAATCATGTGTTCACAAAGTGTTGAACCTCGCTCCATCCTCGCTTGTGATTGACTGAGCCTTTCCAGGATGCTCCTTTCATACCCAATCATTATACTTTCACCTGTTACCAATCAACCTGTTTACCTGTGGAATGATCCAAACAGGTGTTTTTGGAGCGTTCCACAACTTTCCCGGTGTTTTGTTGCTCCTGTTCCAACTTGTTTTGAAACATATTGCTCCATCAAATTCAGAATAAACATATATTTGCAAAAATCAATGAAGCTGATGAGGTCAAACATTAAACACATTGTCCTTGTGCTGTTTTCAGTTGAGGATCTGACAAAAATGATCAGCAAATGACCACATTCTGTTGGACTGTGTTGGGCTGTAGACATGTTCACCTCGGGGTGGTTTGTTGCACTGTAATACTGTAATTTGTAAGTAAATCCTACCATGTCAGCGAGTTGCCGAACGCAGCCAAGAACAAGATTCCAGACCCGATGACAAACGCAGCTTTCTTCACAGAGTCCCACAGTCCCCCAGAGGCCTCCTGCACCGAGAAAAAGCAACAACTGTGTGTGAACAACCTCTCCGTTACCCTGACGATACTGTGCGATCTCATGACGTTGAGCCGCATCAGCGTTTCCCACAGAAACGTCTTCTGGTGCAGAAATGTCTCTAAAACAACAGTGAGACTGATGCTGAAACCAGTGAGAACGTCTTTCCCGGAGGACGAGCTGTGGCTGAAACGCTGATCTACACAGACAAAGAACACTTTTAGTGACTTGTGTTTTTATAAAGGTGGGGCATTTGGCATCCTGGGGCTGCAGAGGGAGATATATTTCTTTCACGTGTTTGCTTCCATAATAACCTAAATAATACACTTGTTTAACTCTAAAGATACATGTGACGAGCAAGCTGCATGGAAATTATGTGGTTTATATACAGCAGAGGGAGAATAAATGTGCAAATATACTGTAGTTATGTGCACGAAGTGCTTTTGGTCTCTATCGATCAAGAGCAATTCAAAGCTATCAAAGGCATTTCATGGAGTCCACATGGTCTGTGTTGTGACTGCAGTGCTTTACATTTGAATGAAAGAATAAAATTAAGGTTTTACTGCTTCTTTATATGAAATGTGCCATGAAGAAATAAAATGCATTTATTGTGGAGATTTTGTTCCGCTTGCGATTTTGACAGCGGATGAATTTAATCTTCTGCTGCAGATGATCCAGACACAAGCATTTCTTTTATCTTCAATACTACACATGTAACGCAGTGCATTTAGCAAAAAGCAAAGTCTGTGCCGGCCACACTGAGAGAAAACTGGATCAGTTCACTCAGCGGGAATTAAGTCCAGGGATTGATGTCACGTTCAGCAGACCTTCGAAAATGCCAGCTTTTACCCCGGCTGCCCCTTGGCCCAGCCACGACGGCAGCAGTGGGAACAATGTTACACAAATGTCCTGCTGCTCTCAGCACTCGGCTGTCTGTGCGGTTTTTAGGGCCACAGACACATTAAACAATCACATCTTACAGATACGGATTTTATTATCGTTTCACTATCAGCAGCATTTCGTTTACTACTGTTGATACCTACAATCTAATCTCTCTGAAATTAAGTCATAGCAACAACGGCCACCTCAGCATTCCTGACCCAAACACTCCTTAACATTTCTCATGATCATGTGCATGCTGTGATCCATTATTTGAAATCCTCTTTGTTCCCTGCAGGCTCCATTAATCTGTGCACAGGGGAAAAAAATGTCACTTGTCAGGTCAAGCCTGTCCCAAAGAACAACATGGCAAACAGGACAGATGTTATGGAGCCTCCAGTGGAAACAGAAGCAGTCAGGTGGAAACCTTATTGGTGAGACAAGTCAAGGCAGATCACCGTCACGTAACAGGTGTTATAAAAACAAACATACAGAGAAATCTGACGTTATCAAAAGAGGGGAAAAAATTTTAAAGGCACAATCGCTGATTTGGATGTTCTGTAAGCGAGCATCACTTCAAATTTATCTCTCTAACAAACAAGGATGAAGGACTGAAACGCCAGAGCAGGTAATAAGCCCTCCTTTTTGAGTCACTTAGACTAATGCTAATGTAAAAGCTTGCACATCAGTAATAACATTTCACATTTTCTCTGATGCCAACATGAGATGAAAGTGATGCTCAGCGTGTTATGAGTCATGAAAAAATGTCAACCTCATGATTTTGCAGACAAACGACATGGAAACATCATCCCTCGCTCACAGATCTTCATCTAAATGTGATATCAAATTTTTGCCAATAGCATCATTATAAATTTGGTCATTTTCAAGCCCAAAGCACGCACAGAGCTCATGTGTTTCCCGGGAGGAAAACGCCCTGAAACTAACAAAAGGATCCGTAGCTTCTTGAAGAAACAGGTGGCTGGTGTCATTGCCGGTTGGACACGCCTGGAGGTATCTTCAGCTTAAATACACATGTTTATAAAATATACATTAACTAGCAGTGGTCGGGAAGTAGTTACTGTGCAGCACCCACCTTCCCATTAGACGCCACAAAGGTTAACAGACTGGGACAAACATTTTGTCCATTTTTCAAACTTAAAAACCACTGAGAGACGAGCAGATCAAACAAGAAAGGAAAGAAAACAAAACACATGATAAATAATTTCAGAGGCTTCTTCCTGTGTTCATCATCCACCTGCACTATTTAATTACAGTAATAGCAGAGCGCTCTGCTGTAAAGGTGTTGTGTTCTTACCTGTCTGCTGCTGCTTGTTGTGGCAGCTCCCCTCATGTCTGTAAACACAATAGAAATACACTGTGAGCTGCTGATTTCTATTTTCCAGGTAAAAACAGAGCAGTTTCATAACTACAGTATAGATTAAGCCACATCTTTTATTGTTATTAATAAAAAACAGATTGAATTTCAGCAAAACAAACACAAAAATCCTCTAAGATTCCACTAAATTGATGATTTTTGAAGTAAATGGGAAATCTGTGCTGTCCCACAATGACTGAGGGCACAAGATTGAACATTTATGTTCTAGGTGACCGAATCCCAGCTGGCTTTTCAAAATAAAACTTCCTTTTGTGATGAAGTTTTTCAAAAGTTTAAGAAAGTAACTTTCATTACAAACCTCATTGTACCTTTATATCAAATACAACACACTTCTCACACACAACGCAATTCTTTGTCTCACACACGGCCTCATACACAGAACCTTAAAGGCAACTTTACCATGAATGTGAATTAATTTAGCAGTCTAAACATCTCAGACGGCTTTTTATCTTTCTGTGGTTCAATAATCATCTGAGTGCTGTGTAGTCTGGTGCAAAATTTACAGCTGGAGGATTATACTGGAGGGTAATCCTATTACAATCCATCCTTCTTACAGGGGGCACTTTTCAGTTCAATTCTTGGGGATAACGACCTGCCCTACATCACGCCGTCTCTCTTTGTGGTTCAGCACAAAACAGAGAGTTTAAGGAGAGAAAAGGACAACAATCATACAGAGATTTGAGAAGAAGGCAACAAGTGTAACACCCAAATTACATTTAAGTGCTCCTTCACCCAAAAATGTGTTCTCTGGTTTCTTCTCCTTGATGAGAAGATGATTTATGTACAGAGCTCAACACTTAAAGTCTTTTTTAATTTGCTGAAGTTTCTCTGTTTCTCACCATCTGAGCTTAAGAAATTTATAAGATGATTCTGTGTAGGGCTGCAACAACTAATTCTTCAACTGTCAACTATCAAATTAATGGGCTAGTATTTTGATAATCAATTTATCAGTGTGAGTAAAATGATCTGATTCATCGTGGACAAAGCAAGACTTTTGAGTTTCGGCTTTTTCACCATTTTCTGACATTTTATAGACCAAACAATTTACCGATTAAACAAGAAAGTAAGAGAGATAAGACAAGATGAGATAAGATAAAACTTTCTGATCCCACGCCGGAAAAATGTAGCTGTTACAGACAGCAAGAACAAACAGAATAATAATAGAGGATAATAATCTAATAATAATAATCTACAGATTCATCAAATTAATTAATAAAAAGTTAATTTTCTAACATCACAACTAGTTTTAAGTTTTTTCTGCAATTTCCCAGCTTGGGATAAATAAAGTATATCTATCTATCTATTTAACCACATACTGGACACACATACCAGTATGCAACTCATAAAAAAGAGTGATGTGGAAACTTGAACCTTCAGAAATACAAAGAATATGCAGATTTTATTCATGTCAGTGGAATAAAAACTCTGCTTTTTCACTTACGATTATTTGTTATTGCTGCTCATTAGATTAAGATCAGTCTTTGGGCCTTGAAAACTTGACAGAATCATTAAAGTTTGACGTTTAATGAACTGATTAACATTTACGCTGCCTTGTTTTCGGATCATAACGACAGTCATACAGCTTCACTCACACCCGGACTCCCTCGACTTGTTCACGGTGAAACAAAGCACTGACTTACCGCTAACTCTGGTCTCCACCGTCATGTCTCTCCACTCTTTCTCGCCTGTGTCGCTTCTGGTGGCTTTCAACGTGCACCCAAACCAACCGTGTATTTACAACGGTGAGCGACTTCTGATTGGCTGACCCTTGGTCAGCTGACTCAAGCCGTACCCGGAAGTAGCGACGATTGTTATTCTGATGCGAGGATGTGTTTTTCCCCTTACCAATATGTAAAACATGTATTCAGGTGAAAGTTGATGCATGGAGGGTGGTCGCTGCATTTCAATAACATCATAGTATTAATTTCTGATATTACGACATCGAGTGTTTATTCTCTGAAAGAAACCAATATCTTACTGTACTGTACTGTAAGTACAAATTTGAGGTAATGTTAGGTCTACCAAAATATTTTCGTGATCCTGCTTTATACTTCTTACTACACGACATTAATCTCACATTTTTAGTGACTAGTTAACAGATAACAATACATCACCTTTTATAAATTCATCATATGTTTTGTCAGTAAAATATATTAAACCACAGCATAAGATATAAAACAGTTTAAAATGGTTTAAAAAAAAAAAAAAACAATTGCACGTGAATGCACCAGAAAGAATACAATATATAAACTTATATACTATGTGACTTTAACTTGCAGTGGAGTATTCACTACAATACTTTCATCAATATCTATCAATCTTACCCAGAGCTGGAACTATTGGTCAGTTAGTTGACTGACTGAAAGTTAACAGCACCAAACATTTGCTGATCACAGCTTCTTTAATTATGAAGATTTTATAGTACTTTCTTTTTATATCATTATAAACTGAATATCTTTGGATTGCCGATGCCTGGTTGGACAAAACAAGCAATTTACAAGATATCACCTTACTCTTAAGGAAACAGTGATAGGCATTTTCCACTATTTTTTTTATATTATACACCAAATTATTTATTGAACAATAAATAATGACTAATAATTAATTCTTGGAGACGGAGCAATGAGGAAGCATCATAACGAAGCAGAAAATCTAGCCCAAAAGAAGGTAGAAAAAAGGTAGACAGCAAATGAGTGTTTTTAGTTTATTCACTTATGATCATGTTTTCACAGTGTCGGTGCAGGTCAATAAGCTATCCTTGCCTCTGTTTGTTACTCATAAAGCACAGATTCAAAAGTGCTGACACATCTCACAAACCTCCCGAAGTATCAAGACTCTGTATAACACGCTGGATAAAAAACACACTTGGAGTTTCAGCCTTTAGCTTTTTTTGCACCTTCCAAATACCTTCCAAAAACTATTTTTACTCTGATTTTATTAATTTATTACTGTTTTTAACTCTTGATGGCAATGTCATGTCATTCTGCTACTTTATACTCTCCTTATTTGAATATCCCTGTCAACGGGGCACTCTTGCAGAACTTGCTTAGTGAGTTTCCCCAGTATAAATAAAGATTTCAGTGGATCAATACTGTCAGACAGTGTGGAAAAATCTTATTTTTTTAACCTTGAAGGAAACATCTGGGACTTCTACAGTCTATTTATGGCACCCAGCGTCAAAAAGGGCCCTGAAAATACAAATAATTCCCTATAACAGCTGGGCAAAGCAGTCCAAGTGTCCGTTGGGGACTATTTTCAGCAGTGGATTAATACACATTCAGCTCTCTAGTGAGTATTACAGCAGCCGGATGGTGAATGTGGGTCTGACCAACAATAACCTCCAGTGTGTGTTTATGGTAATGAAGGAACATTTCATCCAGTCTAATAGTCTTGCTCAGTGATGTGTTTTAAATAGTTTTTGTTAAACAATAGAACCACATCACAAAAAAAGATGTAGTATCTGCTTTGCACAGACAATTCATGTTAGTAGAATCAATGCATTGGTTTTGGTCTTTTTGTGGGATTGTTTGACCATAAGAAGAATATTTCCAGACTTATCTTAAATCTTATCTATCTTATATTTAAGCCACTTAAAGGGGAAAACTGGGTCTTAAGGGGTAATTAACCATTTACAACGGACTAGTAACTAAAGAGCATCATTAATCTTTTATAGCTATATGTTTAGCTTCCTCATACCCTTTCTAAATGTCTTTGGTGTTGGCTACAGGCTGCACACACTCTGTCCTCCACCCTCTCGTCATCTCCTTCAGCTATCACTTGCTGTAACACTCCCTGACCCAGATAACCTCCAGGCCTGTCTGCTGCTGCAACATGTGGCTCCACTATCACTCATTATTATCATACAGGGGCTCAGTCCACCTTCACCTGCAACATTATGTAAGATTGGTGTGAATTAGAAGGCTGGTGTGTGGCTCAGACCCAGAAATCCCCTTAAAAACCATGGAGAGAGAGAGAGAACTGGAGGATTTGTTACTTAACTCAGGGCAGTCTCTTATCCACAGAAACGTTTATCTTCTTTCTTTATTGTCTGAACTCTAAATTGTTGCCATAATTAGTAGATTTATGACACATTTTATGACACATGCGGCACATGTGAAATGGAATCTGCTTGAGCAATTCATACCGATGTACCTTTGGATAGTTCTTTAATATTATTATGGCTGTGTTATGTCATACCAGCGAATAATCACATACCTCTGTATAGCTTTTGTGTCTGTAGTCATTATAGTCTGCTGTGACAGAATGTTCCTGAACAGATACTATTTTTTTTATTTATTGTTCAATCACAACAGATTTCTACTCAACCTATCAGGGTCTGATTTTCAAACCTATGCTCAGATCATCCAGGAAGGGGGCGCCAAATTAAGTTCAACTAAGTCTTGTAAAGTTTACTGTTCAATTTTTATGATAATATCCTTCTTTAATATTAATTACCCTTACTTAGTCTGTTTTTATAAATGTATTTCTGTTATTTTTGTATAGCTAGCAGTGGGAGAGGACAGCAAATCAGGGATTTTGTTGCACAATGCAAATTGTTTTGTGTATTTAGTGTAAAAACAAAGCTTTTGGCATGAAAATAATGGCAATATTTTTGTTCAACATGCGATAGAAAAAAAATTGCAAATTGCAGTATATATCACCAATGGTGGTAAAGCTGCTCAGCTCAGTAAAGCTAATGAAATGGCACATATATAAATACTATTATTTTCTACTTCTCTATGAAACCTGTGAACAAAAAAAACAACATTGACTTGGTATAATTATATGTTATTTGACACTTGAAATGATGAATTTATCTTTTCCATGTAAACTTCAGCTGCAGAACAAAACGGTTCATTGACCCTCAGCACACATCAGCAGGCAGGTGAGGCCTCATGCAGGAAGTGGTGTTTTAATGGCCGGCTCAGGTGTGACCTCTGGTGGGAATCTGTTGCCACTGCATCAGTGTGCTGCAGGCTTTCGGCACACATCCCTTCACAGACAAGCTGAGCCTGGGCCGTGTTTGTATTCAGATAACTAATGACACACTTTGTAATTTGGATGCTTGTTTGAGGAGTTTCAGGATTAGAATCTAATGAGTGGGATGCACCTCTATGCCACCATGAAGCTAAGTTAAAATGGAAGATTTTGTACAACTCTTTTGACCATTAGCAAGCTTCAGCAGCTTCCAGTTTTAGCTGATTTGTTGAATGTGTGAGACATCATGAGAGTTATAGGATAAGGCTGCCATTGTTTTATGTTTCAGAATCAAAATATTAGTATAATATTGATTGAATATTGATTTATTTTGATTAAGACGTAACTAACTCCGGTCCACACTCCGGCACAGTAGGTGGCGGCACACATCTTAACACTGGTTGCTTCATGTCACTAAATGGAAACAATTGGAAGAAGACCTTGAAGCTGCCATGACCCTATTAGAGAAACCAATCCCTGCAAAGTGGCAACAGCAGGGCCAGGTACAGGTCTGACGGATCAAACTGAAAAGGTTTTCCCAGGTGAGATGCAATTCAATCACAGCCACAATGAACAAATTTAATCCCCTGCCCCAGGATTGATGATCTGAACTGCTGCTGCAGCTTTACTGACCACCTGTAATGATTGCATTAATCTTTGCTCTTTGTATAATGATTAAATTGAAAACAGACAGAAGCTCAGACTATCTCCACAATGACCAGACTATCCTGCAACACTGTGCTGAACACTGCACTAACATAAACCTAGCTGACTTGACCACATACAGTAAACGCATGTCAGCAGGTTTACACTGTGGAAGCTGATCAGACCTGTTTCAGCTCCTTTTAAAGTCAGAATTCAAAGATCACCTGATTCCCGAGAGGAGCTCTGTCATTATATGTTTTCGTACATCATTGTTTTACTGGCCTGCAGCATGTTTTCTCTCCCACGTAACTCATTAAGTTTTTATTAGGCTACAGCTGTGTTGCGACTAACTGTTGCAGGTATCCAAGGAAGGTCCTGGACTAAAGCCTTTGACCTCTGATGCACATTCGCTGGATCTCATTTTCCTGTTGTAAATATAATTTTAGGGCAATAATCCACAATGTTTTATTAATACATCATTCTTCTATTGAACTGGATGGTGGAGAAAACAAAGATGGCACATTTACAAACGGCTCTATACGGTAAGATTAGTTGGTCCACCATGTTGGTCCAGACTAAAGAATTTTATCAGGTCCACATGTCGCCTAATCCATGAAATTCTCTACAGATACTCATGGTGCAGAGGGTGAACCCTAACGACTTTGCATATCTCTTGACTTTTCCTCTAGCGCCATCATCAGGTGGAAATTTCAATATGTCAAATAATATCTTGACAAATATTAGATGGATTTTCATCAAAGTTGGTGAACACTCACGTCCGCCACAGGAGGAATTGTGAATAACTTGGTGATCCCAATTCTCAGACTGAACTCCACAACTTGTACGTCTATGAAGCAGACACATAAAGTGCCAGTTTCACGACTTGTGCGGTCACTTTCCTGGTGAAACTGAATGCTTTCGCATCGCCTCTGAGATCCACTGAAGCCCTCTGAACACACAGTTGTTACGCAAACATGGCAGATTGTTGCCTGGATGCTGATCGGCTGTCAATTCTTTGACTGATAAGTTCCCAAAAGACTCCAGTCTTGTAAAATGTAGAAAATGGTTAATTGAACGTGGGGATTGGTGTCGGGGTGGGGGCAGGGGACTATTTTAACAAGGTGCCCAGAATTAGTGACACCCCTGGTCACACAGTCGGATGTAGCCACCAGTAAATATGCCAGGCCTATTTATAATATGACTGCAGGAAAGCTCAGACGGGAGAGTTAGCATCGATCCGCTCGGGAAACTGTCAGCATTTCGGTTCAAACCACGTGTTTTCTCGCACGGGGTGAAGGTGTAAAGGGTTAAAGATCAGCGGATCACATTCAGCAGGTTTGCTCTCTGCTCTCCAGCAGTTGCATCGCTCCGCGGGCAACGCTGGCTCGCTCCGATATTTCAACTCGCTGTGGATTCTGGGAGTCGAGGACTCTGCCCAGGCTTGTTACCGGACAACCGGAGACATTTTTCGCCGTACCCTGTTGTGTAAGTAGCCCAGCGAGCTGGCGCACAGTGGCGTCCGGTCGAGTGTGGTCGCGTCTTGTCGACCGAGCCTGTCTCCGCTCGCCGTACCGAGCCGTTGTCGTTGCCATTTCGTGCTTTTCTGGCATGGAGGCCGACAGTGGAGACCGTGCTGCTGGAGCTGACAGGCAGGGAGGGGAGGGAAGGAGGAGCGGGCAGCTGCCGCCGCTCTGCCGGGTTATTTCCAACCGAAAGTTCGTTGACCTGAACGGGGAAAACGTCCTCAGGTCGACTGACAGCTCGGTTTTGGCCGTTAGTTTAGCCGCTCGGTCTGCGGAGAACATACATTGAGGGCGCGCGGCATCCGGCGGGCTGTTGGCATGCGGAAATCGTCGCCTTGTCAGCGGGGAAGAAATGCCCAGTGTGGCGGTTAAACCCACCTACCTAACCTACACCTGACCGGAGCGGAGAAATGCCGCAGATGTATCTGCTATCTGCTGGTCAATAACGTTGTAACTGTTGGCGTTATGTTTCATGAGATATATCGTGTGTGTGAAAGCTTCGCTGTACAGCAGGTTTAGGCACCAGCCTGGCCTTTGGTGGGGCTAATTGATTCAGTAACAGGGAGCTAATTGGTTTGTGCGTCTGGTACAATAAAAAAAAAAAAAAGACCTCCATCACAATCATTTTTGCATGCTATAAAATCATCTCCGCCTTTGACTTGAAATGAGTTTTTTTTTTTTTATCAGCGTTTAACGTAAAAATAGTCATAGCCGCATGCATATTTATATTTAATAATTGATAATTCCCAGGATGCTAATAGCATATGTTATTAATAAAATATCCGCTTGCAGCAGTGATCAGACAGCAGCATCGCTCCTAATGATAATCCGCGTCTTCCTACAGCTGCTGTGACATTTCTGCTGCTCTTTGGCCTGAGAGTGATCTAAACTAAACACAAAAAGCCTGATGTGGATCCTGGGTGATCAATCAAACTAAATTATATACTAAAGCCTGTTAAAGTAAATGTTTTGAAACTTTTGAAACTGACATGCTTAGGGGATGACAGCAGAGGATGTTTATTAACGACCCTGAATGCATAATAATAATAATTTGTATTATTTTGATTTATGTTTAATGTATGGTGATGGTTAAGGGCTGAGTGATGGGATGTAAAACCTATTGAGGACTCTCAGCTGTGCTCAGTTTAAAGGGTCAAAAAGTATAAAACTCTCAGAAACTAAAGATTTTTGTTCTAATGTATTGTTACCTTATTTGTGAGTTTTGTGCTTTGAAAACAGACGAATATAACTGTTTTAGCATCAGTTTTCAGTGTCAGAACTGAACTCCTGGGACCAGTATGGACATTTAGTTTTTTTCTCAGATTGAGTCTATTGTCTGCAGCAGACAGTTTATTTATCTTCTCTTTTGACTCTTTTGATTCATCATTTCCTGTGCGAGAAGTGTCCTAACCCAACACGGCGATTTCATTTGCGAGGCCTTCAGCTTTCCACTTTGAGGAAGATTTCCTCTGCTGCAGCCTCAGTTTGTCATTTCAGCCAGTAAGAAGAGTGCATGTTTTCACACTAGGTGTGCTCCTTCTTATTTGATATTTTGCTCACTGTAAAGAAAATCTGTCGTATTCAGATTTGTTAATGCATCCTGGTTGATGTGCCCCTGCAGAGCCGGGCACTGATAGCGGTCTCAGCACCATGTCCAGCCGAGGAGGAAAGAAGAAGTCGACCAAGACGTCCCGGTCCACCAAGGCCGGCGTCATCTTCCCAGTTGGACGCATGCTGCGCTACATCAAGAGGGGTCTGCCCAAATATCGCATCGGGGTGGGAGCGCCCGTCTACCTGGCTGCTGTCCTCGAGTATCTCACTGGTGAGATTTATTTTTTAGAGAGAGAATATTAAAAAATGCAATTTTTAATACAGACAACAACTAATCTCCTTACTAGAGATGTTTTCCGATTGACTTCATATTTCTAAAATCTTTATCATCTGCTATTTACTCAGAACTCAGAAAGTATTGCAAACAAAAGAGACAGTTGCTATTAAAGAGGAACTTGCCCTACAAAACAGAGAAATGGCAGTTTGTAGATACTGTCCTTTGTTCTTTGAGTCTGGTTGTGGACATAAACATACAAAATACATAAAAGAACCACATGAAAATTATCCCATCATCATTAATTGAGTTTGCCTAAACATCCAGAGACATGAACTGATTTTCTGAACCGCTTGTGCTCTACAGTTTTTACTGACAAACTCCTCTGATGCTTCTTATTTACCTGTGTAGCGGAGATCTTGGAGTTGGCAGGTAATGCAGCCAGAGACAACAAGAAGGGTCGCGTCACGCCACGACACATCCTGCTAGCCATCGCCAACGATGAGGAGTTGAACCAGGTCAGCTGATGCACATAGCTGAAAAAAGCATTTTAAACATGTTGTATTTAGGTAGACTTGATGTCACACTTAATTTAAAGTAATTAAAGGACCAGTGGGGTTGCAATTGTTAGGCTTCGTGACAGAAACGTATATATTCTCATTAAGTTTTGGATTGATTTGTTTCCTTCCAGGCAGCTTGGGACCACATAAACTCCAGTTTTTAACTTTTGTCTTCCCGTCTCAGTTGCTGAAAGGTGTGACTATCGCAGCAGGTGGAGTCCTGCCCAACATCCATCCAGAGCTGCTGGCTAAGAAGAGAGGAGCGAAGGGAAAACTGGAGACGCCCATCTCACCCACCCCCGAGAAGAAACCCAAGCCGGTCAAGAAAACAGTGGCCAAGAAACTGAGTGGGAAAAAGGCAGGAGGGAAGGCTAAGGTACCGCTTCATGTGAACCGGCCACAAGTGATTGTGATCAACACTGAATGTGCTTGTGGTCGAATGTGGGACGATGAAAGTGGAAAAAGTTTAATTTGAGCAGCTGTGATGAAGTATTTGTTTTGGCTGCTTCAGAACACAAACACACAAACATGTATCACCTGTTGAACCTGTGTAACCTCTTAATGTTTTCATTTTTGTATGCTGATTTATTTATATACCAAATCAAACCAACACTTTTTAAAGACAGACAGATGTTGTAAAACAAGCATTAGTTTACTGGAAAGCATTCCCACTGTCCTGAGCAGGAGCACAGGTCCATCCACATGACACACTATAACATGTTCCACTAGTCAAAAATCATATTGTGATTATTATAATAGATATTACGATTACTAAATGATTCCCTAGTAGTAGGAATGATAATTTTAAAGTCATGGTAGTGTGACCTTTGTTTGGGTGTGTACCAAAAAAACATGTTTCCTTACATGTTTGTAGGCCAGGGCATCTCTGCAGTACTACAGCGCGTCATTATGATGCTGGTTTGTCGCACGTTGTACCTTCATCAGACATTTGCAGCTTCTGTGATTTGGACACTGGTCTTGGCTTTGTTGCACTAATATCCTGATTGATTGTGAAGCCCTATGCAAAATCTGTCGTTTTCTAAGAAATCTGTGGTTTGACTCAACAGGAATGAGAACATAAACGGAAGAGAGAGAATAAGAGATAAATGTTAAGATCTGATAGCGAACATTTCCTTATGCTGGTAAATAACTTAACAAAATAAACTTTGGACTGATATACACATATATACATATTCAGCTGTTTCCTGATGAGTTATTAACTGGTGTTAACACCGGAACATGTTAAGTATGGCAAAGAGTGGTGATGCCCAAAAGGTAGAGCTTCAATTATGGGGACTAGAATCTGGTTTATTTTATTTTGGGATTGGTCTCAGGGTTCCTTCTCAGTAAACTGCACATATACAGGATGTTGCAGGTTAAATATATTTAATTTTATTTTATTAATTTTATTTTCTCATAGGGAACAGGGATCGGCAGGGAGAAGTTGAATTAACATCCAAATCCAAGAAGAACCTAACAGCACAGATGCTGTTATACTACAACAGCTCCAGCAACTGTGTCTGACCCTGGCCTCTTACATCTGTCTCACATGTTGTCAACATGTATTCTGTGTCCTCAACAGAAGCAGGGTGAGGTGAGCAAGGCGGCGTCGGCAGACAGCACCACAGAGGGATCTCCAGTTGACAGCTTCACTGTGCTTTCCACCAAGAGCCTCTTCCTGGGTCAAAAGGTCAGTTTTCTGTCTGCAGAAATGCACCAACCCCAGACAGGTCGCTGCGAAAAATATAGTAAACTACAGTGAAGGTTGGGATCAACAGATACTTAACTCATGCTAGGCTTAAAGAAGGATCATAAGAAAGTATGCTGAAATACATAAAATTGGACATGAAAGGGCTTTCTTGCTCTTAAATGCCAATATTTATTATTTCAGAAGTCAAAGGATTAGGACAGTTTTATGTCTTTTTCAGCCATGGAGGATCCTGTCTCAGATTAATCGGATTAGTGCTCATGAAAACTATAAAGCCAAAGATATGTTCTGTATTTTGCTCAGACTCATGCAGACTTAAGACCACAAGCTGTTAGAGCTGCCTCTGTAAAATATTCATGTTTGGCTTTTATCTTCACTTCCCCGTCGTAACCGAACCAGGTGAAGTCAATGAGAGACGATCTGATGAGGTTTTCTTAATTAGTTATCTGGTCTGTCTCATGGAAAGAAGGCTGTTTGTGATATTTTGTTCTGTAAATGTAAGTTTCCATCACGCTGCTCTTCCTCGCAGGTTTGATGTAACTCACCAGACTTCACATAGGGGCTTGTGCTGCTACACAACAAAGCAGTGCATTAAGTTTAAAGTGGTATATGCTGTGTTAACTGCTTGTCTACTCTATCTCAGATCTGCCACATCTGTTAGCTCCCCTCGCTTTGGTCCTGCTGAGCATAAAAACAACACGTTTAACCCTTTTTATTGAACTGAAACATGGAAGTAAATTTGCCTGAAGTGTCATTTAAGCCCTGTCACAGTTTCTTTTTGTTTTTGTTAAATGATCAACTTTCAAGATCACGAAGATCAGAAGCTTGTACAAATAGACGTGTTTGAAATGCATGAAAGGCAGGGAAACAGCATTGTGAGTAAGAGAATGACTCAAGAATGATGCAAGGAGTGTCACCGGCTCCCTGTTCCTACTTTTAAACAGTGATAATAAGTGATAGTCAAAGCTGATTTGTTAGGATTTTGGCTCCTGTGCACACTCTTTGTGCTGAAAAATACAGCATTATATGTGCTGTGTTTAGAACTCACTCAGTAGTTTGGAGCAGCATCATTTCGACAGTGTAGTCAGATTTTTTTTTGCCTCTCGCTGAGCTCTTGCGGCTTGTGTAGTTCAGCAGAACAGATACTGATTGATGGTGTTTACGGGGATGTTCAACCCCGAATCCAGAAAAGTTGGCTCGCTGTGTAAAACAGGTGTTTTTGGAGCGTTTGGTTGCTCCTGTCCCAACTTGTTTGAAAAGTGTTGCTACATCAAATTCAGAATCAGCAGATATTCAATAAAAAAATCAATGAATTTGATGAGACAAAGCATTAAATATATTGTCTTTGTGCTGTTTTCAGTTGAGTATATTTCAGAAAGGATTAGCAAGTTATCACATTCTGTTTTGGTTATGTTTTACACAGCGACCCAACTTTTTTTGTGGTTGCAGTTTGTAGTAGTCGTTCAAACTGCTGAGTCATGAAAACTCTCTATTATAGTGTTTAAATCTAATGATAAAATGAAATGTCCTCCACAGGGGAGCAAAAGTGGTAAATTTACTTCCAGAGCACAACGTTTCAGCTCAGTTCTGAATTCAACTGCTGCTAAATGCACTGCATGCTTTGGTCTACTGTGCATATGCTGATATTATTTATGAGTGACTAATTAACCCGACCTGATGTAGTAGCACACACATTCTGATTCGGCACAAATCATTTGGCTACAGATTCTGTTTTCAAAGCTCGACACTGTCTCTTTGCTTGTGTCTTTTTTTTCTGTCATCTTTAGCAGATTTCCTTTTTGAGCACCACAGAGACTGCAGTGTTAGAAAATATATTAAATACATTGAAAAACAGTTTGTTAAGGCTGAAATATTACTTCAAAAGCAGTCTTGGCACATAATCTTTTAATACACATTTCTGGATGTGTGTGAAAGTAGCAGCAGTATTTGCTGTGGTTACACTGTCTTCATTAGTAAAAGGGCTCAGTGCTCGGTCGTGTAGCTGACCACGGATTACAGCAGCTAATGAAATCAGTGGATGATAATTAATCAAAATGAATGCAGTTAGCCTCCCACTGATTAAGATAATGAACCCTTGAATAAAAAAGCTAGTCTGTTTCTGTTTTATAGACTTAATTATCGTAACTATGCTTTTCCTGCCTAAGCGTTTAGCCTCAGTCACGCACTCTAAATCACTGCTATGTTGTAACTGCTTTATTTTGGGATGATTTGGGCCTTTTAATTCAAAATTTTAAATCCTTGGAGGTGAAATGTGTTCATATAAGAGAAGACTAATGAGTCTTAGTCTCTGACATACTAACAGGATGTGGCCTATGCATTGAACTTTCTCAACATTTAGAAGGATACCTTGACATTTTGGCTTTTTGTTTTGAAATACTCCTTCCGTCTTTGAAACGGTGATACAGCTAGCCTTAACAAACAAACATGAAAAAACTCACATTGTACAGCAAATATTAATATACTGGAATTAATCTCGTTTGTGCCACCTTGCAATTAAATGTACAGTAGACAGTAAGAATAATAACTGACATTTTATGGAAACATAGATTGACTTTACATCAAACGTTTGGAATCACCTGTTATGTTACCGTCTTCTTTCCTTCAGTAATGGCTACTTTAACATAGATCGACCGTATAATTCAGACACCAAATGTATTATTTACATTTGAAATTGCCTTAAATTATCAAAGCTTAACTTAAGTTGATGTCCCCACAGTGTGGCCTTTAGTGGCCTTGCTCAGTCTGCTCAGTGGTTAGACTGAATAGGTTGAAACTGTGAGGAACCTGTTTCTAAGTCTGCACAGATTTGGATGCTAAGCTTCCAATTTCTTTTACCACTAGCTGGTGACTTAACTTACTATATTTATCTCTTTCTGCCCTTTGGTTGAACCTTTGTCAGTGTTTTCCTCTCTAGGCACAAAACATGACTTTATTTGCAAAGCCTACATATAGAATAACATCAATTTGTAAAGAGGACTTTCTGCAGCCCGGAAATGTCCTTCCAGCCACCTGACTCCACTGAATCAGGCTTTTGTGGCAGGCGATTCCAAACTTTTGAATGGTGTTACATTGAGACACAGCTACAATGGTGGTTAAAATTAGGTTGTGTGCCATCGCCTTTTTCCACAGAACACATTTTGACATTTCACAGTAGGAAAAGCACAGGTGTGAATAATACAATTAACGCTGGCTGAATTCCATTCAGCTGCTTCAGTTTCAGGGTCCTGGTATTGTGTCACACTGTCATGCTTATTTAGCCATTTAACAGTATTTTACAGCCTTCTACATATTGTGTCCATCCCTCGTTGTTGTGGCCATTTGTTTGTGTTTGACAAACGTGGCTCTATTTCTCCAGACTGTTTGCATTGACGTTTTAAATAATTTAGTGTTTCTCAGTCAATGCGCTCTCAGGCTTGCTGGCCCCCTTCGAATCCCTTTAGCTGTCACAATTTGCTTTAAAGTCGTACATATGACGGTGATCATCCAGAAGTCTGATTTATTGCTGATGTTTGGCCTTCAGCCTTATATAACATATAACAGTTAGCAGCGTAGCCGTTCGTAGCAGTGTTTTTGTCCAGGAGGTAATTACATTATGCTCCTGTACACAAACACATGTAGCATTTACCCACATGATCAAAAAGTCAAGGTATCGCTTCAAGCAGTGGTGTGAATCTGGTTTTAATGGCTTTGCTTCCTCCCCTCTTCCTTCTTGCTCTCCCCTCCTCCTCCTCGGCATGCCTCCCCCTCGCCCTCACCCTGCCTCCCCCTCCGCAGCTCAACCTTATCCACAGCGAGGTCAGTAACTTGGCTGGCTTTGACGTGGAGGGGGTCATCAACCCCACCAATGCTGAACTTGAACTTAAAGATGATCTAGGTGAGCTCCCCCATCCTCTCTGGCCCCAGTGAGGGTTTAGATGTAAAATCCTTGAATGTTTAACAGCTCGACATCTTCCCCTTAAATAAAGAACTCATAGAAAAAGGTTTGAGACTGCTGGACTGGTCTTCCACCAGGTGTGTTCATTCACACTGTGGGCAGCTTGGTTGATGTTATGATTATCACGGACAGATGTTGATTAATGGCTATGTATGACTAATGGCTAATATGAATGGCTTAACTAAAAGTCATTATATTTCTCTGGGGAAAATAAAATCACATGTTAATCACTTTATTTGAGTGATTAAATCAGTCGAAAGAAAATCACTATAAAAAATCCAGGTGAAAATCAGATTTTTGTAATATAATACTTCTCTTTGGTTTAACCACACGCCGGTTGCAGAAGCAGAGAGTGTGCTATAATAGTGGCCTTCGATATCTGCAGACCTGGAAAACCTCTGCTGTAACCAAGTCTCCTCGGCAGAGGTGCTTGTTGATGACTCCTCCATCAACAAAGACTTGTTGATGGAGCTGCTCACAGTGGGAAAACCTGGTGGAGATCTTAACTGTGATCCTCAAGGATCTGACCTTGTTTCACCTAAAATGAAGAATAGAAGAACTTTTCTCTCGGAGAACAATCGAAAATCAGGCATAAAACACAATTCCTCGTAGTAAGACGTGAATTTATGTGGATACATTCAAGGATTTTATCAAAGCTCCTCAGAGCAGTGATCCTGCTGGCTCTTCCCATCATGTAGATGTGTTGAGGTTCACTCCAGGTTGTCCTCCTTTCAGATGGCTGCAAACCTTTTTATAATGTTTGATACCCACTGTTATTTCAGGACAGTTATTGGAATGAGCTACAGAACCAATTTGCAGAAGAAAAACTGACATGAACCTCCTCTGTTAGGTGCTCACTGCAGCCCGGCTGTGAGACCGGTGGCCTGGAGTGGGATCATAAGTCTTTGCTCATTTTAATGAGCCAAGAAATCAGGACGGCACACATAGTCAGAAATCAGATTCAAAAACTGTTTTTGCTTTGTTAATGTCCCCAATTTAAATCCAAAATTAGAATATTTTGAAATGCACTCAAGCATGTAACCTGGTGTGTTGATGAGCGCAAGCTAGAAACATTTAGGGTGATTTACTGTATTTCTGTGTTTTTTAGGTAAATCTGGCTAACTGTGCAGTCCTGGTGCCTACAACTCTGATTCCAGAAAAGTTTGAACGCTGTGTAAAAAGAGAAAAAAAAACAGGATGTTATAAATTAAAATCAACTGTGTTTACTGATGAAGTGTTCCTGAGCCCATGTAGTAACATCCTTTATCCAATCATGTGTTCACAAAGTGGTGAACCTCGCTCCATCCTCGCTTGTGAGCAACTGAGCCTTTCCAGGATGCTTCTTTCAGACCCAATCATGATGCTATCACCTGTTACCAATCAACCTGTTTACCTGTGGAATGATCCAAACAGGTGTTTCTGGAGCGTTCCACATCTTTCCCAGTCTGTTGTTGCTCCTGTCCCAACTTGTTTGAAACATGTTGCTGCATCAAATTCAGAATAAGCAGATATTTGCAAAAATCAATGCAGTTGATGAGATAAAACATTAAATATATTGTCTTTGTGCTGTTTTCAGTAGAGTATATGTCAGAAAGGATTAGCAAATGATCACATTCTGTTTTATTTATGTTTTACACGGCGTCCTAACTTTAGTAACCAGCGTTGTAATCGCATAATGTGACCCACCATGTCAAGGAGCGCGCTCACTTCTCTGTCTCCTTTCTCTCTGCTCTTCTCTTTCATCCTCTTGTCTCTACATTGTTTCTCCCATCTTGTTGCTCCTGATCACTCACTGTGTTTTTACCACCATGTTGTTTGCCTGTTGTTTGTCGTTGTTGTCGTCTGTAGTTGCAAGTTGTACAAGCCGACATTTCCTCCGTGGAGAGCGACGCTGTCGTTCACCCGACCAACTCCTCCCTCTATACAGGTGGTGAAGTAGGTAAAGGAACCATTGACCCCACGGAGACCGCGAGTGCCTGTCTGCTCTCTCTCTGCATATTCCAGATAGTCTGCAGTGCGGTCTGTGGACAAACATCACAGCAGCAGCTCAGTTTTTATTCTGCTTTGTTATTCAGCCAGCAAAACCTTTTTAACCCACAACCCAACTCCCTGCTGTTCTTACTGTAAATGCTTCGTTGTGGTATTTATGTAGTTTCGTGAAACATTAGCCGTGTTTACTATTTTATACACACAATTAAGTGCTTGTGGGAAACTTCCAGTTTCCAAGATTAGAAAGTCAGCTGCCAAAGAGCGTTATAGTCACACGCTGTGTTTTCAGTAAACCTCACCCCGAAGACAAACTCAATGTGGACATTGTGAGAAGGATCATTTGAATCTGGCAGTTTACCACATTAAAAAAAGGCTGCTGGTTGGCAGCTGACTCTTCTCAGATTTCTGCGTTTTTATGCACCAAAAACATGAATTTTCAGAACAGTTCCCGCTTTTAACAGGGGTCTGTCTCTCGAAGCAGGATTAATGAAGTTAGCTGGATAACCTGCATCATGGACTGAAGCAGAAAGACCACAGCACTGCTTGGGAAAACGAGGCCCTCTCATTCATGTGACAGGGAAGGCTGCGTTGGCTCAGAAGGCTGCGGCTAAAGACAAAAGCATTTCTGCTGTTTACTACTACTTTGCAGTCTGCAAAAGATAAATTTAATTCTGCTTTGATAACTTCCCAGAGTTGTAAAGTCCTGTCTGATAGTACTATAAAAAGCAGGGCAGTGTTTTTGTATTTGAGAAGCCTCCAGACTGATGGATCTACTACTTAAACCAGTCCTCCAGGGTCATAGTTTCATTGCTGACACACCTGTACCTGAAGCACACGCCTCACTAATGCAGCCTCCTGCAGTGTTTTCAGTCTGAGTGCCGATAGCTTAGTAACCCTGCTTCGTGAGACAGACTCATGCAATAGTTACACGATCCTTTCCCAAAAACGTCTACCTGACGTTCGCAAAATGTTTGCAAGTTTATTTTAACGTGATGCGGCTCGAGCTACAGCCAGCCTGCAGGATGTGTACGATCCTTTGACATGGGTGATCTATATGTCTTCACCTTTTCAGCTAATTCCACAGTACTTCAGCATGTTACCTTTAGTAGTCATCAAATATCCACGTGTCAACAGATATATACACAGAGCAGTTGAGTGCATCATGTAATGCATATAGAAGTTGGTGTAATGCTGATGTCATGCTGCTGCTTGTTGTTGCTTTGCTCCACTTGGCTGAAATGTGGACAATCTGGGACTCACTTCATACCCTGTGACCTCCGTCCCCTTGGCCGTGCTGTCAGTTCAGCTGGTTAGAAAGAGAATCCAAAAAGTTTTTGATTGAGACATTTCCTGAAGCCTCGAATTAAAACTGAGCTGAGTATTTGAATGATTAACTAATTAACCATTAATGATTATAAAACAGGCTGTTAAACCACAGAGACTGTTGTTTTTTTTTTTTTAATCTGCTTGCTTGTATTGGCTGTTTAATCATTTGAAGAGCTTTTTCCCACTAACTTTTCTTTAAGAGGCTGACATTAACGTTATTGTAGTTTTCTCTCCTGCCTGTTTTGAATGAAATTGCAGCCGGAACATTAACTTCTCTGGCTCTCGTAGATTTAAACCACCTCTTTCCTCTCTGGTTTCCTACATGGCTTCTCTCTTTAGCTCTGAGTGAATATAAATTCTGTGGGATCGATGCGGTACGACTTCCTTTATCCATCAAAATAAGCAGGAAACAAACAGTTGAATTTGCTTCCCCAGTGGTCTCATAACCTCCTGATGTATATTCCTCCTCTTCAGAGTTGAACTTCGATTGCTTCCTGGACTGTGTTACTTGAAATGTGTGTGCAAACATGGCAGAGCTGATCTATGACATGCTGCTAGCTGTTTTTCCTTTTTAAACAAACTCTTAACTCTGTAATTTGCGAGTGAAAGAAAATACCCTCAGCGCGCTGCATACAAGCCAGTATGTGAGGACAGAGGGAAGTAATTAGGGACCGGGGCTTTAATACATTAGTTTAACTGACTCAGGATGAGTCATTTGGAAAATAGCAGCTTTGAAACTTCATTTGTGAGACTTTTCCTGAGTCTCACAAATGAAGTAACAGAGGCTCAGTGTGCTGCATGACAGCTCAGAGCTCCAGAGAGAAGCCAGGTGAAGCGATTGACAGCATCGTTGTCTGCCCACCTGTCTGTCTGTCGCCATGTCTGCCTGCTCGCCTGTCTGTCTGCATGACATCACCTCTCCTCTTTCCTGCTGTCTGTCTCTGTCCATCAGCATTATGTAAGGACGTACTTACTCCAACCCTGTCTTTCATTTACAGGCTCTGCTCTGGAAAAGAAAGGAGGGAAGGAGTTCACTGACGCGCTGCAGGAGCTGAAGAAGAAAAACGGCCCTCTGGAGGTGGCTGGCGGTAAGTGTGCCGAGCAGATAGTGTCAGGATTTGCCTGACCAGTGCCATTTTTGTTTTTTTTTTCCCCTGCAAAGTTTACGTTCAACCTCGCTCAAGTCAGACTCTGAAAAACCTTTCTTTGACCAGCTGTTGGTCGCGCCGTCCTGGCTGTCGTCAATGCAGTAGGCTCAAATATTGACGGGATGAAAAAGTATTAAGTGACTGTATGTGTATGTGCTCATATTCAAATGATAGGAGGTGGACAAGTTTGCGAGTCATGTTTTGGACACATTGACAGGTCAGACTGTTGACTTCCTGATAATTTAAGATTCATCCCAATTGTGAATTTGTTCGTGTAGCAAAAAACAGTAAGATTTCTTTCACTACAGTTTGGTTACGCTCAGAAAAACAAATGCTGGGGCATAAATTAGACTTTTTTTTTGAGAAATACATTTATTTCTACAAATACACTTTTAAAGGTCAACACACACACACACACACACACAAAAGAAACCCTGGCATGTAGCTGTTATGATAAATAATATTACATTATCCTTATACAATACAGCATTCTCATTTTTCAAGTACTTTGCAAACCACTTATTGGTGACTTTCGGGATAATAAATATTGTCCCCATATTTTCAGAAGCAAATGTCTGTATTTTGGTGGCGAAGCAGTCATAAAAACCAACTGTAGGTGCCTCAGTGCTCTTCCAGGCAGTCGCAGCACAGGGTTTGTCCTAAAGTGAGCATAAATCTCAGGTTGTAGTAGTCCAAGGATGAATACCTGAAGGCAGACAGGCAACCCAATCTAAAAATTTTTGATGATGAGTCTGGTTTTAAAAAGTAAGAAAATACAACGTAGACTGCTTGAATCTTTGCTTCAGCTATTTTTATACCATAGTTTGTTTGATTTTTAACTAAAGTTATCAATTTGCGGCCACTATTAAACCTGTCAAACCTCAGTTTACACTACAAAGAGCGACGCTGCGATCACCTTCTTCTTGTCGTCACTCTGTTTTGCATTTGTTTGCCTGTCGTTTGTTTTTGCCTCAGCAACACTGACGTTTGACTTCCTTGCTGTGTCGCCACTGAAGGACTTAGACGGTGCATATTGATCTGCTCAAGCACCACCCAGCTCCTATGACAGTGATGTCAGTGTGTCCAGTAAATCTCTCTTCACACACACCAAGCTAAACAGGGCAGGGTCCTTCTGGCGTCTGCTTCCACATTCAGCAAATGATGTCAGGACACTGCAGCAAGGATTAGCCCTTTGGACACGAACACGCACATTTGACTAATTCATTCGTCTCTTATAGGCTCGACGTTGCCAGAGTTTCCTTTATTATTGAACTTTTTAAAGAAACTTTGACTACTCTGATATTTTTGTCATGAAAATGATCAAAGACGTTCCGTACTGGCACATAATATCTGTTCTTGGCGACTTTAGTCTTCAGAGAGCCATATTGTTTGAGCCCTTACAGATTGTTTTATCTTTCAGGCCATTTGTCTCCACTCCCTCTTTCTGCCCCTCTCTTATTCTTTCTCCATCTGTCTCGCTCTCATTATTCATCACTCACACTCACTTTTCAAGCACTCCCCACCTTCACCACTGCTCTTTCTGTCACATTCAGCCAAGTTAGCTCAGCATCATAATCCCAGTCTCTGTGTGGAGCTCATAAATAGATTACCAGGTGACTGAACACGGAGCCAGCGGAGCCTGTCAGGGATTCTGGGGATCTGGATCAGCCAAACGGTCATCCTGACCAGACCTGGTTCAGCATAGCCGTCAAACAAGTTCTTCAGGCTGTATAAAATACTTAAAAAGTATTTGTTCGCCTGGATTTTGCGAGCAAGCTTCCCAGTTTCAAGGCCAGGCAGTTATTCACCAAGTTATTCAGGCAGGAGTTTAATATTCCAAAAATGGAGAACTTAGGTTTGATCTTATTTGGTGATGCATTATGGTTCATTCATAAGAGTGACCTGATGCATAGATACATACAGTATCATAATGAAAATGATAAGTGGTAGATGACAGTGGGAGCTAAATAAGCACTCTGTGTTATTGTGCTGTGATTTTACCACATGTAATCAGTGGCGTTTGCCTGGCAGCGCTCCCATAGTGATTCAAGCGTGGCAATTAAAATAAACATGTAAATGATTGCTTGTTTACTGATTACTTAGCAAAGATTTCATTTGTTAAGTGTCCAGTTACACCACAGAGATGAATCAGTTATTCTTTAAAGCATAAGTGCCAAACATTCCTCAGCTCCAGCTCGTCATTTGTTTGGATTTGCTTCTGTTCCATGTGAGTAAATTCAGTATCTCTGCTTCAACAAAAAACAAAATTTCAGGACATCAATTTGGATTTTAGGTAACTGTGACAGATTTTTTTTTCTCGACAGCGGCACAAATTCCTGTGCTAAAGTTGAGCTTGACTTTCCCTCCATGAGCAGATCGATCGCACACTTCCATTCTGAAACTGTGTTTGTTATAAATGCTGCTGTGACTTCCTGGTCTGTTAACCCGCCTGATGCATTTATTTACTTGTTGCTTTGCAAGCAAAGTTATTCAGGACTTTGGCCTTGATGTGTGTTTTGCTCTTGTGATGGTGCTTCAGTGTTTTCATTAATAGGCAGGTTCATGAGGTTGAGGTGGGCAGTGGATCAAGTAAACTTTAAACAGTCCAAATGTTTTCTTCAAAAATGCTCTTTGTTTTGTGTGTGTGTGTATCAAAGCCTGATATCTTATGCCTCTGTATAATAGAGCTGTATTATGGTCTAAAAACTGTTACACTTCAGTGATCCCCAATGTTGTACTGGGTGACATGTTCCTTCATTTCCATGAACACACACGCACACACTGTTGTTTATTTTAACTCAATCCCACATATTATTCTGCTGCCATAAAATACTCAGTAGTAGAACCAGACAGATAAATTAACTGGGCTGCTCCACAAGAGAACACTGACAAGCTCGTTTTTCATTTGTAAACTCAGTACTCAGTCATCTCTCTCAAAGGGTTGGTGGTTATAATGTGTCTCAAAACAATAGTTTTGGTTGGGTTATACTGACTAGAGCACCCAATGTGTATTCATCCGCAGCTGAAAATAGTCCCCAACAAATGTACTATTCACTCCTGTTTGAGTAAAGTTTGCTAAAAGCTACAGTGCCCAGGTATTTTAGGAAATTACTGAGCCAATTTGAAAATAAACCCACCATTTACGTCTTCAGTAGGAAAGCCCAGATGGGCATTGTGCTGAGAGCCGAGTAGGGAAGTCAGACAGTATTGAGCAATGTGTTGCTGGTTTTGCTTTTTGTGTGTTGTTGTAATTGAAAAAGAAAAATATAGAATGACACCTGGTGGGTTTTTTGCAGAAACAATTCTGCTGCACACAGGAAGTAATCTGATTCATGCATCTGACAGCAACATAGGCTTTTTTTTGCTTAGTTTGAAGTTGGATGGCATTAGCCGCTGTAGCCACATGGCTAACTTGACAGTAAAGAACACCACCCACAGAAGCTCAGCCTACATCAACAGAAATGTTGCAGTGCGGTCTGCGTAGTTTGATTGACAGGTGATCTCTGAATGTGCAGTGCGTAAACACCACCACACACTTCCTCCTTCCCAAACCATAAAAGAGGTTTGAACTTTCCAGGCAGCCATGAACCCGTAATTGTCGTGGTCCACACACTTCACCTCACAAGCAGATCACACTTGCAGTGTGAGCGGCTCTCGCTGTGCTGTGTGAAGTTTCTCCGTCCTCTCTGCGTGCCATCTGGAAATCAGCTCGTCCTCAGCTTTGACTCCGGTCCAGTCACACGTTCGCTGCGTGCTAATAAAATCTGACTGGAGGCTTTCTCACTTCACAGAGTCAGGGGCTTTGGCTGAGCTCCACCGTCTACAGCTGCTGGTTTGACTCTTCTGTTTCCTCCTCTCTTCTCCTTGTCCCTGTTCTTCCTCTTCTCCTTTTTGTTTCTCCTCTCTAGCTGTCTGGAGAAGTGATTTCTCTGGCCCACCTCACTGTAACACCATCGCCAAACCATTTTAAGTTCTGGGAGATTTGCTACATACATTTTCCACAAGGCAAAGTGTTATTTTAGCATCTCAAGCCTCCAAACTCAACTTTTTTCCTTTGACTTCTGACAAAACTGGTTAATGAAGCTGATTTTGACTGTAGACAATGAACAAGACGTGAGGACATTTAGGTGAACAAGTTCATTCACAGTGTGACGAAACAAGACTGATACTTCAAAACACGATGCAGCAGCACAGTAACAAGTTGTCAGAAAAGTGGGTTTAAGGATTTCACTAAATATTGCAGGTGACAGCTGTGGGTACCTACAGATGTTAGTTCCTCATGTTTCATTAAATACCAGCGCCACATCTCTTCTTGTCTCTGTTCTAGAATATTTAAAATGTTAAGGCTTGGTGACAGTGGCACTTTGATGGCTGTTGTAAGTTAATTCAGGGCTGGAGCTTTAAGTTGATTCAAGCTTGTTTTTTGAGCCAAAAATGCCAAATTGTGTAGCTCACTAGTTCTGGCTTTGTGAACAATGATGCTTTAGAGATTTTTCTCAGCTTTATATGATTGTTAATTGAATATCCTTGAATTTTGGACTGTTTGTCTAACAAAAGCTATAAAAGCTATTCCAAGATTCACCTTGGACTGTGAGGAAGTGTGGGAAATTGGACAATTTTCTGACATTTTATAGACTTAGTATTAATTGGCAAATTGAGAAAATATTAAAAAAAAGGATTTGTAATTGAAATTAAATATTCATCACAGCCCAAGGAATCTCTCCTATTTAAAGTATAAGAATATTTCCTCTTCCCTTCTCACCCTACTAAACCTTCTTCGTCCTCTCTCCTCTCCATCCCTCAGCTGTGTTGACCGCCGGCTTTGGTCTGCCTGCTAAGTACGTCATCCACTGTAACAGTCCGGGCTGGGGCTCCGACAAGTGTGAGGAGATGCTGGACAAGACGGTGAAGAACTGCCTGGCTCTGGCTGATGAGAAGAAACTCAAGTCCGTGGCTTTCCCCTCCATTGGTAGCGGGAGGTAAGAGAACGCTGGAAGAAACACATGTACTACAGTACATTAACTTCTGAGTGTTTTCACCCAGGCTTTTAATATAAAACTCGAAGTCGTTTGCCAACAAGTGTGGTAATTTGAGCACTTTGCATATCTGATTCCAGACCAGGAAAAGTACCTGAGTGGAAGAAATGTCTCCTCTCACATGTCTTCATAACTCCTGAGTGGCATTCGTGCATCGTCAGCAGTAAAAAGTTGCTTTCGTGTGTCTCTGCCCGTTGGTACATTTTTTTTCCTCTACGTAAGTCAAACCCGGAGTTGACATGGTTTCCCGGCAACTGCGGTAAACACCTCCACTTTGATCTGGAAAGATTTAACAAAACATGCCATGTGTCGGACCAACAGTCAGAGATTGTGAAAGCAGGGATTCCCAACCTTTACCTCATGACCCTGTGAAACGACGTGTACTTGTGAATCCTCGTCAAAGGTTTAATGGATCCTGTTGACTTTGTCGATCATCGGATTTTTCCTCAACCATGAGATTGACATTTGTGCATTTTAGTGTAATGATTTTTTTTAGACGTGGTAACATAGTAAACGTCACTCCTGCTTCACTGTCAGCATGTTCACATTGTGAGCATGCCGATGTTAGCATTTAGCTCAAAGCACCGCTGTGCCTCAGTATAGCCTCACAGAGTTGCTGTTATGGCTGAAACTAAACTGATCTTTTTAACCATTCTGTGACTGTCAGGTTTAGTGTAGTCTAGACTGCAGGGAACCACTGGATGAAAGGGCATCATAATACTGTGCAGTGAATAACCACAGTATGTGGACCTCTAACATGATGAAGTCAAGGCCAGTTCTCTCCACATTTCACTAACTGTGCGTTCTTTTCGGTCAGGAATGGTTTCCCGAAGCAGACGGCGGCCCAGCTGATCCTTAAGGCCATCTCCAGCTACTTCGTGGCCACCATGTCTTCCACCATCAAGACCGTCTACTTTGTGCTGTTCGACAGCGAGAGCATCGGGATCTACGTGCAGGAAATGGCGAAGCTGGAGACGAGCTAAGAGTTTGGATTCTTTGCCTCCTTGTCCCTTTTTTCCCCCTCACTCTGTTTTTTCCTGCAAGGAAATAGGAAGGTGTTTATTAGTGATTTGTTAAATATGAAGAGAAGAAGAAAAAGAAGAATCTTTCTATAGGCCGGGAACTTGTTTTTGCATTATGTTTGTATTTTTCTTATATTGTTTTTAATTTCTTATTTACTTGTTCAGCTCTGGCGTTTAAATGTAAAAGTGCACTGTCCATTCTGCGGTCTTTTAATACAAGCAGTGCCACACGAAACAGATTCAACAAGTGAAAAGACTCACTGTAAGATTTCATTTTCATGGTCTATACGGTAAAAAGATGTTATGAGACATAGCTTCACCTCAATTAACCAGGCTTCCAGAGAGGTCTGATGAATACGGGTTAATGCAAGTAATGGCAGTAAAGATAGTAAACAGCTATTGTCTTTCTTTTTAATCTCAAAAACATAAGACACTTAATTCAGTGTATTTTTGGTATCAGTTGTTTTGGAACATCTCTGTTGTTAATAGTACTGTATAATGAAAAGTTCAGTTTGCTCTGCTTTGGTCTTCAGGAGACTAATATAACAGAACTACGGAATGAGTTTTTGTTTTTGTGTTGTGTGTTGCAAATTCCTGTGTTTGCCTTTGTTCACACAGGCAAAAAAAATTTGTTTCCTTGTGTGCTGCAGAGACCTCGAATTAAAAAAAAAAAAAAAAAAAAAAAAAGGAAAATTGAATGATAATAAGTTGGAAAAAACTTAATTAAAGGTCCAGTGTGCAGGATTTAGGGGGATCTGTTATTAGAAGTGGAATATAAATATTCACACGTATGTTTTCATCAGTGTATAATCACCTGAAAATGTTTTCATTACCTTTAAAATGAGCTCTTCATGTCTACAGAGGGAGTGGATCCTCTTTCCTGTTTCTACAGTAGGGCTTTTTGCATTCTAAGCGGCCACTGTAGGAGAAGGTGTGCGAGGTGTTTTCATTTGGTTTCAGTCTGTAATCTCAACTCTAGATGCCTCTAAATCCTGCACACTTGACCTTTTAATATTCATCTACATGCCCGTATATTTTATCCTCATCCTGGTACTAATGCCATGAGTTCATACAACTGAACGCCTGTTGGTTGTCATTTATAGCAAAATGAATCAGTTTATGACGTAAAATGGTAGAATTGGAGGTTTTTGCAGGGCACTAATGGGTTTATATTGTGTGTTCCTATGAGTGTTTATATAGATGGAGTATTTGTGAAATGTTATAGTAAAATATTGGACTGTAACATAGATTTTTATTTTCTATTTTAATTTTCACACTGATTCTAAAAGGTGCAGGTGATTTGGAAGCAAAAAAACATAGCAAGAGATCGTTTTTTTGTGTGTTTTGTCTTTGTTAAGCCATAAAACAAATGTACTAATTTTTGCTGGAAATAGAGGCTCTCTGCTGTTGCTTTTGATTTGCTCTTTCACTCAGCTGCCACTAGATGGCTCCCTGTAATCAAGAATTGGATTTTTCATCTCAGCCATTTTCTGTGCAGCTGCAGGCCTCTTCACACAGACGCTGGTCGATTTGAATTGGGATTGACGGACGTATACGAGGAACCCGACTGCTCTGCTGCATTTGGACTTTTCAAAAGCTTAACTTTCTTATGAAAAAATGTAAAATGCTTTCTAAAGAGTTGCTACAATTGATGATTCTACAAAAGGTCTGTACACACTCCGGTAATAAAATACCTTTAAAAAAATGTAATGTTGTTCCTCTTGAAATTATGAGATCATTTTGTGTTTCGTGCCGACCCTGAGGATGCTGCCAGGAACCTCATAAAATTAGAAAAGAGTGAGCATAAAGTTTAATTGTATGAGAAAACTTCATTGTCTCCCATGGAAACAAATATGCGTGTGTCTTGAATGTAATAATAAATCCATCTCCACTATATTAAAGTGAGCACAATTTTAAGTGTTGCAGAACAAATGGCAGAAGGATGACATGCTACATTTATTTGATTTGACTGAAAACCACAGTCAAAGCCTCAGGATCCCCAGTTCAACCTCCGGCTCTGCAAGCATGTGTGTGTGTCTGTACTGTACTTATGAGGACCAAATGGCCTCCAGTGAGAAAAGAGGGAGATTATCAGTGTGAGAACCTTTTCATGAGTGTGATCAATTTTAGGATCACAATTGAAGCATGAAAGAGAAGCACGAGTCCATTGTTGCTCAAAAAAATGACAGTTCTGATACCAACCATTTTCTGGCCTCTTTTTACATACAACTTCCCCAAGTCTGATCCTGTTTTCAAAGGCACAATGAACAAACTCCACTCTATCTTAGCATGTGTGATGAGACAAAACTGCAAAGACATATTTCTACACTAAAAAAAATTCACTGGTGTTGCAAGAAAAATGTCAGCAAAAGTTTTCACTCATCCACAACTTTCAACTAGCTGTTTCCAGATGTGACCCAAGGTCAACAACATGACAACCTTGTGACGGCACTCACGAGTCAGTGCTTGAAATCAGAAGTCAGGTGCACGAGTGCGCAACATGCTTTGCTATTCAAGTGACGCTTATCACCTGGTTGGAAGATTCCATTTCCTCTTCCTCTGAAAATGGTGAAGACTTTAGTTTTTCCTGCGTGTCAGTGAACTGCAGAAGAAGAAGAAAAAGAGCTTGTGTTAAAACATATTCATCCTGACACAGTGGGCTCTTGTGGTCGTGCAGTAATGACTGTTCTTATGCAAAGAGAGAGAGGGAGACGTGGCTCGCCTCCTTTTTCCGAGTAACAGTCCACGCTGGCTTCTTTCAAACATAAAGACCATCTTTCTATAACCGTCAGCCTACGGCAACTGATTTCTGCCCACTTGGTGACAGTGAAATAAGCTTCAAACGAAACCCTGACACTGAGCAACATCAGCATTTTTTTAGAGTTGTGTTTTTCGTGGACTGGCGAATGTAAGGCAAACTTTTAGCTCCGTTTTTGGTCTCCACCAACTCCTGTAGTAAATATATGTGGCTGTGCACTTCTCTGTGTTCACCAGCAAGCTGCTAACTTTGTCTGTGTGTCATTTGGTGTTGGGTAGGAAGCATACAGACAGTTTATCAGAGCTTTTCAGCTGAAAACCATGTTGATACTGAGGGGCTGCAAAACCAAAACAATATGCTAAAGGATGCTAAGCTATGTAGAGCTGAGGGGAAGTGCGGAGTCGGCGGGTGGTCCTCTGGGTTCACCACTACAAGCGACCCATTTGATATACAAGGATTAATGTGATCCGTTGTTAATACAAAAATATTGATTATAGCTGCTTTAGTTTAGTTTTAGTTGCCTAAATGTTCGGAAAGATTCACAAAGAACCCTTTTGTTCTGGTATGAGGAAAGGAAAGAGTCTCTCGGCCATGTTTAGAAACATCATTTGTGAACAATCAGAAAATTGCCGCTAATGTGCGTCATACAAACAAAATCAAGACTACGTTGCTGCAGCTCTTCAGCCACAGATACATGCAGATGGCAGGTTGCTCTTTAAAGGACCAACTCATAGTTTTTTGGACCATATACTCACAAGTCATCTCTCAATTATAAAAGAAAAATCTGCCATCAGAAGTTTACACATCACTGAAATAAACAAACCTTGATGACGATGTTTAATTTAAGCCACTGTTAAGATGTCAATGGATGTCAGAGTGTGAATGTTGGTGTTGGGGTGGCCCTTTTGTTTACATTTAGGTGACTGATTGGTCCTTTAAAGGTGGGGTTATCAGGTATTTGTTTAATTCAGTTTAATTTAAGTTATTTCCATAGTTTTTGGTCATTATTTCTCTCGGTTACGATAACAGTGAACTCGTCAAAGTTGTTGCAGAGGTGTGGGAGCACGGCGACATCGCTACGACAAAGTCAGACGATTGGCGGACAAGCCAGCAGCGTTCAGATTATCTAAAGCACTTCATCTGAAGGTGCAGCCAACCTCATGAAATCGTAACAATTCAGTAGGTCCAGTAAGCTACAAGTCAGCTTTGATTGCAAAGCCATTATTGTCAATAGAAATGACAACAAAAACTAGCTGTCCTTCAAAGATTAGATGGAGGGTTTGATATATGTATGAATGTATAAGTTATACATGTAGCAGGTTGAGTCCGGCATGCAGGTGGTGGTGAGCCGCCTCGTTGTGGGACAGAACCCAGGTCTCTGTCCCGTCCTGGGGCTACATGCTGGCAGGGCACAAACAAGACCGAGGAGTCAGATGGGGGTCAGTTTCCCAGCCATCCAGGGAGGCCGGGACCTGAGACCTCCTCTGAGGGCGCCCATCTGACGCCTAATCCCCAGGAAATACAGGCAGGTTTCACCCCCCCTTCAACCCCTCCCATCTCTATCCCTCCACCCCACCACCCATCCCTCCATCCCGCCCCGCTTCTCCTCGAAGGCAGAAAAGCCCCGTAAATTCAAAGCATCTGTACGGGCAAGGGCCAATCCGAGGGCCGCCTTTCCCAGAGCCCGCGCAGATGAAATTTTATTCTTTGCACGAAAAAATTACAGGGGGAGGGGGAGAAAAAACAAAAAATAAAGTAAAGCAAACAGTGGGGGAAGATCAAGGAGGAGAGGAGATGAGGGGTAAGGAGCTGGTCATCAGAGATCTGCCCTGCTTTCCAGTGTGTTCATAAGGAGAAAGTAATATTATGCTCTTTATGGTTGAGTCCTGACTGGAGCCTGATAACAACAACAGTCTGCTCGCAACTGCTACTGATTTCGGACATTTACTCCTCCAGCGTTAAGTGTTAGCATTTTTTTGAACATGAGTAACATCGGTTGTAGTCGATTATGTGGGACAAGGAAAGGCTGACAGGCTTTATGTTATTTCAAAACTTTATCGCGTTCAGTATTTAAGAAAATTGGCATCAAAAGTCATAGAGTGACTTTTTGGAAGAGGAGAATTTTAGCTCTAACTCTCGAAAATTGACCTAATTTCTACGATATTGCTTTGTTTTAGTTGCATGTTTCTAATGTATTTTGCTGTTAATTAACCAGGTTGAAGTGGCACTGAGATAAAATTATTACTATTATTATCATTATTATAGAGAGGGAAATAATTTCAAAGTAACAACATATAAGAATTAAAAACAAGAAAATCAAGATAAAATACAAGAAAATGTGTCATGATTTTTCACAGTACACTGTTTTTGTGGATACTATACAAGAAATCCATATATTTTACTGTTTGTGCTTACATGAAGTGACGCACAAATAAACTTTGACAAAGCAAAAGCAAAATGTTCTCTCAAAGATATCAGTATGTATTTTCCTGTTTTCCAAGATCTGCTGTTTCAACACCATCTACAGATTGATTTAATATTTTCCAGCTGCGAGTCGCTCCATGTTTTCCTTGTGTGTGTGTGGGATAGCAGTGTAAATCAACACAAAGTTAGAAAGTCAAGCATTTTTTGCACGAATACTGAAGTTTTTGTCACTTTTTAAGCGTGAACACGCTAAATACTGGAGTCATGCTCAGAATCAGCATGTTATGTGGAACTGGGACACAGCTTATGTCTCCTCTGACCTCCACGGTGACCCCTGAGGGTCCTGGATCTCCTTGGGAAACCAGTGCACCAAACTACTCCTTATGTTAGAATAAGTTAATAAAAACCTCCTAAACCCCTCTGCGGTGAAACTGGTTTTCAAGTCGAGCAGGAAATAAAGCCTCTGTGAAGTATATTTGTGAGCGCGGTTGGCGTTTTGTGCTTCTCAGCGACGGTTAAACAGTAGCCTTTGGTTGCTTTTGGTCAGAGCCGAGTTTCATGTGGTCGAGGACAAAGTCGCGACGAGAAACTCGATAATTTCCAAGAACTCAAGAGATGGATTTACACATGAGCAAAAAAATATTGGATTTGACCTCATGTGACCCAAATGGGTTATTTTGAGAAACCTTGGAATCTGGGCTCAAATTAGACCTGACTCAACTAGAATGAGTCATTTACAGTGTAATGTTAGTTTGGATTGCTGTAAAGTTCTGGATGAGCCCAGTTTTAACAAATGAGGACTGTTCAGATTGTGTCAAACTGAGAAAAACTGCAAACCCTGCAGGCTAAAACTTTTTCTTCTCATCTCCTCTCGCTCACATATTTCACTTTTCTCTGGTCTGCAGCCGCCTGCCAACACGGCATCATGGGTGAATCTAATCTCAGTCCACACCAAAGCTACAGCACTTTACCGTCGCTTTCCAGAAGCAGTTATAGGTGCAAAAAAGAAGAAGCTGCCTCGCTTCGCCTCAGGACCCGACATGAAGCATTTTTATAACGTTAGAAAGACTCCACAACATGCGGCCATGAATGCAACAGTAACTGTAAACGTGTCTGTCTCAGTCTCAGGCTGTGAGAATGTGTCGGCTGAGCTTTTAAAAGGTGAATGCAGTTGTGGTTCTTGGCACAGGTTTGCTTTTTCTTCTGTATTCTGCGACCATGTTGCTGCACAGAACGTTGATTTTGGCTGATTTAGCAAAACCACAATCACGCTCAAGTATATTTTTTAGCTTTCAATGCCAACTTTTTTAAAAAGGCCTTTAAAACCTTCTTTTCTCGATCAGATTTTGACGACATGGGATGGTGTTCGACACGGACGCCCTCTGCCAACGCTGGACCAATTCACGGGAGAGATTTCTGTTTGTTTTCTGACTTTTCTCTTCTCACTGGTTTCAAGTGGGCAGAGCTCTGCTGGAAGGAGTCAGACGTTAGTCACATATGAATCAGAGTCCGATGGCAGTTGTTGCTCGTCGGCGGGACGATGCCACAGCCAGTCGAATCTGATCAACCCACGCAGTCCTGATTAAGCTGTTTTTCCCACTGTTCAACTCTAAAAATACCTTCCCTATCATCACATGCATGACCAACAATCTGTCAACATGTAAAAAGTCTGTTCTAACTTGTTTTATCGAAGCTGCTTTTAATGTTTGATTTTATACTCTGCTGAAGCTGCATTTTCGGGTATCTCTTTGCTTAGCTCTTTATGTCAGGCCTCTTTGAGTATCTACACAAGTGCTGGGTAAATTAAATCTATTACTATCATTATTACTATTAAGCTTTTTAACAGTTGCTTACTTGCACACGGCAACTACAGGCTACAGTCGAGGGGCAGTCATGGTTGTGGCAAAAAGTGGAAGCATGGTGGGTATATTTTTTTTAACAAGCCAACATAAATTGCAGATCTATGACAGGACAAGATATTTGGTCTCTGGAATAAAAGACAGACGCATTATATCAACCACATTGCCAGATAAGAACGTTCGTATTGGAGGAAGCTACAAAACCCAGACTTAGGTTCAACATGACATTTTATAAGATTCTTGCTTTGTGCAAAATCTACAATATGGCAAAACATGGTTGCGGTTAGGAAAAGACTAGAAACTATGGTCAGGATATGGTTGGCAATTTAAGATTACTGGAAGGTTTGGATGGTTATGGTTAATTAAAAAGGTGAAAGTTAAAGGGCCAGTGTGTGGGATTCAGTGGCAGTGAGGTTGCAGACTATCAATCAACTGAATATATCCGCTCATTCTCCCCTTCCAAGTGTCTAGTAGAACCTAGAGTGGCCGTGAAACTTGCAAAAACTGCGAAAGGCGCCCTCTAGAGCCAGCGTTTGGTTTGTCCCTTCTGGGCTGTTGTAGAAACATGGTGGTGCAACATGGTGGACTCATTCTAAGGTAACAAAAACACAATGATTCTTGTTTTCAAGTGATTACATACTTTCTGCCAATACACTTCTTTAAATCCTGCACAGTAATTACAACACACAACCTCCTGCACTGGCACTGACTGAACATATATCATGAGGCACGTAATTGTCCAATGTGAAGAGAGAGAGATGCTTTTTATGTCCATCCACCACCCTGACCTCAACGTCTTTGCTTTTTTTGTCTCACTACACGCTTTCCTGCACTGGTACTGCATGCAGGCACTGGACATAAAGAGTGTGCTGCAGGATGATCCAATGTGACAGACTGGGCTGGCATTTCAGCAGGTTACTAAAAAGGAAGCAAGGCTGTACTTCTGTGGCCTACCATGAGCCCGTGTCCCTTAATCCCATGATCCACAACCATTAAACAAGGCTAAAGACGGGATATCCAGCATCTACCAAACACTGGGAGGCAGTGTCACCCATCGCGACTGTGTCACCTTCAGTCCACAAGTCCTTACTGAGCCTGAGCGTCTCTGTGCCTGCAGCCTCAGAGTGTCAGCGGATAAATTGGTCTGGACAAGGAAGGCCGCTGCCTCTGACGCTCGCCTGCCACCTCGAAAGGGTTAAGTCGGATCCCAGGCTGGCCACATCACACTGTTGGGCCATTTAGTGCAGGAAACCTGATAGTTTGGTTCCTTTTGATGGCCTGATTCCCAGGCTTAGGAGAATAAATTAAATGCAATCCCCGCCTAGGCCTCAGCTGCAGCGGCAGGGCATGCTGATTTAGGATTTTCATCTGGGGAGCTTTTCCCTCCCTTCCTGCTCGCCTCTTCCACAACCCTCCCTCGATCCACCCGCCACCACCCCTGCCCCACCAAGGAAAATGGTGAATATGGCTTAAAATATGGCTTTTCTTTGGGCATAATGAAGCTGCCAGTCACTGCAAGGAGTCAGAGAAGTTGAAGACGGGTGTGCTCTTGTGGAAAGGGATGTGTCACCTAGTGTCTCAGGAGTCTGAGATTCAGAATGTTTAGGTCTGATCCCCGATGCCCCGTCACAGTGTGAGGGGCTTTAGTAGAGCCAGCAGTCTTATGGCCAAGGGGCGATGACAAGCCTGTAATATGTGTTCAAACTACTGATGTGCGAGTCGCCTGTGTCTCCCACTGACAGAGCTGTGTTCGGGTTTTGAGGGACGATCAAACGAGAATGCATCCCTGGTGTTGAGTATATTTTATAAAGCTGCATAATGCCACTGTTGTGGCCCTGCAACCAAGACTTAAACAGGCCAAAAAAGACTGTGAGTTTAGACTTTAGATTCAGTCATGGCCTTGATTAATAGTTAAAAAATCACCAGACCTTCATCTCGTTATAACGGCATCAAGTGGGGCACACCTGCAAGTGCTTTGTTATTTAAGCACATATGGGGAAAAACAGCTAATTGTAGGTCTCAAAGTGCCAGATTAAAACATTACAGAAACTGAGGATAAATTGGTACAGAAAGCAAACAAGAAATCCACTATAGATAGAATAAAATTTGTGAAAGTGCGATACTACATCACCAGGGTACCCATTTAATATTCTATACACACAGATACAGATCAGGTCAGGGAAGCAACTCACTGAATATTTTCAAAAGAAAGCTACAGTATAACTTATCTCTTCACTTTAGCATCTAACTAACTAGCTATTGGTTCCTGATGCAGGTCTGAAACTTTTATGGTTATGCACTGCTGCACTTCTTTTAAAATTTTGTATTTGACTTGATTTTAAGCATCCAATGTAATCTATTTTTACCTAGATTTTAATATTTTATTGTGTGGTTTTATGCATTGTCTTTATTTTTATTTCCATCCTTATTATCATTATTAAGTGGGTTTTATTCCCCATCTTATTTTTCATCATTTTTATCTGTTTTTACATCCATCTGTCTTTTCTATCTAAAGCACTCACTTGGTGCATGTGATTTCTTTCTTCGAAAGCACTTTGGGCTGCAATTCCTGTCTGAAAGGTGCTGTACAAATAAAGTTTATTGTTATTAAAGTTTATTACTGTAATATAACAATATATTGAAAGTTAATGTACTACTAAAATATTCTTGTAGGTGGGGTTTTTACCATGGTTGGAGATGTTCTATAGACTTTTCTTCTGACAATGTTGACCTTCTTGTCTGGTTGCACCTGTGCTGGTGAACGTGCCAAAAATAGAAACTGATTGCAATAACAGTATGAAAAGGTTTTAGACTCGCTCTCCCCCCAACGTCTTGACAATCTTTGACAAAACTTCAAGATAGCTCCTTGTTGTTGTTCCTGAAGTCATCAACATAACATCAGCACGAAGCTCACCAACCATTACAGTAAGTCTGTAATGTTTTATACCAAAACAAAGGGGATTTTTCACGTTGTGTTTGGCTGCTCCATCAACCACTTCCCGTGTGATTTCCCAGCAGCAGCCATATCAGACACCAGGGTAAGCAGAGTGAATCTTTGGCAGGAATGGGAGGCCGTTCTGTAATGCAGCTCGTCTTTGTGGTAAGACGGGTGTATCAAAAAGTCTTGCTTAATGTGGCTTTCAGGAGGGGAATTTACAATATGGTCCAAGCCAGACACGTTCAATATGAATTTCAGTGAGTCATCAAATGTCAATCTGATATCTGTGGATGGAAACGTAGGGCTGCATCTTTCTTTCTTTCCTTCTGTCAGCCTCTTTCTTCCCTTCTTTCTTTCATCTGTCATCGGCAGGCAAACATGGCCTGCGTGCTGCTCCTGTGTGATACATGAGCAGCGGTGGGTGGTCCCTGCAATGTCTTCATCCACAGTTTGGTGAGCAGTCAAACCGGAACAGACTTTCATTACAGTGGAATAAAGCAAAACCAGTTTTGTCCACTGAGGACGTTGAGCCTTTGGGTTTGACGACAGTGCAAAGAATGCTGACCTTTTATATCCAGTTTTAGTATCGTTCTGTTTTTCCCTGTACTTCCACTGTTCTTTATGGGTACAGTTTATAACCGCAGGCTTAATAAAATGTTTTTTAAAATATACTGAATCTGGTAAAAAGAAACAAAGAGTGAGTAATGTGAGTCTATTTTTCGATGTGTTGGTAGTTCCTTCTTTCCTCTCAATACGTGTGAAAAGACACCACGAGCAGTCGATGCCGGATCTTCCAAAATAAACTTTACTTCACATTCCCATTTGATAACAATCTGCCGACCATAAACTTTAACACCGTCTTAAATGTTAACACACAGTTAAACAAATCTGGCACCGTCGCTGAGCTTTCTCATGAGGGACTGCCTGGCAAATTAGCTTAACCTTTCAGTTTTAGCTTGTTTGAGCAGGTTACACTAATGACTTGATGTAATCCAGAACTGCATTCACATATTGAAAACCTTATATATGGAAGTTTTTCATGTGGTGATGAACAAATGCTTTTTTTCTTGACACCCAGCTGGTTTTGAAATTGTGGCAGGTTTTTGAAAAGGTTTTAAACACTCAAGGATTTTGCAACCAAAGACTTGAGTAACCGACTGTATTTTAACAAGACCAACAGTCTGACCGATATCCAGTTACACCCTGACATTCTGTTTGAAACAAACATACTGACATTTATGCTATTTGTAGAGGCTTATTAGCGCTGAGACCAGAGCTGTCAAGTTTGTCCTGAGGGTGGTGCTACAGGAAAGGCCGTGGGGTCATTACAATCGTAAAGGGTTAACCCTTTGGAGGCATAGATCAAATTTAATGGCAACCTGTCCATCAAATCATGAGATTTTTAGTGTACAAAGTTGACATCTTGGCAGAGGAGTGTCCAGTGGGTGGCTTGGGGTGGCACTGGCCCCCTAAAATCTGATTGGCTGCCCTAGGTACCACGCCATTTATCCTAAAGTATGACTGGCTATCTGCCAAGTGAGAGGTGGGACCTTAGTTTGATGAGTACTTTTTAAATGTGCATTGTTTTCTTTTGTATGCAGCCCACTTCTGGAGGTACAATTTCTTACTTAAACAATAAAGTATGGAAGCTTTATATGGTGCCACCCTGTTGTGTTGTGGGTGGTACGCCTATTCATCTTTTAGAAAAAAAACACAGGGATGTAAGAAACTGTACGATACTGGGATCTTAGTAATAAACGTCCATATGAGAAATTGTACATCAATGCTATTCCTGTGGGCAGCAAGAATGTGCTCACTAACACAGTCGAAAATGCTGGTTTGATGATGTCAGCATGTCACTAACAACATGGAGATTCATCGTCTGGATAACATCAATGTCAGCCAATGTCATGGAAACCTAGTTTTAAAATCTTAATGGAAAATTCCATTGAAATTCAACTTTGTCATGGAAAGTTTCCTCATCATTTGAGGGCCGTTGAACACATGTATCACATTAATCTCTGTGATGGCTGGAGCTGCTCTCTTTGGTGAGGCGTCTGATGTCAGATGGTAGTGACGATGATGATACTACTCGCAGCTGGTTTTCCAAGTTTGGGTCAATCAGTCTTGAGCGTCTTTACAAAATTTTCAAATTCAGTGAATGTATTCTCAGAATGGGAAAATCCTTGAGCAGAAGGTGGTTGCTGTAACTAGATCTTTGCTTTGCAGCTCAATGATTTCATGTTGTAGGTTGTCAGGCACAACAGCTGGTTCCACATCAAATGGTGTAACAAATATGTTCAGTTCCTTTTGCTACTGTTCAGGTCCTGGGCTGAGAGGCTGCTGGAGCTCGAGGTTCAGCTCTGAGAGGTTCTTGCTAATGTTCATCATGAAGGCCAAAGCACATTTTCCACGACAGGGATTTCTTCATCTCTATGAAACATTCCAGACAAACACAGTTTTACTTTGTCCCGTGCTTGCAGCTCCACAGCAGCAACAAGACACTGCTTCACAATTTCTCTTTCTCAGAGAGATCAGATTCTTAGCTGTTAGCTCGCTCACCACAAAACTTGTCTGTGTAAGACTGTCTCTATCAGAACGTGGTCTTGTGAAAGCTGCTTGTTGGGCATCCAAACTCTGCTGCGGAGCGTTAACTTTATCCAAGTGCATTTGTCCTTGCAGCTGTAATGACTCTTCAGATTAATCTTTTTCATCACTGTGAGCTCGTCAATGCAAGCTAACTTTTGGCACACTGGATTCCTTTTACTTCCACAAAAAAAATAAACAAATAAAAATGCCCATTTCTGTTGGAAAGTGCAAGAATCTGCATCCACTTTTCTTGTCTTATTTGTCACCATGATGCTCGTTGACATCAGCGCAACCTTGACATGCATGTTGCATTCAGGGACCACCCAGAACTATGTGTGCGTATGTATATGATCCTTTCGTTTATCAAAGAAAAAAGTAATTGCTGTCTAGAATTTTTTGCGTTTCATGCAAAAACAACTTGTATGAACAGATTTGTTCTTAAGTGGCACGCACGACTGTTTGAAAAGAACTTGTGATATTCCCCCAGTCGTTGCTGATATAAAGTATTTTTCTATGGACCTGACTTTGCCATCGTCTTTACTAGTAATTAACCAAAAGAACATGGAGGCGCCATTTTGAAACAATGCTGCCAAATTACTGATAGGGTGTTTAAATGATGGACAGCAACAATGATGGGTGAATTTCTCCTCATGGGAACAGGACAGCAGGTCAGGTAATGCATCACTGGACAGTTGTAAATAGCTTTTATTGGTCTTGCCAGGGTCTTAGGGTTAGACTGAGGTTATTCAAAGCTCAAACACCTCCAGACACACTCATATTCACACACCAGATATATGCGCACAAGATCTTTGTCACTTATTGCACACACACACACACATGCGCGCACACACACACACACACACACACCTCTTTGTCTGCAGGGTTATTCTGAGGGCCAGATCAAAGGGTCAGGTCCAGGAGATAAACTCCGGCCCTGGAGGTTCCAGCCCCCTTCTCTCTGTATAACTGCAAATCATTAAGCTCAAGGTGATTCATGGCAGCTTGCCGAGTAGCCCCAGAGGATTCTGGGCCAGATAGAGGGGGATTTGTCCGAGCCGTTGCTGTCGACCCTGCTGCCACTCATGCTGACGCTACTCTGTCGCTCGGCTTTGAGCCTCTGCATGCTCTGAACCAGACATGAGAGCCACTCAAGACACCCCTAGAGATAAAAGACCCTTCACCCCTGACAGGATGGGATCTTGCTGAAAACACGCCACGCAAATTATACTCTCTGCCTGCTTTGTATGAGGGATCTCCACGAAGGAATCCTTTTGAAAGGGCAAAATATTCAGCTGGTCGAATGTCTGGAGGGTTTATTAAGCAGAAAATTTTCAATGGGAGGCAAAAGGCCGTGCTTGTTCCTGCTTGATTTGGAATACGCTTCTAACAATGTGGACAGGGGCGGATGAATGGGTACGTGTGTCATCGCTGCTGACACGCTAAATGAAGGGTATCAAAGCATGGAGGTTTGGCATGAAGGAAGGGCCAGAATGAGTGAGAGTTGAGAAGAAAGAGGCAGAAGGAGAAGCGTAGGAGAGATAAGAGCATAAAAAAGAAAGTAGCAGAGACTGAAGAAAAGAGAATGAGCCACAGGAAAAAGGCACATCTGAGAGGCACCAGCAGCTGGGCAGCCTTTCAACAAACACGCCAAAAAAGTTTCCATTATTGTGTTTTGAAAGAGGACTCGCCGCCGCAGCCTCTCAGTTCCCTGTCGGTGGGTTTCTTCATCACTGTGGCACCTGTGTGTGGTGGGGGAGGTCGGCCTCCGGCTGACTGGGATCCCAGCCTTCTTCAGAGAAAGGGGGAAGGCTCTCACCTCAGTGCTTTGACACCTTTAGAAGGTGACAGGTGACGCCAGGCTTCCCTCCACCTGAGAGGAGAGGACGGGGGGAAGAGGGGAAGAAGAAGTAGGGTGGAGGTAGGATGAGGGTGCACCTCAGGGCGAGCTTTGGCGCCGTGACTCAGGTTCACCTCCGTGTTTGCATGAATGTTGCTTTACCTGTGTTTCGATATATGTGTGTGTGTGTGTCTGTCAGTCTGTATTCATGCATGTACAAGTGGAAGCCTGCACACTTCGCACACAGGGAGGTGAGTGTGTGTTCTGTGCTTCCGACTGTGCGTTGCTCATCACAGCTATTCAGCAGGGTGTGTAATAGGGTGTGACCACTGCATGAAGCACTGACAACAATGACAAACTGTTTTCAAAATGTCTTAGAGGTCAATTATAATTCCTTCTAAATATGGTTTGGTGAAATCACAAAATGTCATTGACACATCCATGAATACTTAAGCTCGGGACACACCTGAGCACTAGTGGAAACTTACAAAGACGAGACAAACCACACAGAAAGACTGTTTCCACCAGCATGCAGCGGCCTTTTAGTCTCTGACAGTCTGGAAGGCAGCATAAACATCATGACTTCCACACATTAGATAACACACCAAACGGCCGGTCAGGGAGGGGTGGAGTGCAGGCGGTGGATGACCCAGCAAATTCTGCAAGAATGCACACATGACAGCATGATAAATGCATGGAGCTTTCAGGTCTGCGCATTCTATCTAATAGCCAGCAGGGGGCGACTCACTGGTTGCAAAAAGGAGAAGCTTATGAGAAAATTATCCAAATTCTCACTTTATTTTTTTTTTACCAGTAAACATTTTCCTAATAAATTAATAGTCTCAATCACTACTTCAAAATCTTCTTCACTGCTGCATGATGTTTATTTTGTGAATTATGGTCCCACTTAGAGTAAAATTAATGATAAAGGTATGATTTAGGGTGTGGCTACCTTGGGATTTACAAGTCACTACTATGGCGCATCAGGTTCTCAGTTAGATCCAATCAGGACAGAGGCTTAGCAATGACTGTCCTTTCAGCTCCGCCCTCTCGTCCAAATTCGGTCACTTCTGGAACCAAGATGGCGACGGCTGTGATACGGTAGTCTACACACTAATAGGTTGCAGTGACTCCATCCGCTAACTATTATACAGTCTATGTTATGTACACTTGTGTGCACATATGATAAAATCCCAGCAAGCAAATGTCAACTAATGTTACCAATAGTATAAATTAGCTGGTAGCTAGTTAGCATTAATCTTTACCTAGCCGGTTGGTTCAAAGCCTTGGCGATTGTAGCCATTCTTGGTTTTATTAGTCCAGTTGTGGTAGGTTTTTAATTGTCCAGTGGAGCTGCCATTCTTCTTCTTCTTCTGTTTATTTACTCATGTTTACTTACGTGACACAGAAGTGACATCAGCGACAAATGACATTTGCAAAAATATCAAATCAAATATTATTTAAAAAACTCTTAATGGGAAGGATTGGCAGAAGCAGCAGCAGTAGTAGTAGTAGTAGTAGTAGAATATCACATGCTGAGACACAAGAAATTACAGAAAATCTTAATTATGTATTCATTCTTCAATATGTTATAATTAATGAGCTCTATCACATGAACCTCCAGTATACTTGATCTGAATGTGTTACTGACAACATGAAAGAAATATATTACATAAACAGGGTGTTAATATTACATTTCATTCCCATAAGAAAGGGATTTATTATTATTATTATTATTATTATTTATTCAGTCTTCCCACGCTTTGAAACCATTTTTATGACAGATGACAGACAATATTAAAGTTTTACCTCTTCCAAGTAAAATATTGTCAAAAAGCTGGAGACCATTTGCAGATTACATCTATCAGCATTTGGTTGGTGTTAGGCTGGTGTTCATTTCAAACGCTGGGTGTGACCCTAAATCCACTCTGGCCGGTCTGAGCCGTGCAGCCCCACTGACGCCACCCTCCTCAGCCAGCTGATTTCCTGAAACACCAGAGGCCAGGAGTCGGATGGCACCAGATCGGGAGATGGAGATAAATGTGGACAGCAGTGCAGGGGCTTTACAGTTGCATCACCAGTCTCCCTGGCAACCATGTCAGCATCATAAAAATCTATTAGTGAAACGGCTTTGGGTATGATTAGCTAGATAACATGCTGAGACTATTTAAGACAAATTTAATCACATTTATCAGTGATAAAGAGATAATTTCCCCAAATCAGTGGAGGAAAAAATACTGTAAATAGTGTTAAGGCCCAACTGTGAAAATCAAAAGCTGCTAGTCAGCCATCGGTGTGAATGACAGACAAATTTTAAAGTACTTCAACAAAAAGTGAGATATAAACGTAGCTGTTTACCAATCAGCCATTATGCAAAAACAGTTCGAACCTCTAATATGTGATAAGTCACAATGTACGAGTCAGCTGTCTGGTGTAGAACTGCATGAGTGTGAGGAAAAATGCTTTTACCTGAATAAATAAAGCCACTTTTGTACGTCGATCCGCAAATTACCTACTTTCTGTGTCTGCTGTTTGGTTCTGGGCAGGTAGTGCGTTTTTTTTTTTTTTTTTTTTTTTTTTTTTACAGAGACTGAACCCAAACAGTTAAACAGGCTGTAAAATAATGAGCTGAAACACACAGCAGAGCTGAATCATTCACTGTGGGTTCATTACTACCCTTACACATACAGTCATTTGATCCATTGTTGATATAAAATATTAACCGTAGCAGCTGAACTCTCCGCTAATCACTATTTTTCATTAAACCATCTGACTCACTGTAATGTGAAAGGGTTGCTACCAGCCACCAGAATCATGCACCATCTGCAGCTTGTAGTTGCTTCAGTCTTAAGTTTGGGTCCATTGTCCATAAAGTTGGATCACAATGGCTCTAACCTGTGCCCCATATGCAACAATGGGAAGGAAACATATTAGAAAGCCCAAAAAGAACCAGGTGTTACACATTCACACTATAACTTCTGACTTTATTGGAGATGCCAATGCTAAACTTGAATATCTAACAACTCCATGAGTTATTAACTTGCACTGCAATTGTCTTAACTTGAATCGTCAAAAAGATTCAATTATTTCTACCAACAACTCCAAGACATCCTAGTGATTCCTTGACTTAATCCATAGTTTCTGGTCTGGTCGCCTGGAGGAGGTTATGAGGAGGTTTTCATCTTTCTCTCATCAGTAAATTGTAGCTAAATATTTATCCTTTCTTGTATTGTGGTTTAAGACCAGAAGGAGTGGTACTTATCGGGAGATTATATTGTGGTGTTGAGAGATGAAAACATTTATTATTCCTCGGGGGAAAATAGAGCTGTGATTACATTTATATTAATGTGTCCTACTGTTTGCCTCGACGTGTAACCAGCTATTTTGTGGTTCGTGCGGCAGGTAAAGTAATGAAATTGACAGGTGAGGTTTGGTATCCAGCAAACAGCTGATAACAGCAGATTTCCAGAGCGGCTAATGCTGGAGGGTTAAGATCCAATCAAGGTGTGTGCGCTGAAAAGGTGAAAATATTCCACCGGCGTTACATAACAGAGTCTTCATCATTATATTATGTCATACAGCAACCATCTTTGTGGGTAAACAACACCTGTTTTAAAAGCAAACAACAACTGCTTGTGATCAAACAGCAGGTGATGTGTAATCATCTCAGCCTGCCTGTGCTCAGTGTTTATGGCCTTACACCATCGTTAAGGCCACTAAAGCACCATGGAAAAAATATTGCTGGCATGAAGGCAAGCGTTGGATTTATCTCCACATGGACCAAATGAGAGAGCCAACCAGAACCGTAATGGGCTTCATCTGGATCCAAAGCTGTTAAATCTGGCACCTTCACATCCCAAGTCTACTGGCAGTAACAGACACCAGCACATGTACCGATGGGAAGTGCAATCATGTGTGGACATGCAAGCTTAGACGATCATCCCACAGTTGGCCATACGTACAGTAATAACTTCTCTGCCGTTGACCTTTTCTTGCACTATTTGCTAGTAACACCTGAATAATTATTCACTTTAATGGCTAGACGAGTTATTTTGGTGAGCAGCACATGAACACACCTCATTGTACATAATTATACGTGCAGTGTTCTTACAAATCCGCGCTTTACTAAACGAAACAACGGTGAGCATTGTGATCAGACTCTGCCACACAAGGACAATCCGTAACCAAGACATCGACGAGGATTTTCTCCACAAACGCCTCGACTATCACACAAAAAAGTCGGTGTATAAAAATAAATCCGACCCTGTCGGTAAAGAAGACTTTTACAATGAAGAACATCTCAGCCCGGCTTTGCACATGAGTCGTGACCTGTCAGCTCATTGATCCTCAGACATCCTGAGACTGTGCCGGGCCTCACACAGACTGATCACACCCACCAGCATGGAGTGGAATACCCGTCCTCAAGAAATACCCTCAAATGTCGTGTTTATGTTTTAAATAAGTCTGTATTCCATTGAAAAAAAGTTCAACGCTTCGTTGATTACTGTACAAGCTGTCACATATAGTGCATGTTTAGAAGTAGCAACGCGTGAGTTCAGAACATGTGCAGAGGTGGAAAGCACAAGGAACATTTACTGAAACCTGCATAAAGATTAGAAAACGTAGCTCCACTCACTCCTCAGAAAAATATCTGGCTATTTAGCAGCTAAATGCTAAACTTGCTGACTTTGTCCATCTGTCACATGGTGCTGGGCAGGTGGCATACAACAAGTTTATCCAAGTTTTTTGGTTAAAAACAGCTGCCTGCTCGAGAGTTACTCTAAGCTGTGAGCTGGAAAACCAAAACAATGAGCTGAAAGACGCTAAACTGCGTTTCACAGTACACAAAGTCATCTGATCCATTGTTGATATCAAAATACTGATTAAAACATCTTTAAGTCATCTTGAGCCACTTCGTTTTCTGTAGAGGTAAATATTGTACTTTTAACTTCACTACAATTTTGATGGTTGTGACAGTTTAATATTTTACATACTTTACATTTGAAAAAACTCAAAAATAAGATGCACTTTTACCAGCAGAGGCTGAGATTTCCTGACTTAAGGTCTCACAATACGACTTGAAAGTGTCTGTCATAGGCTTCCCCGTGCCTGGAGACAGCCTATGTTTTTCAAACTCCATAATAATTAGTGTCATAAAAACAATCAATCAAATCAGCACCTCAGAAGATGATCAGAACATACTCGGTTCTTGACGCAAACATGTGTCACACAGATATCTCAGCCCAGTCGGACAGACGTGCGCATGAGGTAAGAAAACACCCCTGGAGACGGATTATGTCTGGGAAAATCGAGCCAGGAAGACGGACAGGTGGAGCCAACCTGGTGGTCTTCAGTAGGGCCGGAAGCTGAGAGAGGCAGAACCACAAAGACTTTGGTCTGGGGGTGGAAATTGTGTTTCTGAATGCATTCAAACATGTTCCTGTGTGCATTAGCGTGTGCGTTTCAGTCGGCGTGTCCGTGCCACGTTGTCTTTTTTTCTGCTTACTTGGGCCACACATGTACGTCTTTGTTCGCATGTTTGGGGTGTCAGGGTCTTGACGCTTTAAGCCTGTTCCCTTTATGCCTTCAGGAAGACAGGACCTGAGGCCTCTCTCTCTCTCACACACACACACACACAGTGCACATAGTGTGTGCAGAGCTCAGACAGCAGGCCTGAGTGTCATCTATTCCTCCTCTCAGTTCAAAGTCCAGCAGAACAATGAGACACAATTAGGAGCTTACAGAGGGGATCTGGGCCTTTCGCTGCCGGGCTAACAGATAGTGACGGAGGTGCTGTGTGTGTGTGTGTGTGTGTGTGTGTGTGTGTGTGTGTGTGTGTGTAATTCGTTCTAATGTCTGCCTCTTGTCTTTCCTTGAGTCTATCTGTCCCTCCTCCGTCTCTCTGCATTCATTCCTGCTCTTTCTGTCTATTCTCCACCAAAGAAACGAGTTTTAAAAAGGAAACGATGACTGTTAGAGAAGACTTCATCAGAGTTAATGGAAGTGTTGTAATTGTGTGGAGTGGCGGGGATCAGGAGGCCCCACTTACCGATTCCCATTAAGATGATTACTTTTAGGGAAAACTTGGTGGTCCAGGAGGAAATGAGCTCATTTGATGAGTGAGCATGTAAGTATAAAATACATTCAACACCTCAGTTTGTTGAAGGATGTACTGAATGTGGAAGAAAGCAACGAAAATCAAACACTGAAAAACATTACTAAATTAAATTCTGCTTTGATGAACGCCACCTTAGATCACACTGTCGGTACTGCACACTAATGCCAGGGCTGCAGCTAATTATTTATACAACATAATTACTTTATATTTTTCTATAAAATGTCTTAAAATAACACATTCCTAGAGTCCAAGGTGACATCTTCAAATTGTTGTTTTTTTTTCCAACAGTTCACAGAATGTTTTATGCACAGCGAGATTAAATAGACAAAAACAGCCAATCCTCACATTTGAGAGGCTGGAACCAGTGAATATTTGGTATTTTTGATCGATAAATGTCTTAACCAATCATTAGAATTGTTGCTGATGACCCACTGTCCATCAGCTAATCAATTAACCCTTCCAGTAATAGCTGACTCCATTTTTATATGACTACTATCAGTTTAATCCATATAAAGTGAGGCACAGACAACATATAACCCATTCACACTCTTCACATACACAGAGACAGAGTACATACTGGACTCTCAAACACAGCTACATACACACACATCTCGACCTCCTCCACCCATTAAGCATATTGTCCATGGTGTCCCCTCTGTCTGCGTCCCAGTCATTGTGTGCATCCAGTGTAACTGGAGACCAGTCTAGACTGGCTGGCTACTGGCTCTAATCCTCAGAAACATGCAGCTGAATCAATCTGAAACCAGAGAGCCGCCTGCCGTCGCCCCCGTTAGCGGCCCGATAACACAAACATACAAATAACAGACATTTACCAACAGACAGGAGCTCCGGCCGCTGCTCTGATACCGGCGTGATGGATGACTGATGTCTTCTTGAATCAGCCTTACCCTGTAATTGACTTTTTTCACCAACTTCTAGTGGTTGCAGAAAACAATTCACTGCAAAAAAACATTTGCTAATTAGGACAAAACACAAACCACAACTGACTGGTGGGAGTTTAGGAGATTTTCACTCATAAATGAAAGTATTAGACAAATAGAAAGTTTGACCTGATGATGGCGCTAGATGAAAAGTCTGGAAAGTTACAACCCTGATTTCCAAAAAAGTTGGGATGCTGTGTAAAACGTAAATTAAAGCAGAATGCAATCACTTGCTAGTGTGGCTAAAGGCACCACTATACGAGACCAGTTTTTTTTTTTTTTTTCATATTACACAAGTTGTGTGAAAGGTGGTTAAGCAGCGAAGCACCACACAGAGTATGCATCCACAGCTTTTAGCCAATCTGACTTCCTTACCTAATCAATTACAAATCAGTAAATGACGCTGATTAGTTAATTTGTGAACAAAACTGGGAAAAAGCCAAAACCTTCACAGATGGTTTGTGGCTTAGATGAAACCATGTGACCATGTTTCGACGTTGGTGTCCACATGAACGTGCCTCTGAAACAGGGCAGAGGAATGTGTCACTGTGAAAAGTATGTTCTCCTGGCGGAGGACTGAGTGCCGAGCAGATGGTCCCACGTCAGCAACTTATTACAATTGATTGTGCCGCTTCAAAGCAGCAGCCACTTTGCACACAGTCGTGAAACGCAATCGCCGCGTTGGAACGTGATGTCAGGAGGGAAAAATATATCTAATTGATCGAAGGCTAAAAATGTTGATGAGCAGAAACATATGGTGAGGAGAGAATGTCAGCGATGTCTAGACCTCGCGAAGCATTTTTTTTCCACGAGTCTGACAGACCTCAGATCATCTTAACGTCCATGTTCTGGCTCATTCTCTGACGTGACACTGAGGGATGATGGCAAGAGAGGAGGGCAGGAATGGAGCGGATGGTATGACGGTCAGACATGGTGAAATCACTCTCCATGTAACATGTGTGTCATTTGTCTTGAGGTTTATCTCTCTCTCGGGCTGTGGCTCTGAGTCTCTGTCTACAGACAAATCTGTGACTGAGGAAGATCATTCGTCTGTAACCAAAACCTCAGAGCCACAGACCTGCTGTCGAATAGAGAGAACGACTACTGCATGGAAAGAAGACTTGTTTCTATCCTACAAAAAGGAGACCAAGAAGATTAAAAAGGTATATTTAGGTAAGGATTAGGAAATGAAAAAATGTTGGTGTGTTTTTCAGTATTTAAAAATGTCCTGATTGTTAGATGGAAGTTTAAAGTGGAAATCTAGAAGATTTCAGTCGAGGGTGTTTTGGCGACACCTGTGGTTACTGGTGGTAACAGCAAATACGGTTTAATACTACCGGTCACCAAATTCACATTAATGGAGAAGTCAGGCAATAATTGGCCTCTGAGAAGCTGGAGGTGTGCAGCCTGTCACCTGCAGCTCATCATCTAACAGCTCACTGTGGCTGTTCCCTCTTGTTCCATCACTCCCTGCAATATTTCAAACCGCCGTTTATTTGTCTGAATGCATTTCTGATGAACAATAACGGTCAGTGCCAAAAAAACAAACATGATACATTTCCTGGAACATGTTCAACAATAAGTCTAATCGTGTTTCACCACTTAATGCCTTTAACATGAAGCTGCAAGAGCAGGAAATGTTAAGTTTGCATTAGCAGCAACTTAATACAGCATTTTTTTCACAGAGTGGCGCCACAGACAGCCAGTTTATAAAACTGCATTTATATAAATATTGGAATACTTCATCAGTGGGCCACAGGCTCAATTAAATTTTGTTAATTCACTCAGTGATAGACATAGAAATTTATTCAAATTGAAATCCCAGAGATTATAACTTTAAACCCACAAAGATCAATTCAGTTCCACTCAAGGTCTCAAGGTTTCCAAAGCGCTGAATTACATGGAAATGTACGTAAAAAATAATGTACACAAACACAGAATTTTCAATTTTGTGTAGTGGGGCCTCAAAAAAGCAAAATAAGTAAATAAATAAAAATGTTGGATTTCATTTGCCTTGCCTTGCCTTTGTTTCCCTACAACAATACACAGACATGTAACTTTCTGGACTACATTGTAGGAGGTCTGCAGCCTTTGCAGCTTCAAAATTCAAAATTATGAACTATGAATGCAAAGATGTTCATTTGAACATGTGCAAACTGAGCTTTGAGCTCGCTCAACACTGCATGCACGCGCATCCCTGCTGCCAATTTCACGCTGTTCCACTGACTGACAGTTGCTGGTGCTAATGTGCAAAGAAACATAAAACTAACATGGAGGCAAACAATGCAGGATTTAAATCAAAGTTTTTATGAAATCAGAGGACTTTGTTTGTGACCATTTAAATCAAATCACTAAAGCAACGTCAACAAGTCCTGCAAATCTAAACTGATCTGACGCCACTATCAGCAGGACAGCATCATCTGTCAGTGCCTTCCAAAGCTGTTACACATCACTGCTGCAAAAATGAAACAGTTTTCCAATCATACTCCGCTACGGTTACAGTTTGGTTCGGTTTCAGCACAAGATGACTTGGTTAGGAAAATGTTGTGGTTTGCATTATGATTCTTGGTTGAAGTTGGAGAACAATCACAATCATGGTTACGAGAAACCGCTGCTGACTGTTGGTAGGAAGCGTGAAGTGACATTTTGTTGACCTATCCAACCACCCTGACAGCCTGCTAGAGACGTCTTATCACAAGATGCACATATCTATATACTATATATCTATAAAATGCAAGAGCTGTTCCCTGCTCACATTGTTTTATTTGAATCATTTCTCAAGAGGTAAAACTCCAGTCCAGTACTTCACAATAAAAAACAAAGACGAGAGAAGAGGCAGATTTTTTTTGTTTTTCCTCTCATATTAATCATCTCATGAAGCCTCAGATTTGTCTTACGACCGTTTGGTCAATTTGCAGTTTCCTCACAGCCACCTGTCTGTGCTCATGAAGACGGGCAGAAAATAAACACAGTGAATTAGCCTACAGCTGGAACTATAAGCTCCTGGATCAGCCAGAAGAGAGATTGATCAGGATCAGGCCTCGTGGTTCCCCACTGCACCCGCTATGAGATCCAGACCCCCACTCATTTGTGCCCATGATTTGTTTATTTGTTACCGGGCGTAATGTAAACGAGGGCTGTGGACACACTGAGGACGTTTTTGTGTTGTGACAAAGCAGGCCTGTCTGGAGACCAAATCACAGATCAGATCACAGGCAGAGATCCACTCCAACTCTGAAACACTGAACAAAGAATTTACAGTTTAACTCTGAAGCATCAACAAATGGAAACAAAACAAACAAACAAATTGCGCAAACTGTGTTTGGTTTTCATACATTTGATGATTTTGATTAGACGGCCTGTGTTAACTGTTGGTTTTAAACTGGTTAATTAGCTTTGACTGTTTCACAATGGGGGTTTCTTTCTGAATATGTTTATTTAAGTCTTGTCAGGACCACTTCTGGGTTTCTGTTATACATTGTCAAGTATGTGTTCAACGGACGATTCACATGTTCACCCTCGTTCTCGCTGCGCACACATCGCAAGTGTCACAGATACGTTTTTGAGCTCATAACGCGACTAGCTTGTCAGTTTGAGTCTGGCAGCTGCTGCTGCAGAGCTGCAGTGCAGCTCTCCAGATTCTTGGAAAGTATGAGCTTATTTAAATCTGTTTATGCATTTTTTTCTTTGGTCCCTCTGTTGACCTGAGGAGGGCTGCAGACACACATGTGAAGACAGAAGCAGATTTACAGGTTTGAGGATTTAAAGGTTTTCTTGTAATTTTCAACATTATTTCCCTATTATTTTATTTACAACTCGCTTCTTTGATGAGCTTGAACAGATCTGACTGGTTATATGGGAGCTATGACCATTTTTACAGTGATAATTTGCTATCACTGTGTGAAAAACTGTTCCATGCAGCCATTGTGGGGATGTTATTTTGATGGTTTGAGGAATGGGAGCACTGGTCTGAGTGCTGATTCTCCAGCTGTTGCTTGACACGCTGCAATCAGTCTTACTGCTGTGATTCGGGATTGAAGTCTGCATGTCTTAGTAAGCCACTTGTTCGATTCTGCGTGCATGCTTTATGTTAACAGATTGTACTCTTGCTTCAGTCGCTTACTCGAAACAATATTTTGCTAACTGCAACATCAGATATGTTCTGAAGGAAACGTAATGCAGACTGGGTTATGTCTCAATAGACAATATATTTAATGTTTGACCTCATGAGCTTCATCGATTTTAGTAAATATCTGCTTCTGAATTTGATGCAGCAACATGTTTCAAACAAGTCGGGACAGGAGCAACAACAGACTGGGAAAGATGTGAAACGCTCCAAAAACACCTGTTTGGATCATTCCACAGGTAAAAAGGTTGATTGGTAACAGGTGATAGTATCATGATTGGGTATGAAAGGAGCATCCTGGAAAGGCTCAGCCGCTCACAAGCGAGGATGGAGCGAGGTTCACCACTTTGGGTAAAGGATGTTACTACATGGGCTCAGGAACAACCACTGTCGGTAAACACAGTTCATTTGCAAATGATTGCATTGTGTTTTTATTTACGTTTCACAGTGCGCCAATGCTTCTTGGAAATCTTGGTTGTATTTGGCAAGTTGATAATATGTTGATACTAAACATTCCAGGAAAATATTCACTGACAAGGTATTTGATTTAATTTCCACCAAAATACTTGATCTTGCAACACAATATTCACTTGTTCAGCCAACTTTATGCGGGTCCTGCCGCTTTCTCGCCGTGTTAGGTGGTGACATTTGGGTAAATACTGAAGTGGAACAAGATGGACAAACGAAAGGAGAAAAAAATGTAAAGGTGGTGCTGAAAAGAGGAGAGAGGTAGAAGTCCCTTGTGGCTGATGCAGCCAAATATTTTAAAATAACATATTTTCACCGCTGCCAGTCAATCATCTGAGCGTAGAGAGGCTGAAGGCTTTGGCAGCAGAGAGAGAGCAGAGCCCACTGAGACCAGTGATACCAGTTAGCCAAGCTGTAGCGGTCAGACAAAAGGCAATAAGGATGAGATAAGCAGGCTGAGTTTAGCTTGTTGGCTATTTAGTACTAATTACTCATCCAGGTTGTGGATAGTGAATCTGCAGTGGGCAGATTTATATCATATCATATATCATAGTCTGTCCCTGACTACAGTAATGCACCAAGAACTGCAACAATGAAGAAGATGGCAAGCGAGTAAACATGGATATAAACAATATGGGATTTAAAATGTTGAAAATTGACTTTTAAAATGTTTTATTAGGAAGGAAATGCATCCATCATGTTTGTTAGACATCAAGGGTACACACAATGCATTCTGGTGAGTAACACTGAAAGTAAACATAACTTTTGTTTGTTTACAAGAATCTGCGACGGATAGCGTGCTGCTAGTTTCTGAGCTGCTCTCTGTCCCCCGATCCCAAGGCGGCCACGTTAAACTCTCTGCAGCTCCCACCGAGCTGAGAGCAGAGAAAACCCTCACACGCTGCACACAATTTGACATCCCTCCTCACAAAGAACACATCATGGCCTCAGTGGATTGAGTTGTGTTTACACTATGACACCCTCCCATTTCCCCCATCTCGTGTCAGCCGGCCATCCGTGCCTGCTTTAGCTGAGGACAGCTTGTTTTTCACTGTGTATCCTCCACCAGCAGCACAGCTCCATCTTTTTCTCTGAGCCCAGATGAAAGCGCCGGGGTCAGACGTGTATATTTGACTGGGGGGGCGACCACTCAGAGCCGGTCAAGATAAAACAACACTGCCTTCCTCCCTCTGCCCTCCCCGCACTGCTTCCTCCATCCATACAGTCAGCCTCTTCTCATCACCTCAAGCCCTCCTGTCCTCCATCCCCCTTTCAAGTCAGGTCGGTTCAATTGATTGAAAATGTTTTCAGGGTATACCTGAGCAATCATTTTAGAGCATCTAAGCACAATAACGACTGAAAATTAGCAATAAAAACCTCTATGTTCACTAGTTCTTGCAGCTTCAGGACAGTTTAAGAGTGGGTACATGTTGCAAAACAAAGGTCGTGTGGACAGAAAAACATATGCGTATAGGTGTGGACAAAATCTTAATCTAGTGTGTGAGCCTGAGAGAGTTTGCTAAGTCCTTCCAACAGGTGTCAGAAATCAGCTGCTAATGTCTGAAGGTGTTCTGGATCATCTGCAGGTTGCAGCAGCGGACAGAAGAGCAGCTGCTGCTGCTGCTGACGGAGTTTGCCTCACAGCTGCTGCAGGAGCTGATTCTACAGGATTCACCGAAGACGCTGCTGCAGTCTGTCGGCCCCATGCAAATAACTGCGAGAGCTCATAAATCTCTCTACAACTGACACACACACACACACACACAGACAGCTTCCTCTGTCCATGACTTACTACAGTTCAAGTAGGTCTGCCTAACCACACACACGCACACACTCACACACATTTATGTATACATACAATCAGGTGGAAATGCTTACAGTATGCACAGACTCACTATACTGTGTTCAGGCACATACAATACACACACTGTTCCTGTATGTGCATACTGTGCACACAATATGCACACACTCTGCTTAAGAGACACACACACACACACACACACACACACACACACACACACACACACTCATACACAATATACAGCAGAGGTCTGGGTCAAGTGCTGTATTTGAAACAAACACTTCAGCTGAGAAGAAGAGGCTGATAAGAGCTGAATGAAGCTCAGTCAGACTATCAGACTATATCTGCTGTGTGTGTGTGTGTGTGCAGTGCTCTGCAGGTTGGTGTATGTATTACTGAGCAGATGTCTGATATCTCAGTGGAACAGTGCTGTCATAACACGGGCCACAGTGTTTCATAAATGTTGAATAATGGATTAAATAGATGACCCTGATTATAATGTAGTCCCTCCCCCACTTTTGAAGGTAAGAAAATACAGGCAGATAAACCCAGTAAGTATATAAAAATGCAAGAAATCTCTAAATATTAAAAGCAACTTTTTAAATCAAGTTTCATTAAAAACAAAACGAGTAAACTAAACTACCCCTCTCCTCCATGAAGCCTGTCACGGCAGCATTACTCCCAGCAAATATTTGCACTGAAATTGTCTTAAGGCAGTGAATTAAATCTACACAGACATTTGCCTCAGCTTCAACCTCGCTGAACTTTGCTATTGGCCGATGGTCCAAATTTGCATATTGTTGTTGTTTTAGCTAGTGCTTTCCTTTTTAATTTGATCAAACAGCTGTTAGCAGTGAGGTAAATGGCAACAAGCAGCAAATTACAAGCTATTGATCGTAACACTGGAGTCCCTCCACTGAAAGAACAAGACTGAGACAACCATGTAAGTCGCTCTGCAAGGTCGGTCTCAGTTGTGCTTTGAGGCGTGATTTAAGCAGGTACAATGTTTACTAAGTTCACCAGCTTCATTTAGCATGTTAGCATGCTAACATGTGTTAATTAGCAATAAACACGGCTTTGGAAGTGTTTAAATTATTGGATTAAAAATTGGACCTGATGTCGGTGGAAGATGAAAAGTTAAGGGATCACCACATTTAGTACAATTCATCCTCAATGAACGTGTAAACCAAAATTTATCCATCCAGCAGTTTATTTTAGACATTTCACTCAAAGCCACAAAGGTTAACATGCTGCTTTCATTAGAGGAAATCAGCAAAGTCAGCAGGACTCAACCTCTGGGGACCATGAATGTATAATTTCATGCCAATTTGACAAACTATTTCAGCTTGGACTAAAGATGGCCGTCTCCAGAGCCGCGCTGCCAGCACGGCTGAAAAAAGTATCTCTAATGCTATTTTTTAATCCATTCTATACACACTAATACATGCATTTGCTCTGAAAAAAACAACAACAACAAAATAATGAGATGTTGGCGTAATCAACACAACTGGAGATCAGCCAAGGACAGGAAGAAAGAGTGTGAGGGACCAAAGAGAGAGAAAACTAGACGAGCCTCTGACTCAATGAATCCAAATCAGGGTCCCCCTAATCACAAACCAGACCCATCTCGTTGGGAAATTGTTTGTAATTAATGCTCAATTAAATTTGACATGGTCGCCCCAAATCCCCTGTAAGGTAACAGATTAGTCTGCACAGCTGGTCCACATTGGCTGAGCTGAGGCGGCCTCTAGAGTTACCTTGTTAAGGTACATTCCCTTCCTCAATGATAGTATTTATAAGATTTGTTTCATCCCTCTCGACAGACCCACAGAGAGAGAGAGGAGTGGGAAGCTTTAAAGACAAACTGTGGTCACTTCACCATTTGATTACATTGGGGTAATCACTGACAGTTTGCACGCACGCACACACACACACACTCACGCACTAGGAAAGAATCCGAGGAATCCATCTGCAGATGTATTCATCTGAGTGTGCATTAACTTCTTATTGACAACACATGGCGTTTGAGGAGAGAAACTGATGTCTGAGAGCTAATTTTCTGCCACAATGATGAAATGCAGTGATGGAGTATGTGTCTCAGTGTCTATGTACTGTGTGTGTGTGTGTGTGTGTGTGTGTGTGTGTGTGTGTGTGTGATATTTGGTTAGCAATGGCGTTACTGATGTCTAACAGGGCTGAATGTGATGTGAGGAGGCGGTGAAGGCTTTGTTCACTCTGCTGGTCTGTGGGACAGCATTCCCTCAAACTGATTGATATTGTTCGTGCATTTCCACCACACACCAACAGCATGCAAGTACTGTCCCAAATATACTGAAGATAACTTAATACATTCAACAATAATCTAGACCACACATCTTATAAATACAGCGTTAGATGTTATATATTTGTCAACCGGTCGTAGTAAAGTCTGGCTTCAAATCCATTAGCGGCGCTGCTTTCAGGCCATTTTGTTTTGTTTTTCTGCATCAATAAAACATAGAAGCTTTATTTCTCAGGTCGCCTGTTTATTCACTGGATAAGCCAAAAACAGTCAGCTCTGTCTTGTTTTTTAATCTCTAAATGTGTTTTGCATTTCCGGATAGTTCCATCCTGATACAAATTTTTGATTTCATCAACATATCCTCACTCCCGACTCGTCACATGCGGAGGCTTGGTCAGGAGCCGTTAGCATCAGTTTTTCAGGCACTGGTTACCCTTGTAGCATAATTTTTCAACATGCCGGGCTCCACGGTCAAGTAAGGAATACTAAATATGCAATATCCGGTTAGACTTTCAACATAAAGCTTCCTGACAACAATGAGCAACACATGGTTAACACAAAGCTTCAACCAGAGGGCGGTGAAACACTGCTTTTCAATGCTTTCAATGCAGTTTTTTTTCCCTTCTTTTGAGGAAAATCCATTTATTAACAACTTAATAACGAGCTGATAACTTATAATATAGAGAAATGCATGACCTTTGTCATGCATTATCTACTTCTTTCCTTTTTTAATGTTCTTTTTCAAAACAGATTTGACAAATACACATTTAGTAAGACTCCTTGAAAACAAAGGAGGATAAAAGGAAAAAGGAGAAAAATTAAGTTAAAAGTTTCAGATACAGTAAAGTTGAAACAGGGGAAACTACAGATTTTTATAATGAGAGCACTTGATGCCACGCTGGGCGAAAACCCACATCTCTTCTAGTTTAATACAACCCCTGTTTTAGTTTGAAAACTCCAAGAAACAGTTCTAAATGTTCAGAAGTTATTACAAATATACATAAATCAATATCTAAAATCAAATTTCCTGGTAAGCAGAGTCAACCCCTGCTTATTACTGATTAATAATATAGTACTGAAGCATTAATATATAGTTTTTTAACCACTGATGAAGTCATTATTCATGCCGTTTTTTGCACATGCAATACACACTAACCTAAAATGGAGTTCAGTCAGGGTTCTGGCAGCAGGCACAAGGCTGGTTAAAACATTATCAATGAAATGCTGCTGTTCCTTTTTGCACATTTGATGCCTGGTTTGACTTACAACCCTCCTCTCTGTTGCCTCACCTGTCGGGCTCGACCTGCTTTCACCTGCTCTCTGAGGACATTCCAGCATGTAGTTTTATATGCATACCTGCGTGTGCTGTGTTTGTCGAGGGGTCTTGGGCGTTGTTGACTCTTGGTGAATGGTTACCTCCCGGCGTTGTGTTGCGACAGGAACGCAATGGCCCGATCTCAAAGCTGAGTGCTTATCAGAGAGAAAATCATCACCACAAACACCTCAGCTGTCGATTCAGGGGGGAATCTGCACTGATAGTTACTGACTAGCTGTGACTGGAGGTTACAAGTGCTGGTTATTGATCAATTTAATGACCTACATGTCAGTTTAATCATTAATACCCCCTGAAAAAAGTGTTCCTGTTGATATTTGGAGATATTTGTAAGAGCAAAAATGAACATTTGTGTGTGTGTGTGTGTGTGTGTGTGTGTGTGTGTGTGTGTGTGTATCCCTGCTGGCAGACGATGATGTTTCCTCTCATCACAGTGCAGCGTGGAACCTGCTCTCGTGTTTGGACGGTGATGAAATTCAGTGTGTTTTCTTGTCATGAAAGATACAACAAACCCTGCATTTTCTAAACCAACAGTCCTGCACTCTTCCTGCAGCGAGGACGGGGGCTCCGCCGCTCTCTGCAACCTGATAAACATGGTGACATTTTTTGATAAACTAAAAATTACTGTTGTTTTTTTCCCTGCAGTATCCACGCATATCAAATCCACTCATGTTTTCATGGTTTTGTTTGGGCATTCGCAGAGCCTGGCTATGGTTATGACAGAGTCTGCAGTGACTTGTTTGCACGATTAGCATTTAATGAAAACCACAATGTCTCCCCGACCTTAACCGAGGTGCTTTAGTTGTCTCAAACACCAGCCCAGAATCACGCCAACGAGTGTAATAGACCCACCAATCCACTGCAGGATAGCGTGTCAGTGCTTCCTGTTTTGCAGTACCAGCAGGGTGCTATGATGGCCGGAGCGTGGTGTAAACAGTGACGCAGTCGATGTATGGAGGAGGTCGGGATGGATGGATGGATCAGACTGGCGGACTTTCACCCGGGAGACCAGGATTTGTGAAACCAAGTCAACGTTGACTGTTTCTAACGTATATACATATGTTCACTTATGTATGTTCACAACTTACTGTAAAACCACCCGTCCCAGAACAACAACACCAATAATAATAATAATCATAAGACAACCTGCTTTGTAACAGCTATTAGGGTAAACTGGTGCCTTTTAGTGTCTACAATTGAGTAGGGGTGTCAACAATAATCAATTCGGCAATGCATTGCAGTGCGGGGCATGCATGATTCAGCATCGATGCGGCAACGTGCCGTAATCGATTATGTCGCTGTTTATTTTGGCCTCGAGCGGACAATAAAGTTGTGAAGTTTCAATTACTTCCGGCGGCATTTCTGGAGCAACGTAGCTACATGCTAAGCGGCGGCGCTAGTGGTTAGCACAACAGGATGGCTGAGGCGGAGGGAGATGACCGCGAAAGACGGTTGATTAAAAACGCACCCAAAGCTTGGAAAGGGAACATCTGGGCACATTTTGGATTCTATGAAGTTAATGGGAAACTAGACAAGACTTATGCAGTGTGTAAAACCTGCCACACTAAAATCAAGCACGTTGGCAGGAATTCAGGAAGTGCCTTGTCTTAAAGCTGCTGTTTTACTGTGTGTAAAAAAATGCAATATCCAATACCCTGTACCATTTTATTTTATTTTATGACATGTATGTTAAAGATACAGGAGAGTACATACAGGACAGTGAATACACACATAGAAGCCAATAAAATCTGTTGTTAAATCTTACTGCTTGTATTGGCTCATGATTGATGAAACAATTGCCTTATTGTGTGCAGTAGAATTTTGATGCATCGCAGAATCGAATCGAATCGTAACCTGGTAAATCGTAATCTAATCGAATCGTGAGGGCAGTGCCAATGCACACCCCTACAATTGAGAGTCTTGAAAGATTGAGCTTTGACTCCTGAATATCGATTCAACTGTTGATTTAATTAATTGATTAATCGTTTAGCTTATCAATTGTAAAAAAAAAAAAAAAAGGCTCTTTTTTCATTGTTTTTGTCCAACCAACAGTCCAAAATAGACTATTCATTCAACAAAGATCTAAATCGCTCATCGGAAGGAAGCGACATTTACGTTACTTTTGTCTGACAAATTACTTGTTGTAGAATGAATTGCCTAATGTTAATATTCAGCTTGTTGTGTATGTTGCCTCTCCTGACTGAACAAAGAGGTCAGCTGACATGCTTCTTTTTTTTTTATACCGCTACATCACCGCCTGCAGCTACTGAACGTACGTCACATTAACAAATCTATGAGGGCGGCGTTGTCTCAATATTTTGCTGGTGTATCACAGCCTTTACAGGAAGGTTAGCGGTGAAAGTCGGGTCAGAGGAGGCTGTCTGTCAGCTGGGCCGCTGCTTTTCCGCCCATATCCACCCCAAGGTGTTAAAACGGAGCTGACACGGGTGACATGTTAGCATGACATGCATGGCGTCAGGGGGAGACGGCGCTCCGGGGCGTCCGGCTGCTGCACCGTCTTAAAAAACCTACAGACAGGAGCTGGAGTTAGGTCTTATTGTTCTGACGTGACAGGTGGGATGTCGTAATGTGTGCGCGTGAGAATGTGTATATGTGTGTCCATACCGTGCAGAAAAATGCAAGCATTTTTTAATGAGCGCTTACAGCCCTGAAGCTACTGTGTCAGGCTTGAAGATCAGATCTGAGATCTGTGTGTTTAATGATCTGCGAGATGCTCCTTTAACTGTCGACGAGATTATGTCACTGTGAGTTATGTTTTCTCATGTCATGTCAAGCTAATGGTGCAAAATTTACACTAACATTGGCAATGGATGATATTTTTAGACTTCATCACCTACAGAGATCTCACTGATTATTAATTATTGTGCTGAAATTTCAAGTATTTATAAGCTTTGCAAACATTTTTCCTTCCTTGCTTTTTATCAGCAGTAACACCTGAACGTGATGCTAAAACCACCTTCTGAAAACATTAAAATATTTTAGCGTTAACCTAGTGTCACAGCACACACCTAGTTTCAGATTAGCGACCAGCTACTCTGTGAGATTAAAGTGGACCAGAGTAAAAAACACTCGCTCACACTTCAGGAGTCAATCTGGTTTCAATCTGGATTTAACTCCTAAAGTCACTGAGGTCAATTTGTCACTTTCTGTGGTTGAAGAAGTGACCAAAAAAACAAAATCTGGACAAATATACAAATACAGAGTTCCAGCTTCTAAAAATCGACCTTTGGACATATCAAACAAGCATTAGCAAGCTCATTTCCTTAAATTTCATGAAGCGTTTTTGTGCCGCCGTGTCACAGTGACGCAGCACGAGCTGAAGACGAGCTGCTTGATATTGTGCAACACAGTGGCTTCCCACCGCTGTCACTGTCTGAGTGGAGGGATTTGTGAGTTACTGTTTTCCAGAGTCTTAGTGAGGGCGGGAATGTTGTCCTTATCTGATCTGCATGTTAACATGGAGGAAACACACCACTGTCAGCGGCCGCTTGTGTAAACCAGGCGTGACGCGCAGGACGAGAGGAAGTGTCAACTCGCGTAAGAGCTGAAAGGTTTCAGGAGAATCACGTACTGGTGCCTTCATTTGCCTCAGAGGAGCCAGGTTTCTCAGATTTGTGACGTTAGTCCAACCAAATGTCATTTTCAGGGTGAAAAGACACATTTGAGCATTAAAATTAACACCTATCAAGGTGAAGATAATGACTTCTTACAGATATAAACATAATTCAAATATGACTGGAGTAGAGCTCAAACAGCAGAAAATTAACTGTTTTGATAAATGATTATTAGATTAAGCCGTTACTAAGCAATAATGAGAAAAAATCTCTCCTTCCAGCTTTTGAAATAATCATAATAAAACATTTTCTGGTTTTCTTTGTTTCTATGGTAGCAAACGTAATATCTTTGGGATTTAAAGATGACAGTTTAAGATGTCATATTAGGCCCTGGGCATTTTTCACTCGAACAAAAGATTCATCGTTTAATGGAAAAAATAATCAGTAGATTAACGGATAATGAAAATAATCGTTAGCTGCAGCCCGAGACTGAAGGTGAAAAGAAAAGAGAGAAAGGGCTGATGTTCAGTGACCGACATGTCCGAGCCTGAGCAGAAGATTTCACGGTAAATGAAGACTTTTGAACAACTTGCTAAACTGAGTTGTTTGTGTATTTTACAAATCCGTTTTTATTCTTTGTTTCAGGTAATGATTGCGTCATAATCTCGGCGTTCAGGCAAAAGCTGGAAAGTACCTAAAAATTACTGTTTGGTGTCAATTTGTGCCTTTAACGTAATTGAGCATCTCTAAACAAGTTGGAATGATCGCTCAGTTTGTAGGAAACAAAAGATCAGAGTTTTAACTCTTCAGCGGCACAGATCCAAACGTCTCAGACAGAAACCCCACGGATTCGGCTTTATCCCTCTTTTGGGATCCATCATGTGGCATCTGCTCTACAAATAGTTAAATGTAGTCTCTGATCCTGTGTAAATGTGGCCTAAAACAGCACAGTCAGCTAGTGCAGGTCTGTGCATGAGTCCAGAGCTGTGTGAGAAAGTGCTCTTTATGTTTCTGCTGAGCACCAGCTAACCATCGCGTCACGGATGAGAGGAGGCTTTTACCTGCCTGGTCGTCGTATGATGCAGAGGCAGAACGGGCAGGCATTAAAATGTCCCACAAGTGTTGCTATATTCAAGCATTTGCATCATTATTTAATCTGCAATTAAATCCAAGACTCATTTTCCATTGTGGTCCCACAACAAACACCAATATCATCATAAAAGCAATAAAGCATTTTATTTTTGCTGAATCTTTACACATTTCTGCATATTTGATGCAACACCACCTCCTCAGAGGCTTATTATCTGATGCTTATGTGAAAGCAGCAGTTGTTGGACTCGTAGATGCAGTATAAAAACAAAAAAAATGAGAGTCAAGGTGACCCAAAATTCAGCAACCAGTGTAACAAGAGTGATGGTAATTTGTTACGTGTGGATGACACAAGTGAGGTCGTGTCTCCTGGAGGAGGAGGAGGAGGAGGAGGAGGAGGAGGGTGCGAAGGTTAGCCTCCTCCCTCCTCATCCCTCGTTAGTTAGGAATTTGTTTACCCTCCGTCTAGAGCTGTGACCTGTAATGGACCACGAAGCCCTCTGGTCAACACGGGATTACCCAATAGCCTCTCCTCAGGGCGAGGACAAACACACACACACACACGCACATGCATGCACACACACAAACACACACTGGGCGATAGGCCGCCTAAGCCGCACTGATAACAACCATTACTAATGGCAATTAGCCCATTAGATCCTTGTTAAAGCCCAAAGACTTGCAGATAGTTTGGGTGAATGAATCTTGGAGGATTTGGTCAGCGTGGCCCATCTCTCTTTACCTCTTTGTCCTCTGTCTCTGCGGACGAGATATGAATCCCTGTTCAAACAGCAGCAGATGACCATTTCCTCATAGTTTGCCAGCCGGGATATGGTTTTAGGAAGTCGGTTGATGAGTGCTTTGAAATTTATGACATGTAAGAATTGAGAAATGAATGAGCTGCGAGCAGAAAGAGGCGCTGAGGACGTGTTTGGCTTTGAAAATAAACTGAAGCAGCGGTTCCTTAAACAGTTTGAAAACCAGGCGCAGAAGTGGGTACATTCAGGATTAAACTTGGATTTGGGCTAATTAGAAATTAGTGGATTTATATTATATGCAGCCACAGACTTAAGAAAACTGAATTAAATAATTACCCCGAGTTAAATCAACCCGGCAGCACTATAGCAGGCTCTGGCAGCCACTTGTCACCCCCTAATGCCGATTTCCATTTTTAACAATCACCATTTAGCCACCAGATTACACAGACACTGACCTACTACTGAACACCAGGAGCCAGACCAGCTGAGCGTCTAATTTAAGTACCTAAAGATCAAGCGGTGATCTTTAAATTTTGTTGGTCTCTCCACCTCGGGCTCCATTAGAGGACTTTGTGTTAATCCTGCAGGGATTTTGCCGTCCCCTCGCCACCCCGGGCCTCTGTGTGGGAGATGGGACGGCCCAGGGATGGCATGAAGGCTTGGAGGGAAGCCCAAACACTGCTAAAATAACTCACCGGCCTCTTTTCTCTGCATCCCTCCCGTGAGCAAAGACAACACACACATACCTGTTTGATGAATGGGAGTTTCTGCCCAGTTTGCTCTGCAGCGAAAACGCCTTGAAGTGACTCATTCTGCACACAGAAAAAAAGAGAAAAAACAGCAAAGCATGGAAATGTGAAAATGGGCATAGTTTGCGTTCTCTGCCAGAAATACAACAAAAAACAAAAAAAAAATGTCAGCTGTCTGTTTCATGCATGAAGCTCTTTAAAGGCCAAGATGCCGTCATTTTGGTTATTGTTTTAATTTCGGCTGTAAAAATGTCTCCGTAGGCTTATTTTTGTACAAACCAGCATTGTTAGCAGAGGAATAGCTCAGGTTTTGTCTTTTTTATTTTTTTCTCCACTCTCAGCCAGCGTCTCTGCTCCTCCTTGGTCATAACTTTGACAGCTAACAGTACACCTCTGGATAAGTGCTGTTTGTTTAATTGTGCCCTACAGTAACGATACAGTTCGGGCCCAGACCGAGAGCTATAAACTTTTAATTAATTCAACACATTATGTTAAACCAAACCAAATCACCAAAGACCGCTTTCTCGCTGCTAAAGCTTACTGGGTTTTTACAAGTTTATGTGATCGACCAGCACATGACCTCTCTTTAAACGGGCATTGCCCAGATTCTAATGCATCAACAAAGCACTGTTAAAGAGTAACTGCCTACATGGAAAATAATATGAGAAATGAGGTTTTCTGCTTTTTCAAGCAGATCTAAAAGCTCTACATTCCACAAGTATTTCAGGAAAATGTTGTATCCAAAGTAAAAGAATGGTCCCTCATTTATACAGACAAATGTCTGCACACACAAACACATAGAATTGTAATATAATTCCATGCATTAACATGTAAGCAGCATTTTAAAAGAGAGCACATTTTTACTACCTTATATATTGTTGGATATGCTAAAGTGCAATATTTCAGGTACATAGGTCATAGGTCAATCATGTGTTTTGTAACTAAGATCCTGCAAAGCGACGACAGCTGTAAGATAAATGGAGTAAAAAGCACAATATTTCCCATAAATACTTGAGTAAAGTGGCTCATATTAGTGCTTAAGTACAGTACTTGAGTACTTTCCACCACTGATAACTGGATTACATGCACAACAAAGTACAGCAGATTTGATTGCAGGCTGCATCTGAGGGCACGACGGGAGTTGTGTTAGCAACGTTGCGTAAGAACATGTTCTGCGTTATGAAACGAGCAGTGCACGTAGACGTAACGTAGCCTGGTTTCAACTTCGTGACCTGAGAGAGAGCAACTGCACGAGTGAAACCCGTGGGATGACAGCAGCCCTGCAACGTAGAGGAACTGATGAATTATGGGACTTTTTTTTTTTTTTTTGCATGAAGGCGGGCGGTACGGTTGCACAAAGTCAACTTCTAAGCAGGGAGTTTCCATTTAAAATGCGGCTCATTGGAAAAACAAGCTGGGTCTAAAACAAAGAGTAAGCACATGCAGATGAATAGGTGGCCTACACGTCTGTTTGGCAGGGCGAGGAGTGGCGAGTGAAACGCAAGAGAAAAATGTTGTCTGACATTTTCTACTGTGGACAAAGTTTACTGTCATTTCATGCCAAGTGGGATGACAGTGTAAGATGAATCGTGTCACGCTCTTCGCGCTGATCCGGTGTTTAGCGAGGACAGTGATGATTGAAGGGACATTTTCAAACAGAACGAGCCCAAGGGGAAAAAGCGGAAGTAAAAGGTTAAGTGGCAAAAAACACTGCGACGTTTAGGGGCGTCGAAGAGTAAACAACAACACAACTGTTCTGCATGCATTCTGTATTATCTGTTTGCAGGTGTGTAAAACACAACTGTGGCACAGTGGCTCCACCATTCAGCCATTTACAACACTTAAAGTCATGATCAACTCTCTTGTGTACACTTTCCCGAAATGCCGCTAATGCCGCGGAGGGCAAAAATGGTTTTCGAACAAAGACTACAGTCTCTGTGAGCAGCCGTGGGTGCTGCTCTGTTTATCGAAGGCCTCGGCTGTTGTCAAAAAGACAGATAGTTGCTCTTTGTCAACATGATTCTGCGTAATGACCCTCATTATTTATTTGGTTGCTGCCATGACTACAGTTGGAGAGGCTTGATGTATGGGGTTTCTCAACGCTCCGACAACGCCATTCTGTCTAATGACACATCCAGTGTTTCGGCAGGACTCTGCGCTGCATGAGAATCCAGGCGTGAAACACACTGAGGCAACAATGGCTAAGCAGGGCTCTGCGTGGCGCTTTGAAGTGCTTTTCATCGGGAGATTATCGACAGGAGGAGGAGGGGAAAGAAAATGATTGCCTTGAAATTTACCTCACTGTTTCTGACACCCTGTGCAAACAGAGAAAATAGGTTCAGTAACACAGAAATATGAAATTAGCAAGAAGACAGAGAGTTACTGTTTTCAGGCTGAGTGTAGAAATCCACACCGTGTTTATACACAGACTGCCCCGCAACATGTGAGTTTATTTAAGTCTGAGATTAGGTAATTTTATAGCTTTAGATGGTTCAGTTATTATTAACGTGAAAAAAATGTGATACGTAGCGTAGATTCTTTCTGATCTTAAAAATCAGAACTGCTGCCAAATCCTGGCTGGAAGCCGAAAACTGCCGAAGCAGATCCAGTTTTACTCTGCGAGGCTTGAAATTACATTAAAGCGAAGATGGAAATCATCAAAACTCCTTCGGAGAAGCAATCAAAGCCCAGTTTGTACGTCACACTGTGTGCATCCGCGACAAACACTGACATTACATGCAGCCCGTAGCACAGAGTTCAAAGGTCAAAGCCTCAGTGCCCTGGTCCATGTTGTAATGCGTCCGTGCAGGTATTCTGGTGTCAGGTCGGACGTGACGCGGCGTGCTCTGCTGCGGTGCTTCATCACTGCGCTGTGAAGCAGAGATGTTCGTTTGACCAGAAAACTCTGGTCTGAAGCGCTTTGATGTGAGCCTAATATGGCTGGTAAAAAGGGGGATCCTGCACTTTGAAGTGTTGCCTGACACTGTCCAGACACGAGTGTGTGTGTGTGTGTGTGTGTGTGTGTGCTGTATTTGGGCTGTAGTAGGTCTGCGTCTGTCGTCTCAGAGTTATAAAAGTGATGTAAACATTGAGAGAGGCCTGGAGAAGGAGAGCGAGGACTGGCAGGAGAATACGTAGCTGTCATAGAGGAGGACATTATTTGTTTTAATTCATTTTTTATTTTATTTATTTCAACTTGTATACGTTGTTATATTCATGTCATGTTTATGTGATTTTTTTCGTCTTGCCTTTATTGAATAATGCAACAGGTTTTCACCCAATTTTTTTGACAGAATTTCAAGAAAAGCGCAAAAGAAAATGTGAATTCATGCATGTTTCCATCCACTGCAGTTATGTGAATATACTTCATTGGGAGATTGGTGCATCGAGATAAACAGCTGGTGGCACTGCTTCTCCAGCTGGCAGCTGTTAAACCACAGCAGAAGAAGACGGTGCAATGAGGCGATGTAATTTAAAGTCAAACCTGAACAAAAACAACGTGGAAAACATGATGGAAACATATGTATTCATTCATTCAATATGTATTGATGTTACGGTCTCGCTCCATATAAATCAGATCTTTTAGTTGCTTCAGTGGGCATTTTGCTTTTATTGATGCAGCGACTTCTCTTTTTTTGCAGCATTTAGAGTTTTTTCAGAATTTCCAATGTTTCTACTCACTTTTTTTTGTGAAAATTAAAAATCCACACATTTTCCCCGATGCTGCAGCTTATTGAAATGTTTCAATAAGCTTCAACCCTCAGTTGAAGTTAAGTAAACAGTACAAACAAAAAACAAAGAAGAAAATCAGGTATTGGAAAGATGTATTCTACATAAACTTTAAATTGGAAACAGACAACTGTTCAACCCCCCCTAGTGTTTCCAAGTGGTATTACTGTTAGCGCAGCCATCACAAAGACGACCGGATCACTCTCTGTTTTCCTCAGAGCCCCAAAAACACCAGATACATTTTTTTCCCAAATTTCTGTGAGGAAATAAGAGAGAGGAAAGAAGCATGTTCACTGAGGAGGTAAAGTGAAATTGTCATAATTTTACTGGTCAGCCAGCCTTCATTTTCCCGGGAGATTGTCCCCGCTGCCAGATGCAATTTCATAGTGAAAGTGAGGCTTATAGGGAACAATAGAAACACTGATGGTGTCATTATTCTATCACCATTATGTTGTGCAATCAATATTTCCTTCATAAAGATGTGTGAAAGGTCTAAGAACCGTCTGACTATATGATGGCCTAAAAGGGCTTCTTAATACCTAAACCAAATGCTTTTTTTATAGATCGAATGTGTGTTAAATACACCAGGGGATCCTTTCACTGTGTAATCAGCTCAAACAAAGATAAAGAGCTGTTACGACAGACATAAAAGCCCAAAAGACCTTCAGATAACACATTAAAATGGGAGTTACGCGCTCTCTGCTCCGTGTCTTCATGGCTGGGTTATTGCACGTATAAAAGAGACCAGGCTTTGGATGTGCGCAGTACATCACCGCTTTAGGTGACATATATTCAAAACAAACGAGAAATTAAACAGATGATGAAATACTTTCAGCTCACAAAAGTGTTAAAAACTCAACATGAAGAAAGGAAGAATAAAAAAGAGGGTTTTTTTTTTTACATGAGCAGATTTTCTGGGTCTTTTTGGCGGGGTGTGGTGAAGAGGAGCAGGGGGCTGGATGTATAGATCATGGTGCGAGTGAGGAGGAGGTCAGGGCCAGTGCATCTAACTCTTCTACTGATTGTTATGAAGGGCCATGTGTCAGCATCCATCCGACCACTTTATAACTCTTGGCCGTTCCCTGCGCCTCTCCGGCAAAAGGCCCTAATGCATTCTCTTTGACCCCGCCGGTGTAAATCAAATATCTGGCCTCAGATCTTGTGGAGCTGCATGGTGCAGTGTGTGTGTGTGTGTGTGTGTGTGTGTGTGTGTGCGTGTGTGTGTGAGAGAGAGAGAGAGAGAGAGAGACGTAGAAGCAATATGGGCCTTAAACACGACATGGAGGGAATGAAAGTATAAAAGAGTGTAAGGAAAAGAAAGAAGAGGAAACATGACGTCAGAATCTTAAAAAATAAAAGGCTGTTTTTCAGCTCTCATTCGATTACAAACACAATAAAGTCGAGCTTCAACCTACGTTCACTTTGAGGAAGCTTCTGCTTTTACAAACCATCCGGCTGGTCTTTCCTGGGAAAACTGCCCAACACCAAGAAAGCAATGTTTCCTGTTTGCTCGCATCAGCCTTTCGTCCAGTGAAACTTCCCTCAGCCCTGGAAAAGGATGTGATGTCACGGGTCTGAGTGGACCTGTGACATCACACAGGTGTGGTCCACAGGTCTACTCCTGTGGACCACGCCTATAGATGTCATGGGTGGATGGGTGTCCTCCCATGTAATGAGTGTCCACCCATCATGAGTGTATTAAAAAACACTAGTTTATGCCACACCTGAATGTCTGTGTGTCAGCGCATCGCCAGACGTGTTTCAATCAACATGTTTCAATGTGCATTTTGAAGTGCTACATTAGAAAAAGGATGCTGGAAACCGCAAAATTTGAAAAAGCTTCCTCAATTTTGCAAAAAAACGGTTTTAATGCTCCCTTGAGAGGGTTTTTCCCTCCCTAAGAGCTGGAAAAACATTTTCGAATCAGTTCTGACAAAGCAAGAAGAAGAAGAAGAAGAAGTCAGTGTCTTGCATGATATTCACGTAAATTTATTATATTGTTTATTATATGTATTCTATTTATATTTTATATTTACACACATATATTGGTGGTTGCTAAACAACCAGTTTTGTTCCTGGTTCACGATCTCTTCTTGTACTCGATTTATGACAGCGTAGCCTAGTTTATTGACTCCAAACCTGCCTAATTCACATTTTCTTCTCCTTCTTTTTTTTCAGTTTAGTTAGTTAGCCAGTTTTTCTGATTGCTTCAAATTTGCTTGACAGTTAGACGGAAACATGACTAGAGTTTCTAATCTAATTTGCACAGCCAAACGTGAACAAAGGTCAACTAGGACTTGTGAGTTGTGGAGACGTCCAGAAATCGCATTGAAACAGGAAACACACATCAGAGCTCATCAGTCATGAAGGCTTCAATTGAAGTGGATGGGTGATAGTGAAATATTCATACATGGTACTAATGTGACTGCAACCAAAGGAATAAAAAGAATGTACACCCACCCTACAATTCAATAAAGCATCAGAACATTCCTCATCTACCGTCAAAAGTCAAAAAACACTGTTTGTACAGAGGAGAGCAGCAGCCGTGAACGTGTGGACATGTTACCAAACAGCTGACACACCCAGCAGTTATAGAGCAACATTATCATTTATTTGAAGTCATATTTGTGGCAAGCTAGTAAATGTAAGTCTGGTGATCGCTCTCCTTGTAGCTCCGTTTTTGGTCTCCACCATGTGGTCCATTGTTCTTACAGGAACACCTTTTCCCACCTCGGTAGCTGGGATGCAAAGCGTTCAGCAATGTCAAGTTTCCCAATTTTTAATCTGCCGCCTCTGACTATAATTAAACCCAGATTAGCACGAGCGGCGAAGCCACCACAGGGAAGAGCAGCACTTTCTCAAACTCAAACTTCACCAGCCAGTGAGATTAAAGCAAGAGAGGAGCCCACGCACCGTTTGATTGACAGATGATGTCACTGTCTGGCAAGTGCTGAAACACCAGGAGATGAGTCTTAAGCAGAAATTAAGGAATCAGAGTTAATGCTGGTTATTATTATTGTTTGCTAAGATGAAATGCTACGAATTGAACAAAGTGTAGTGGCCGTACATATTCTCAAATGTACAGCGCAGCCGCATGAACATACACAGCTCAGAAAAAATGGAATTACTTGATAGTCAATCTAAGAGAAATTGAATGGCAGATGGTTTTATCCTCAAAGAAAACAGAGTTTAGTAAGAAAACAGTTTCTCCTCAATGGCATCTCATTTACGAAACAAACCCCTCAAGGACCCTGAAACACTGTTCTTTAAAGACGTTTTTAAATAGCTACGTTGGCACAGCATGTTTGAGGCGAGTATGCTGGTGAACTACGTTTGGGTGTGTCTTAAAATAACTCAGCAGATTTATGCGCTCCTGGACAAACATGTCATGCACACAAAGCCCTCTGACTGAAACATACATCACATACCGGATTCACTCCTGCAACAGCAGGGTAGCTGTGAGCCCATCACAACAGCAACACTGATATAAAACTGGATAAACATATTAATAATAATAATAAAAACAACCTCTCCTGTGTGGACGGCTTCCATATCATTATGCCTGTGATTGCCAGAGACTCTGCTCTCAACATTCCCAACATTCCCATGTAGCTCTTGACCCCTGACAGCCTTAAATTATTAACATTCCCATATGGGCTTAAACCCCCTGATCGCTGCTCGCAGCTACACTTTTCATGTGTTTTTCATATTACCAGAAGAATTGGAGATAAATATCTTATTTCTAATTCACCGCCTGTGTGTTTTTGTGTTTGTCTTCCTGTTTATCTGTCCTGAAAATATCACCGTCAAGTACTATATTTTACTTTTTGGAAGACCTGCAGCCAAAATGCGTCTCCCTGATGGTGCTGCTTTCTCAGCAAAGCCTCAGGCCAACAGGGGGCAGTAGTTTGCCTCTTTCTGCTGTAAAAACACTCTGCTTCTGCCTTTGTATCCAGTACCACTGACAGCACACAGGGCCAACTGCACAATGGGTTATGAATGAGCTCCCATTCATCACAATTAATCAGCGGGCCAAACCCATTAACTGTCAAGCGAGGGACGAGTTTGTCTTCGTAAGAATGACGGACTGCTCGACTGTTCAAACGCATCAGACGGCCTCCGGTAGACCAGAAAAAGAGCCTTTGGATCAGGTCTGGGCTCTGCACCTTTAGAAGAAAAGGCCAAGCCTGTGTTCGCTTTATTAAACACCTTTATTCTTCTTCTTTATTCTTAGTCTTTATTCTTTGTAGCTTCTTCACAGACAAGCTGTTGGAAACCTTTTGATATTAGAATATTTTTGAATTTCAAACAGAACCTGCTTTGCAATTTGATTGATTTTTGCAAATGAAAACCACCTCCGCCGAACTAAGTACATTCACTCATGCACTGTACTTAAATCAACTTTTGAGGTACTTGTACTTTACTTGAGCATTTCCATTGTATGCTACTTACACTCCTCTGCATTCTAGAGGGACATCTTTACTCCACTGCATGTATTTAACAGCCACAGATAGTAGTTATTACATATTTAAGTGGGCATCTTAAAATTGTAATGTTATAGATTAAACATCTTAACAGTATATAAAGCCGCTGAAATTAGTGGCAGCTACAAAATAAAATTCTTACACATTAATGCATCATTAATAATAATCTACTAATTAAATAATAAAGGAGTCTGAAAGGCGCCATCCTGCAGAATGAGTTTACTTTTCAAATTTAAGCATGTTTTACTGGTAATATCTCTGTACTTTTACTTGAGTAGGCCTATAATTTTCAATGAAGGCTTTGTTTGAGTATTTGGACAATGCAGCGCTTATTTGCGACTTATTTAAGCAAAAGATCTGCATACTTCTCCACTGCTGCTAACTCCATGCAAAAAGTATATTTGAATATAACGCGCATGAGCGTATTTACATTGAGAAAAACAGTTCTGAGCATGAGCAGTGCGCAGGCTGGGTCCACCTTCTATTTCCATACTAGTGTGACAAGTTATTGTCTATGTTCTCATGTTAAAAGCATGTCAAGATGTTTTGCATGCTGCATGGTTCTGATCATTCTTTAACAACAATATTGTTTAAATATGTCACGCAGTACAACAAGATCTCAATCAAAAGGCTGCTGATAACAGTTTAAAAGGGGAAGTCGAACGTAAACATCTCAGTCACGTTTGAAAGGACGTCTGTAACATGTCTGAGTGACCAAATTTCAAACCCTGAAAGTCCTCCTCAAACAAAAGTAAACCTTTCTTTTTTCTTTTTTCTTTTCTCCTCACTTTTTACCCCCTCCATAACAAACACCACATAATGATTTTGGGTATCTGGTAGATCAAGCGGGGTTTTGCCGGCAGCTGTGTGGTGGCTGCGGGGTTGCCAAACCAAACAGAGGGGGGCTCCTGGAGTCACCTCTGCCCAAACATACACATAATCCTCCCAGCACCGGCCAGATCGCGACTCCTGAACGCACAAGACAGTTTAAAAATAGAGGGGGGACAAAGGTCAAATCTACAGAGGGATTTAAGGCCTTATCATTATCACGGAACAGCAGAGCCGAGCTGCAGCCCTGAGAAAGTGCCTCTGTGTCGACCAGAGCTGCAGGCTGGACGGGAGGCCTCGGCAGGACTAACAGCAGCCACATAGAAGCACAAAGCAGACGCGTCCTCTCTGATTCTGCTGCTTCCAGAGCTGGGTTTGGATTCTTAGCCCATACTGAAAACCTCCCTTAAAAAGGCACAATGTGGAATATTTACTGAGACGTATAATAAAAGCTTCCTTTGTTGAAATGTTGTCATAATTTACAAAATAAAGGCCTAATGCTGTATTCACCAACTCCATTCCTGCTGTGAGAAAAACCTCTGGCTGCATCAGAAACATGAATAATGTGGACTTAGATTTAGCTGTTAACTGTTAAATTTAAGTTTATCTTAAAGGAAAAAAGCATGTGTGAATTTATCATCTGATAAAAAGGTGAAGTTGTTGTTTTTCAGTGTGATTTCTTAAAAAGCGATTTTTAGTACTGTAGTGACGTAAAATGTGTTTTTTTGTTTGTTTGTTTTTGTGCTGTTTCTCTATTTTGGTGATGGAGCGACTCTTGTTTTCATTTATTAAAATTTGTTCCTTCAATTAAAAAATATGATGAAAAATGTGACGATGCCTTAAAATAATTTTTCTTCTTGCTTCTTGCTGGATTGAGGTTATTAATGTGATATTTTCTGGGGGAACTGAAAGTAAAAACAAATATTTCGCGACTAATATAAAATCTATTTGTTTTGTATTGCGTTTTTAAAACAAATTACAGCTTAGAATTAGACTCGGAGGCTGATACTGACGATAAAAGCCACTAAATTAAAAGTTTGAAGAAAAACTTGAACTTTTAGACCAGAAAAGCCTTAAAAACAGCATGTAGGCCATCATGGGACGTAAAAAAAAAACTGACAGAAACCCAAAATAATTCAATTATCCTTGAAGCAGGCTGATTCAACACACCTCAAACCTAATTCAGTGATTAAAAGAATAAGAAGCAGGGAAAAGAAAATAGAGTTGCAGGTTTTACAGGCAGAACATGATCCATCACCGTGAGCAGGTGGATATCTGATATTTAGTAAAAACAAATGTGTGAAACCTTAAAGGAGAGAGAACATTCACACGCTCGTGTTCTCGTGTGCGTGAGCTTCGGGTCATAGCTGATACTCCGTATGAAGAGCACTTGAGGCCTGATGAGGAGCACTTGCACAGGCCATTGAAGACTCGGTGAGCAGGATCCCAGCAGCCGGATCAGGTATAATCAGTCAGGGTGGTTCAAACAGCGGCTCTGGATGCAGGGGAGGGACACCGAGCTGCTGGTGGAGGGCCGTGTGGGAGGAATGAGCTGCGTTTGTCGTTTGGTTTGTGTTTTTAAGAGGCTTTTTGACTTTGATGGAGCTAAAGAATTTGGAAATCCATTACAAAGTGTTTGGATACAGTTAGTTAGTTAGTGCTTCAGTGTGTTAAAATCCAGCTGTATTTGCATTATTATTACATTATTTTTTAATTAGATGAAAAAGCCTTAGAAATGTACAAAGACCAACAGAATAATTATTTATTTTTAAGCTCAAATAGATGACTTCCAGCTCTGGGTGGTTGGACATGTTGAAGAAGAAAAAGAAAGAGAATAACTTTCTTTAAGTTTACATTTTTAATTAGTGAATCTTTGTTTACAAGGAAAATATGTAAAATGGCTTGAATAGAAAAGCTTTCTGTGCTCCATCTCTGTCTCAGCGTACTTAAATTCACCTATAACAAATATTTCAAGTGTTGTGCTACATTACAAGCCATAGAGTGCTTCGTATTTACCTTTTTAGAGCTGACTGGAAATCTAAAAGGAACTGAATTTAGGAAAGGTTATGTGAGACACAACGTGAAAAAGCATGAAGTCTCCAGCATCAATCAGAGCTGTTTTCCTTCCTGATGACAGTGAAATCCCACACTGCTCCATTACAGTGAAGCTGCACGACTACTTTACTCCAGCAAAGTCGAGGAATTTGATTAAAATTGTCTGGTTTTGTAACCGACTCGGATAAACTGACCACAGCGACATTAAATCAAAACCTATTGACATGCTGTCTATTTTCTGTTTTCATGAAACCTATGGCAGGACATAGTGCTAATTCTGCTGGGCTTTAGCCTCACCATGAGCAGCTAGCAGCCGGTTTATTATCACCTTGTTGTAGCTTAGTGTGTATACATACACTGTATACAAAGTTATTACAGACATGAAAGCACTTAAGCCCTCTGAAGGAAAAAGGGTGTTCAGAGGCTTGATAAAAAAATCTCCGTTATTTCAAGGGGAGTTGGGGGCTTTATTGTTAGCTTTTGGCCACAAAGCTGGAGTCAGAGATGCTTTAAAAGAAAAACTCCAACGCTGACCTTTAGGCCTCAATCAAAAACAGACCGTTTGGTTTTTAAAAAAAGAAAGGAGGCGAGAAGGAGGGAGCAGAATTTACCGCCCTCTCAGAGAAAAGGCCAGGCCACGTTGCGCAAAGAGGCGCTTGTGTGCAGGCAGGTGCGCTGCAGGAGATTTAAACCTCCTGCAGCGGAAAACTGCACAACTTCGATTATTTGCAATTTGAACCTCTCATGCATAATTCACCATTTCGCTGCAGAGGCTCAGGCGAGGCTGAATTTGCGCACTGAATCTCGAGTATGCGTCGAGCATCCCGAATAAAGTTGTATTCGTGCCAGCAGCCCATGTAGTTTAATCACCCTCTCATTTGAACTCCTTAATCCTCTTTAGAATTAAAAACACCAACGACGTTTCATTTGGAATGAGACTAATAAATATTTGTTAGTCTGTCTATTTGCCTGCATGCAGTCTGCCCGCAGAGCTTGTTAACTTTTCCATGACAGCGCAGTTATTTGGGCTCTAATTGAAAGCCACTAAAAGTAAAAACTGTGTCAGAAGCGGCGATTAGCGAAGCTTCGTCTTCATCCATTTTAATTCTGAATTTTCCCACTTTGAGAAAAAAAAAGCCGCAAGCGACGCTGAAAAGAGCGAAAAAGCCTCATGAGCGCATTTGCTCGAAATAAAAATCGGGTTTAAAGAAATGATTCAAACACGCAGACGAGTGAAATCAGACGTTAATTTCACCTCGCTGACATTTACATTCCGCTCGTTAATATTCTGGTGAGGCCGAGAGGCTTAAAACAGCAGCTTTTATCAACAGGAGAGTCTCAGAGGAGACGCTTTACGCTGGACCGCAGAGCAGCTCAGTGTGAGGGATGAATTTAAGATGATGTTCAAAACAAAAACAGAGGATGAAAACGGATCAAAGCGGAATAAAAGCCTAAAAACCGGACAGAAAAGGGAAACCAGGAGGATAAAAGTCGACACATTCGGGCGTAATCAGGCCCAGTTTGTCATTTAAAACCGACGTTTTTTTTATTTGCATTTGATTTAAACGGTTTTCAAATCTAAAAGCAATTTTGCATCAAATCATGAGCAGAAAAGTAACGTTACAGACAAAAAAATCCAATCAGCCGAAATAAATTAAATGATTCTGAATTATAACAGAATAATATGTTGCATCTATCAAATTATGTGGTTAAAAGGCTGTGAAAGCAGAAAAGTATCCAAAATATATTTAACATGCTGTTAAAAAGCTGCAAAAGAAGTTAGAGAATAATTAAAAATGTGTAAATATTCAAAATGTATATATCTGGAATAGTGTTTTTTTTAATGGGGAGGGTCCAGCTCTCTTTGTTTCTGTCCCCTGAGGAGGGGGACTTACCCTCCTTATTGTTCCACACTTGAGCCTCTTAGAGATGAAGATTCCTGATGTTACTGGAAACTGCTGCTTCTCGGCCTCCAGAGATCAGACACAAACACAGCAAGAGCACAACTACAACAGCTCAAATGCAAATAAAATCAAATGTCATTCTGTCCTCAAGAGAAGAACTGGAAGCAGACAAGGTTAGTGTTTTCTTGTCCTTAAATGTAACCTAAAAAATAAAAAACTATATCATAAAACGCACCCTATTCCTCCTTCTTTAATAGGAGCAAAAAAATACAGATCACCTAACTGTGGATTGCAGAAACACACACATCCTGTTGCTTTCTGATCTGAAAATGACCGAAAAAGGCTGAAAAAGGCTGAAAAACAATACGGCAGACAAGTGCACAAGAATCTGATATATGAAGCTTCGCTGGTTGAAAGCTTTTTGGGTTTTGTGGTTCTCACAGAAAGAAGAGGAGAGAGATTACGGTGGGAGAGAACACGAGGCCAGAAAAACAGGGAGGATAAAAAGAGTGAAAAATATCAGAAGTGATCGTCTGACAGGAGCCAGGAGAGGCAGAAAATGTCACCTGATCTGATGGACATGGATCGATTTCCAGCCTTTAGACCCCTGTCTCCAGCTGAGGACGCCTCATAGACATGAATCATCCCTGGATGCCTCCCACTGTGTGTGTGTGTGTGTGTGTGTGTGTGTGTGTGTGTTTCGCTGCTTTAATATTTGGCTCCTGTGAGGATGTTGACATCTGAATTTAAGCATCTGACCTGATGCTCCTAAAATGTAAAATTATATTCTGCCAAACCTGCCTGCTGCAGTAGTGAATGACAGATCTGGATGTGTGTCGTGATGATTAGAAACACTGAAAGTCTGCTCATGTTGTTGCCTCGCATATATCATCTAAAGTGAACGAGACCGAGGACAAATACATCTTATCTTAATATTTTCCTTTGTTCCGTATGAGTTGTGAAACGCACAAAAATCAATTAATTATTTAGTTTTCTACAAATTCTAACTGCCCATGATTAAGCCTCATTCCATTATTTACATTTTTTCAACATTTTGCACATGATTACATGATAATGATAAAAATACATGGTAAATCATGCGAAACATTTAATTCAGACATGGTGTAATTAACAATTTATCCACAATTTCTTAAAAATGTATCAATTGATAACATTTATTATTGTTTATACTGTTTCTTTTCATATATTATATTGCATTTATATTAACATGTGTTTGTTATGTATTTTTAAAATATTCTGTTTTATATTTTATCTCATCTTTCATGTTGTTCCGTGTCTCCTTTTCTTTCACCTGGCTTTAATTTATTTTAAATTAAAAATAAATTAGTCTGAGTTTAATAGAATTTCAATTTGACTTGACAGCGTTGAACAAAAACACTCCGGTGCACAAGTTCAATCTTTTATTGTTCAGGCTTTTTTTTTTTTTTTTCATGTCTAAACTCGAGGGTTTCACAAAACGCTTTGCAGAGCAGTCACGAGGAAGAAAAAAAACAACAAACAAATAAAAAGAAGAATTTAAATGATGTAATAATGATGCTGAAGCCTCCTGCAGCGAGAACACACAGTTTCCTCCAAACAGGCAGAGCGCTTTACAAAAGAGTCCTTACTGTCTTATGAACCCTGGCAGGCACAGGCACACACGCACACGCACACGCACACACGCACACGCACACGCACACGCACACACACACACACACACACACACACACACACACACACACACACACACACAGGCCTCGATAGGGAGGCTTGTGCAGCAGATGTGGGGTCAGCGCTGCAGGGCCTTACATAATGCCTTGGCTGAGCCGAGCTGAAACTTTTACAACATTAAAGCACTCAGCATGGACCCTTTTATATTGTTTAATTAGTTATCAATTAAAAAAAACAATTAGAAATTAATTTAAGTCAGTCAGATAGTCTTAAAGAGATTTCTGGAAGCATCTCAGCGATAAGAAGGTGTGTTTGTCCACCTGGGCCCCGGGAACGTGTGTGAGGAGCTTGACACGGACCGTAGAGTGTGTTAACTTGCTTACCTTTTTAATGTGAGGGTATAAATATGAAAACCTTTTACAGCTTCAAAATACCAGCACATAAACGAGAAGCCCGAGCCTCTTTAAGGTCTTTATGGAATTTCTAACTGCAAATCCTGTCGAGTTTTCAGCTTTGAGAACATTTTTTTGTATTTCGGGGTGCCGCTGAGCACTAAAAAAAAAAAAAAAAACCTTTAAATACTTAAATTAGACAAACATCAAGAATGAAATAATACAGAAATTAAAGAAAATTCCCATTACAGTTGGTTTTGGAGGCCCATGCTGCGGCTCAGGGGCCCCAATCATGGATCCACTTGATTCCTTTATCACCCAAACTCCCATTATAGTGCTCTCTATGCCCATGCACAGGCAAAATAAGTGAGAAAAGCAACCACAGCCACATAATTGCAAGCAAGTGTTGGATTGTATTATTTATCTAAAGTTCAGGAGTTTCCAAAACATGTTCCCATTCCTACCTGCTGACTGTCGGTGGCGGGGCAAAGCCCTCAGCGTGTGTCTGAGTCAGGGACGAGGCCTTTAAGATCACAGCTGCTGCAGAGCCAGGGGGAAGGCAGGCAGCTAATGCAGCCAATTAAAGTCTAATCCAGTGATGAAGCATTGTCTCAGGAAGATAACGGAGCTGCTAAGTGGCGCTGCTAATGACAAGGGAGAGGTGGGAATCACTGCAGGGTAACGCCGAACACCCTGCCTTTATGGAGCCTGTGCAGAATGAAATGAAAGCACAGTGTGATGGCGAGACAGGAAGTGTGAAAAGTGAGGGCCAGCGTATCCTGTAAAACCACAACTTTTTACATCACACTTTACAGGGAGGGCCTAGTTTTTCTTTACTGTATTCCATTTCCTGTTTTTAGGGGGCCATAAAGAATGCCAACGTATAGGGTCCAGAATTTTGTGTGCACCCCTGGCCAAAAGACAACAACAATGCCACCACAGCTGTCTACTACGCTGGTTTTGGCTCACTTTTTTGCAGCTAAGGTCAGGCTGAAATACTTAAAGTGGGAGCTGCAGAAACACGTGACACTGAAAGCAGGAGAAGCGGAGCACACGGTTGTGCAATCTTGCATTTTCCGAGGTGAATACATCACATTTGCATGTTTTCTGCATTGTTTCACATGCGACACACTGGTTTCGCCCTGCGTTAGCATGGACAGGCTGTGTGCTCTGCAGATAAAGGAAACATGCAGTATCCACATGTGCCCCTCATTCCGAACACTGACAGCTCAGACAAACGTTTACTAATTTGCTAATGCAACAGGCTTTATGAGGCTGATGGGACCATTGTCATGCGGATCACAGCGTAATGGTCTTTGGATGCAGCAACAAGATTAGCTGCAACATTTCCACACCTTCCCAGGCAGGCAGGCAGCAGCAAAGACACCCCTGTTAGGTGATTATTCACTAATTATTCACTTTAACATGCAACAATCTGACTAATAACGTGCTTAATAGGATAAACCCATGGCAAAGGCAGATTTCAGAAATTATTTAAAGGTCTGCCACTTTACAGGAAAGTCCTTTATAAAGGTTTTATTATTGATGTCCATATAAACAGGCTGAATACGACCAAAAGAGAAGCAACTCCTGCACTAAACCTGAGGAAATAAAGTGCAAAGCATCCATAATCTCAAATCTCCCTGCTGCGATGCAGCAGCAGCAAAACAAAGGCTCAAATCTGTCCTGCAGGTGTTGATGGAAATGATGGATGTGATCAGCGCTGAAGACGCAGGGAGGAGTATAAATATCCAGGTATTAAGACTTCTGGATTACGGTGAATTTCTCATCCATTAAGCAGGATTTGGTTTGCGATCCGGCTTTAGTTTAACTTTGCACACACACAAAGACCTTTGACCCTCCGGAAAACAATACGCTTGGATTTCAAGCTACTGAGACGTGCTGGGCTTTTAAAATATGTAGACTACAAAAAATATAATAGATTTTACAATTAATTGCAAACTTTGTACAAATACGGAGTATGCATCTAAAGGTTTCTGTTCTGCTCTCCTTGACATTGAGGCCTCCACAGTTTCATGTGCTTCTTATCTGCAGAGGATACGTTAAAGTAATGCTTTAGTTCAGTTACCAGCATGTTGTCACTGCTATGGTAGAGACTCTTATCTTTTCACTGAGGCTCATATGCTCATCTATTGTTTGAGAAAACTCCGTTGCACCAAGAGAGTCCGATGCATAAAGGTTCCGATGAAAACAAAGATTCAGCCACTTTAAAATGAGATCTTAGAGATTTGACCTTTTCGCCCAACAGCAACTTTAACCTCCTAAACTCGTCTCGTTACACTTACAGAGATTTAGATTCCTGATTTCAGTCCACTGTTGTTAATTGTTTTAGGTTGTTATGCCTGCCTACGGTTTACAGCCTCAGGAGGCTAATCCTGCTGCTGAGTGTGTGTGTGAAGATGCTACATGCATCTACTTTATCTTTCTCGGTGTGTCGGGAACAAGACAGAACATGCTGCGTTTAAGTTTTAAAACTTGAGTCAAGAACTCCATCTCGCAGAGAGAAAAACCCTGAAAAAACGGTGTGGAATCTCCCTTTAAACATGTAACACAAGCTCGGTAATCATCCCTCGAAGTGCTTCCAGGCACAGCACTGTACAATCAACTGAAATTTGTAGGAACGGAAAGCCCTGGCAGGGCCCAGGCTCCTGAGATCATGTCTGTTTTATTGGGGGATAAATGTTGCCATTGACATTGTGGAGGGGGGAAAACGGAGCGTGGCCGGCCCAGCTCTAATTGGCTGCATTAGCATCATCATTGCTGTGAGCCCGCCCCTCCCGATCTGGCTCCGTCTCCTGACGTTTGATTGGCTGCGTTGGCATTCCAGTGCAATTTACAAGCTACCTCAGGGATGTTTTTTTTTTCTTTATTTCCCCCCTTTGCTACCTCAGTTTTTTCTTTCCTCTGCCAGGGTCTAACGAGCGTCAGTGTGTGTGTGAGTGTTTCATATCTTCAGTCTGCCAATACCAAGGGGCTGACAGCAGATTGAAACCAAGAGGGATAAGGACAACATATATTCATATACAGCAACGATTCATTCAGGAAAAGAGACAGAATGGACCTTTTCATGAGGTCATGAACACGATTCTGTCACTTGATAAAGTCAAAAGAATCATTTTTCAGTGCAGTTACGCCATTTTTTTAAATGGACGAAATCCCTTAGGAAGGCAGTCGGGAAGATTGATTTTATTCTAATTCACATATTCTCTATTCAAATATTCAGTAACTGTCTGTTGTTATTGAGGCTGAGATCTGATGATCAGGTTTTGACTGCTCATCAACTTCCTTTATATCTAGTCTAGATTTCAGTTTCCATCCACAATGTAAATCCCACTGAGAAAAAAAACATGTCGCCGGTCTCTCTCAGTTCTTTGATGCTGTTATACGATCAAAAACCGAGTTTGTTCCACAGCTGATTTTCTAGTCATGTTTCTCTTTTCCATACCTTTTCCAAATATGAAGATAATATCCAAACATCAAAATAAAGAATTAGAATAATATTCAACAGAAACACAATGATTCAATTCACTTCTATGAAGCAATATGCTCACAATAACAAACTGATCTATCAGCGATCGTCCACATCCTGCCCTGCATCGTCTCCCACGAGGATGACCTGCACATGAGAGCCACATGTTTTTAACATGAAGCTAACGGTGTTAAAGATTGAATATCTAAAGATAGATGATGTCCGTGGAGAAGAAAGGGAGACAAGGAGGAAGGATTTCGGCCTGGGTGTAATTAGGACAAATCTAATCTGTTGCAGCAACAAAGTGAAGCACGCAGGGTCAAAAATGACAGAAAGGAATCAGAGCTCTGTCGCAGATCAGCGCTGCTGGACGCTGATTACTCACATGACTACTCTATGTGAGAAAAAATATTCAGAAGCTATTGTTTGACTGTCTTGGTAAAAACTAGAAAGCTTAACACAGCGTCAAAACAGAATATTATATAAATCTTAATGTATTTTTATCATAATTTAGCTCTTTAAATAAAGCTTTTTTTAGATTCCGACATTTTATATTCTAACCACACAGCTGGGGCACACTCGACTCTATTTTTCATCTTCTCACACTCCTCTATTCACAGGCACCTGTGATCATTTTGTGGCTGGTGGACGCAGGGTGGTGAGCCCTTTGAAGTGCCGACCCTGAAGGGGTCGGTGTCATCCTCCAACCACGGAGCTGTATGGGAATTGGTGGGAGATGGAAGCTCCTTAATCCTGGATGTGTGACGATGGCAGCTTTATGAATGGACTACCTGTTTTACAGTGCAGTGTGTCTAAACATTAAAGTTGCTCAGGACGTTCAAGAAACACGCTGCTGAGTGGTGCGAGCCAGGAAGAACAAATTACTTCAGTGCAGCAGGCTGCCATTTTAGCACCTCCAACCCATTGTGCACTAATTCCTCCTTCTGGCTATAACACACACACACACACCTCTGCAGACAGACCGGAAGGGAAGGTTTAAAGAAGTACAACACGTCCACAGACTCTCAGTGACTACAGCTCATTAAATGCCACATGCACAGAAATACACAAACAGATATTCTTAGCCTACTGACAGACGCACACATGCATTCATGCACATGCGCACACACACCTACAGTACCCTGCTCCATCCCTGCTCCACTAACCCCACACCTACTCTCCCACAGAAGAACAAAAAAAGGGCTGGAAGCTTTGTGAATCATCTTTTTCTGCAGCCCAGCCATCTTTTAATCCCTGCACGGGGATTTAGGTAGTGACGGGGGGGTGGTGTCCCCAGGGTGAGAGCCTCCCTGCGGTACTCCCACCCCAGGAGCAGGAGCCTAATTGGGACCCTTGTAGCCACAGTTTGTGCTCTCTGCTGGATTGAGGGTGTGCTACAACATCAGCAGGGCGTCTTTTCGATTCTGTTCTAACTTGTTTTTTGCCACATTTTTCTTCTATTTTTCATTATAAAAAAAACCTGCAAAGGATTGATCTGTAAAATATGTTTAAATGTGAATTGACAAATCAAACAGAATCAACATGTTACTTTTAGAAAATATGAAACATACGTGTATGGGACACATGTGTATGTTTTGAGCGTCCATGCAGCGGTTTTGATTTGCTGCATTCAAAATACTGTAAGAAATCATCAACATGCATGTAATGATGAAGCTGGTGATCGCTGCAGGTTTTAAAGTAACACCAACCATCACTGTAATAGTTTAACGTGCCTTTAAGATGGCATTTATCGTCCATCAGCGTTGGCCTCCGTCTCGTCTAGCAGAGAGGCTGCGATATGACATACTGAAACCCTGCGTGCGACCACTGGCGACGTGTCTGAGGGGATGTTGGGTCTCTGCACAGCAGTTGCACAAAGTGCAAAGCTTATTATGCTTGGAGTCTGTGTCTTATTTGGCTGCACTTCATGGGGACTTGCAGAATAAAGAGGTTTGTTTTCTAAGTGTCTAAACAGTGTAAAAGCAAACACACTTGGGCAAAACACATTAATGCTTGACCCAGAATCAAACTGTGCGGTTTTGGCTTTGTAGCTGGATATAATTAACTGCAACAGAAAAATCAAAAGCTTAAGAAATGATATCCACATGAGGGATGAACAACTAAAAATGGAAAGCTATTTTTGCTTGAGAAAGGCGTATAAACTGTAGGATTTAGTGCATCAACCACAGGAGGAACTGACTTTTGAAGTCAGTTGTTACTTAAGTTATGAGAAGATACATAAACAGCTCAGAGTTGCTGAACAAATTTCTCTTTCTCTTCACTTACTTTTAATTCCCTCCTCATCACATTTCTGCATTATGTGGTCCAGCCTTGATTTCGCATCCTGCTGTGTGACAGATGGGACTCAGTGTGACAAATGTCTACTCAGCATCCAGCCATTAAAGGATTAGATAGTATTCTGCTACTCGGCAGATCAGAGCCTCTGGAAACTATCTTGTCTGGTCCAGCAGGCCCCCTGTCCTGCCCCACATGGTTTCATGATGCGTCTGAAATGACGTCAGTGCAGGATGAGAACAGGAGCAAGAAAATAAGTCCAGCTCATCCCACTGTGCAAAAAATGTGACATTCTGTCTACAGAAACTACATTTGTGTGTTGCTAATGTGTTCCAACAAACACGTTTGTTTTAGACATTTAGGGAAATGTAACGCTGCCTGATTTATGTTCTTAAAATATTCATACAGGATGTAACATGTCTGCAAACAATGAATTGAATGTGTTTTCACATGTACACGACTGAAGCATGATAAAACTTTTCTATGAGGGGAAGATCATGGTCTTAATTGATTAATTTAGTAAAAAGTGACTAAATGGGTGAGAACAAATGTATTAAGAAACACTTAACCACAAGCATGAGCTGTCCTGAACCTTGACCTGAAGTCCTTTCATTGCCTAAAACGAACTGATTGCAGGACTCAGGATTCGAACCCTGATCTCTAAAAGTCTTGCTTGTTGTCCATCCAACATCCATCCTGCACCATCCTTCAAGAGCATTTGGCAAAACATATTAGTACTATATAGGCTCGAGACAAAAGAGGAACTACTCCGTGGCAGTCTGAGTCAAATTAAGAGGCGAATGAAAGGACTTTATACAGCTGAGAGTTAGTAAAAAGAAAAGATTATTACTCAAAGAGTTGATTGTGATTAGCCTAAATACAGATCCAGTACTTATCAGCATTAGAATGACTTCTCAAACTGCATTCACCTTTGATGTTCGCTGTCTTTTGCCACATGACGTTGCATCGCATTGCAGCAAACGTCAGATTTAACACTTTTGCCGGATGATGCTGTGTTTTTTTGGTTGAAAGGAATGAGCATCACCTTAAAGAACTTAATCTCAAAGCATGCCTGTGTGGGATTACAAATGGTAGCAAATGGCTCTGTCGCATGTCACAGCTTGTGTTTCTGAATGCATGACTGGGTGCTTGGACTACTGTAATAGATGCACCGTTTCAATAACTTCAGGCGTGCAACATCCCGCTGAGCTAATCTTAACGCTTTGTGTGCAGGAGTTTACACAACAGTTAGTTATCTAGCAGCTAGAATTAGCATATCTGTCATTCCTGTGAAACTGTGCGTATAATTCAAGCCCTTTTAAAAATTTTGGTGGTGGGTTACGATTTGTGCCTTCAATGTGGTGAGAGAACTATAACAAAGCCTGTAATACCGAGGTGTGAACAGAGACAGTTCATCTTCTCACACATACACACACGTGGAAGCAAATGAACCGGTCATTCGCTTTCAGACGTCGTTTATGCACTCTGAAGTCCATTTTGCAGCGGACCTCCCTGAATCCACCTGCCATAGTCGTTACAGGTGATCACAGCTTTACGGGAAAGATAAACACTAATCTCCAGACAAGGACATGACAACACCCACACATAGAGGCATTTTCTGATCTGGTGTCTGCGCCTTTCTAAACTGTTACAAATCACTGCTGAGAAATGTGTTGTGTTACAGTACGATGTGACGTGTGTGCTGTGGTTATGGTTTGGTTAGTTTTAGGTGCAAAAACAGCTTGGTTAGATTTAAGGAGAGATCGTGGATTTGGTTGAAATAAGCACATCGTTAAGGTTGGGGGAGCTTCGCTGTCAAGGTTACAACAGTAAGCGCTTGGTTAAGGTTAGGGAACGACTGTGGTCATGGTTGAAAAAGAACAATGCTGACTGTTTATGCACTTTATGTCCATTTGGGCCCTTGCTGAAGCAACTGATGCTGTCATTCATCTTAAGAGGACAGTCTCACCATCAATATTGGACGATTCTGCAAAATCTCATTCAATGAGTACACTTTTTTAGCATTGATTTACAAATTCTTCCTTTCAATGATGCATGCACAGGACAACTACGATGTGGTTGAGGGTTGGGAAAATTGTGGTCAGAGTTGCTGCATGAAACTTCGACATGCAACTTGCACTGCCCCAAACTCCACTAAAGCGCACTGCTTCCTGGATGTAAGTCATGAGGTGCAGAATCATCCAATCCGGACACAATTCCCGGGAATACTGGGCTGCATTGTGGCAGGAAAAGAGAGAGAGGAGAGGAGGCTGGGATAAGAGTCAGGTAGAGAGGAGGGAAGGGAGTGTAAGGGTGAGTCAGGGAGATTATACAGGGGAGGAAGGATGGGAGATGGAAGTCTGTAATTGGTTGCCTGGAGAGGATTAACCTGTCTGCCTCCAGCCTCTCCCTTCTAACTTAAACAATATACTATATGCCCACGTTAACCCTCCTCCTCCTCACTGCGGCCCCTTCTGACTAAAAAACACTAAACAATGAAGTCACGAGCATTTCTTTACCTCTCGTCCTGTCTTCATCTGAACTCCCCCAGCTTCATCTCAACCACCTCCGTCTCGCTTTCTCCATGTAACGCAAATGACTAGCATGAGCATGAGACCCCCAGCCAGGGACTTGTACCGTCTACCTGACCAGGTAAGCGGAACAGTGGCTACTGTACGCTACATTAGCATCTGGGTTTCCTGACTCCTTCACCGCAAACACTATAATTAAAAGGCAGGGAAGGGCATCCCCTTCCTTTTATCTCTGGATTTAAATTTGATTGACGCTTTGAGACTCCATGCCACACACGTACACATTTCACACACAGACAAACACACACGCACACACAAGCACACACTCCTAAACCTCAGATGTAGCCGCAAGGCAAGCAGAAACTAGTTTGTGTGAGAAACCACAGCCTGCCAGACACACAGAAAGACAGACAAACACTCCTGTGAAAAGAGAGCGTTTTGTGAGGTTCCCACCATCTCGCTGTATGACAACACACAATAGGACAGGAAATAACACCCAGACTACACACACCTTCATCCTGTATTCTGTCTGAACAAACAGTTGATTGAGAATAGTAAGATTAATGGATGAATGGTTTGCTCAATAGCAACAATGCTGCCAGGTATGAGAACACAGGCTCATTAATCACCAAACTCATTGTAATCATATCATTTGTATTTTTAGGGATTTCAGCTCCGGGCTGCCTCTGCACATTTATTAAATATTGTACATGAAGATGGAAAACAATGTTTGAGGGTTGTGCTGCTAAAAAAATTCCATCAATTTGCTCAACACTGTGAGTGTGATTGCACTGTAATTTGAGTGTATGATCTTTACTAAAATTAATGTTTTCAAGGGGGAACTCTCATTCTACACCATTTCAAATACTTGTGTTTAAATTGCACATTTTTCCACATGACTTAAATCCCAATTGCTCTGCTTTTTTTCCCAATGAGAATCTATTATCGTTTAACAGTTTTAACCTCTTGTGAATCAGAAAATACTGTTGGAAAACTAAACATTTCCCGACATTGTTTTGCCTTGAAATGATTTCAGAAAGCCGTCTGAAGTCTTTACGAAGAACTGAAGCCTTTCGTGTTTAACCACAGTTTTTTTTCATACTGTGAATCCCACTTCATGTCCTATAAACCTTTACATGACTGCAGTAAATGCATCAGCTTTTCTGTTGTGCTAATGGGAGCAGCTAAAGCTGCGCGGTGGCGATTGACAACAACCCACCCATGAACTTCATGACTGATGTTGGATCAACTAAAAGAGGCTGCTGATGATCCATGAAAGTCGGGCTTACTGGGATGAGTCTTAGTCATATCTGATAGTGAGTCTATTCTCTGTTCAGCTGAGCAACATGTTTTACTCACCTGTGCTCAGAAGAGGGATTTTGGTTTTTGATTTTCGTGCGTTACCTAAACTGATTCCATGAAGTAATTTTGATGCACTATAAATTACTATTCACAACCAATGCCCCTTAAAAGCTGTTTTTTTATTTTCCTTGTCTTGACAGGTACATATGTGTGTGTGAGTGTGTGTGTGTGTGTGAGAGAGAGAGAGAGAGCATGTGTGTACATACAAGGCTGCATGAAGGTATTTTGTATTTCTTACTATTCTTTGCAGGACATGATTGATGCTTTTATGTCTTACTGTAGGTGTTTATTATTTCTTCTTTTGCACTTTTGTTGCTTGTTGCAAAAGAAATTAAAGAATAATAATAAATTCAAAAGACTTATTTCCACTACAGGTCATCTTACAGCTGCATTAACACGTAAAGAAACTTTCTCACTCACTCACACACACACACACACACACACACAGATCATAGCTGCAGACAAGAATGACTTATGTAAAAATAAGCTTATAGGTGGTGTCGTTTCAGTTAATTCATGCTTTCTTTCTCTATTTCAGCTGCTGGCAGGAATGCTGCATGAGCAAATGTGTAAATAAAGTTCTACATTAAAGGATAAAACCAAATAAAAAGATGTCTGGGGCTGAGCTTCAATGAAGTTGCCATATATTGTTAGAGCGTTGGATGAGACACACAGCAGAGCCACATACCCCATCACAGACCCAAGGATTATACTTTTTAAACAACATCTGTCTTTCCTTTTCCTCCTTCTCTCTCTCTCTCTCTGTCTCCCGGAGGACGGGATAAACAAGCCAATACGCATTCAGATCATAAACCATTATCTTGATCCTTTGCCTGTCTCCTGTTTATGTTGACAAAGATTACAAATTACCAAGTCTGTGTATTATTTTGCTTGGCTGCTTATGGTTTGGTTTTCCTGTGTATAACCAGATGTGGTTCACATCACCAGGGCCAACTGTAGCCTGTGTTTTAAAGTCTTCGAGCGTGAGTGGTTGGCTGCAGGGAGTTGAGCTGTTGTCTGCGGTGATGCAGTCAGTCAACTAACCACAAAGCAAAAAGACCAACTAACTAACCAAATAGTTAACCAGACGATGAGCCAAACGGGTTGGCAAAACAGACCGGCTTACGGTCATCGCCGTCAATTACCGGAGCCTGAAAAACATAATTTGAGGCAGCAGAACGAAGCCTGGTTGGAGCAGAGGGGTGTTGAGCCAGAGGCAATGACTATGCCTGAGTGAGACCACCTGAGAGATCTGCAAATCACGGCATGCACACCCCAAACATAATTCTCTGTAAGCGCTTAACAAGCCACGTCTACCAGGCGGGTCAGTCAGCACAAACTTGTAGCAAAAACTGTTCAAATTTCCCTTTTAGTAGCTTTAACATCGGAAAAATCATCTTATTCCACAGTGTCTCTATCAGGTTGTTCAAAAAATGTCTTGTGCTTCATTTTACACACGTTTCCCCAAAATTCAGCTCACCACGTTCAGCCCATTTTGGACCTTTGGGACCTCGCCACTAGAATTTAAAATCAAGTTATGCATGTTTAAACAATTTTTGGGGAGTCCAGGATATTACGAGATTAAACTTAATATCCCCTTAATTATTTTCAAAACCACAGCCAAGTCACCCATTAGAGGAAGCCAAAATAGCTATTATGATTCCATATTGTGAGAAAAACAAGTCTATTGACTTTGTATTTGTAAAGAGAACAAGGGGGTGGTTTCCCCATTCAATTCAGTGATAGTGCTTTTTTTTTCCAGCTCAGGTATTGCAGTCACCTCAGGCATAAAGCAAAATTCAGCTTTTTTCACAATTGCTGTCTCATGTTTGTAGGTTGTCCTTTATTATTATTGGCAAGAATAACTTTTTACTCACTAATTTAACTGCTGAGGAGGACTCACACTTAACACAGTCACATGACCAACCAGGAAACCAGCTAACACATCTGGCAATGGAAAAAACCTAAAAACATGCTAACCTGAATAGTGACTGAAACAAGCAAACAGGGAGAAACACTGCAGCCATCCAACAAACTGTCAACAGCTCAATACAACAAACAACACAACGGAACCAGGCCAGCTAATTGTCAACTAGCCAAAACACCAACCAAACAGCCGTTTGGAGCGGAGGTGAGCGCACAGGGTTACCACACCTCAGGCTCTGGCAGCGAGTGCCCTTCGACGGAAACCACCACTCCTTGGTTGTCATTAAAGTGCAACAGCGTGCAACAAAGTGACAAAGATCAAGAGACGCGATTCTGTCTTTGTTTACTGCGGGAAAAGGCCATTCATAACATGCAAAGCCCAAACACTAGACCAGTACCTGCAAAGTATGGCCTTCAACCTGCAGCCAAGACTGTACCTGCCTCTCAGCTCATTCATAAAGTAGACCAGACACTGGAGTCTAGTCCACTGGAAGGAATTTCAATGATTTACACTGCCTGAAAAGACATTTTGACATACAGCACATGGATATGGGACATTCGATCTGCCATTGACCTTCATAACGTAGCAAATCAGTGTCTTCCTTTCACAAGAGTTGGATCGCAGACCTTTCAATTATATGCTGCAAAAGAAACAAACTGTGTAAACACGTCCAGAATTTTCTTAATTTACTTTTTGTGGCAATGACAGGAACAGGAAAATAAGCTAAAATGTTAACAGTAACAATCTGCTAATTTTAAAATGTAATAAATTAAATGATCACTTGAATTGCAATACGAGTTAATGCCCTAACACTGGCTGCCATGGCATATAAGCTGTACAGCAACAAAACAGGAAGTGTTGAAGTAGAATGAAAATGGTGCGGTGTACTTAAAAGCTTAATAATATTAATTAATAGTTGATAAAATACTTAATCTCTACATCATTGTAAACTCTGCTACGAAGGTTGGTTACAGCAGGTTGAATAACCAACTAGGTGTATTTTTTAAAGAAACATGAATAAAGCTCTGAAAAAGCACAAATGACCTGAAAAGAAAAATGTATTTCTCCTTTGGACTCAGGTTGGATGTGAAAGCAGGTTGCTTTATTTTTCGTATTTACACACTTGCATATGTGTTACCCAAATAATCGTCTCTGTGTTGAGGTTTGGAGAATAATATAACTGCATTTAGCTCAGAATTAACAGGCTTTTTATCCAATTTGACCGATATTGATGTTCTGTAATCTAACAAGTGACTGAATGTCTCTAAAATACCTCTAGTAGTGGATTTTTTTTAGTGCAAATACAAAAGGTTCTGCAACCAAAAAAACTACTTAAAAACTGAATGTTGAAACTTTATCGATATGTGGCCATCATCAAACATGTTACAGAAAATGTTTGCATTTTTGCTCATTTTGTTTATTTGCAGCCATTTCAACTTGAAGGTGATCAAATAATGACATTGTCTTATGTTATAGCTATTTCAAACTTCTTTTCAAGTGATATGTAAGACGACTGTATGAGCACTTAATGTAATTTGGGTTCGGCGTAAGTACCTTTCCTGAGAGACAAAGAGTATGTCAATGGCCTTTTTACCCAAAATGCATTACCATGAGCTCGTATTTTTAACAGAACAGGGAATCATGCCTGCAAAACCTGCCACTGTCACTGTTTAGATCTCCCTGTCTTCACTGTGCAGCGCTGCCAGGTTAAAAAGAGATTATCTGCACTATCACACCTCTGTGAAATGAACTGAAAGTTTGGTACAAAAAAAAACCTCAGACAATCCCTCAAAAACCTGCAGGTGATGACTCACTCGCCTTCCAGTCGTTTGTGTGGATCCACGCACTGTCAGATCATAATCAATTTATCACAGCAGTTTAATGAGAGCGAGTTCTGCTTGAGGAGCTTCAGTAAAGCCAGGCGTGACTGCAGACAGATAAAATAAACACCTCCTGTGTGATCCCTCACGCCTGGTTAGCGTCACTGACACCATTCTGCATTTCACACAATAACCAGATTCTCGAAGCAGATGTGGAGTCCAGTGAAGCGTGAGATACCGACTCCTGATGACAGTGCTGGCGATGCGTCGCTCTGCTGCCCTGTCAGTAGGGTCAGGTGAGGTGTAGTGAGCACGGCTGCTGTTTTGATGAGCGGTGAATTGCGTCGCGTGTCTCTTTGGTTACGTTTGGTGTCATGTTTTAGGGCAGCAGAGAGCTGTGTGAGGTCTGATCATGAAAGAGGGAGAATAAATGTCTCTCTGCGTATCACCAAACCTCTGTGACTCCACATCTAATGTAAACATACAGCTCAAACGTTTAACATACCTTTATCACCATGACAGTGCCTGCACATACACAGCATCATATAACTACATATTGGGAAATATATATTAGTTATTGTGGTGCAATGTAACCCTCTAGCGCTCAATGCTTTTCGGCTTATGCAGATGAGAACTAATGAACTCTCTTCAGCTGAACTGCGACCAGAGCACAGGAAGTTTAAAGACAAATTAAAGATTCTATCATCAGACAGTAACATAGATGCTGGACAATTCTGCAACACCCTGGATTACGCCCAACAACAAAACAATTTTGCATGCAATTTGTCCAACTTTTAGTCGCAGTAATATTTGTGCATGGCACAGTTAAGGTGGGGAAAAAATTCTAAGTGCAGTGAACGAAGCAAGGCTGTGACAGGATGCAGCCCTCAGTCTCCTGCATGACAGTCTCATGCCCCTCATGCCCTTAAAACATCCCAACCCCAACACCAGTCTTGCTACGTAAAAGACCACTTCCTGGAACACTTTCTTTTATCAGTGCGCAAAACTACTGCTACTACAATTAATACTGCATACAACTAATAATGCAATATGCTGCAGGGTTCTTGGGGTAGAGAAAAAAACTGGAAACTGCATGAAAAAGAACCAAATGAACTAAATCACCATTGCAAGCAGTGCTGCAGACGTGGCAGTTTGTCTCAACCCCCTGTATGGTGCATCTGTCATATCTATGTCTGTACTGTAGTTCTAATTTATGGCCTTTATTCTCTTTGACTTCATTGTTTATCCAACTGCTTTTTTTTTTTTTTTAGCAATGCACAACAATAAACTACCAAACCACATATCAAAATGCTGAGTGGCTGTTTTAGAGCTGAGTATTGCTGCTAAATGGGGAGTTTGCAGTAGTTATGTAGCAGTTTAGAAATAGAATCCTTTGTGTTTGGATTATGTTTTCTATCCCCTGTATTAGTACTTTTGCAGCTTCTGTTATTACTACTACAACTACTATTAGAATCAAGGTTGTGTGAATTAGTCCTGCATGGTTCAATGACCAGAGCGTGATGTTATAAAAATAAAGGTGCTGAGAGTCATCAAATGTTAACTCTAACGTTATTAAACACAACATCCGTAACACTTGCTAACCTCTCCCCTGGTTCCTCCGGGAGGCCCTGCCCTGTTTGATGTTCTGGATGAGAGGTAGTATTTGTTAATGCTGCCACCGCAGGCAGATATCCACCAAGTCAGCACTGCCGCAGGTTGGATCATGTCTGACCGTCTGTGGGTGGGAAGCATCACTGAGGAAATGCCTGCAGAGGGAAGGAGAACGGGAGAGGACCAACAGGTATTCTCTGTTTAGTGTTAGTGTGCTATTTGCCGTTTTCTCACTTTTTTGTTTATGGGACGAATTAAGCATGACGATACTTCAGCTGCTGCTGTTACTGTTACCACGAATTCTGCATGCACTGCTTTTACATTACATTCATCCTTTTTTTTGTCCAGCTTACATTGTTTTCCCCACTGGAAAAACAACTTGGGGCTGAGTGTCTTGCTTGAGGACACTTCAGCATGTGAACGAGGAGCTGGAGATCTAACCACGAGCTCCATGATGGCCCCCGGCCTTACTGCAGCTACACCCACTTCAGCTATTATGTCTCACACTGCAAAGTTGAGTGCTAATGTTCACGTTCATCACCAACAGCCATAATAGTGCAGCTTTTTTCCCAATTTATTTAAATCAATTTTTTTTTTCAACTGGAAAAGTGAACTAGCAGCAATATACGTGGTAAACCCCCCTCGCCCCCACACCTGCCTTTAGTCATTGTCCATATAGAATATATGAAAAGTATAAGAAATATAATCTTAAGTAATAATGGCTATAACACATACCACAATATCAGCTTCCTTCCACCTTCATAGAGCATGACTACTACAAGGACTCCTCCGTGTGTCCACACCCATCACAGCTTCTACTACGACTACGACCGTACAATAAACCTGATTTATCATATTATTGACATCATCCATCTCACATCAACCTAAATTTACTCATATCTCAATGTACATGTACAAGCTGAGTACTACTAATGACATGAATGAATCAAATCAGTAGCAGCTCAGACTGTAGCTGATCAGGACAAACATATAAACCGGAAATATCCTGCACTCATTATTACTAAATTGTCACACAAGGCATTTTTGACTGTTCATTTTTTAATTTTCTCGTATCATGAAACCATAATTACGTCTGCTATTTCTACCTCGACCACTCAGTGCAGTTTGTAGAATCACGCTTACAAACACACACACTTAAAGCACGACAAATAACTTCACCTGCCGTGGCCTTATTTGGCCCCTTGCCCTTTACAACGCAGCTAATCCACAGATACACCAGAGATCCCTCTATGCATTCTCCATGAGTGGAGGTCTGCGGCTCTGAGCGCAGGCAGCCTAACTGCCCCCCCTGAGACCGGCCTAAACAAGAAGCCGGAGCCTGTCAATTACCCCTTGGAGGCAGCACACCAAAGCATATCGGATGCTGCTAACATACACGTACACACAACCACTCTTGCATGTTGGCAGTGGCGTCATGGATATGTATGACACATGCATACACACAATCAGACACCCAGACAGCTGTGATTTCCCCAGGTAGCTACTCTAAGCCTGCGGAGGGAGGATTTGTCCAAGTCCTTGTTTAACACAGATGTCAAAATGAGAGCGCTGTGGCACGGTGGGAGGGGGATGAAGTTGATTTTTGACAGAGATGTTCGTCTCATGCCGCTTGATTGACAGAGAGACAAGCCCCCAGTTTAACCCTCCATGTCTGACAGAACATCTCCTGAATGATCAAGTGGTGAAACAACTCAATTTAAGCAGCTGTTCATGTTCAAGAGGTTTCACAGGGTCAAAGGGGGTTTTGCATTTGAATTTGCCACAATTTTTTGTGCGTCCCTCTGACTTGGCAGGCTGGGGTGCATGCTGGGAATTTTAAGCCCGCAAGCAGCGTGTCTCTATGGCAGCATCAGTTGGTTGGTCGATCCACCCATTTGGTTCAGACTGAAATGTCTCAACAACTATTTGATGGATTTTCATGGAAATTTGTAGATATTTATAGTCCCCAGAGCATGAATCGTCATCACTTTTGCGATTTCCATCTAGCGCCACCTGCAGGTCAAAAATTATAATTTGTCCAGTACTTTAATTCATGACCAAATACCTGCAAAACTAATGACATTCCCATTATACTGTGTTTAGTGCTAATTATCAAATATTAGCATGCTTACATGCTAAACTCAGATCTGGTAAACAGTACCTTCCAAACATCAGCACATTACCATTGGCATAGCGAGCATACAAATGTTAGCATTTAGCTTAAAGTTGGAGTGCGAGACTTTTACATATAAATGAACATATGAAATAAATAGATGTTCTGTCTGTATTGAAATCACAAGATCATGAGATCATGAAACCAAACTGTTTATCAGGTGTCATTTCTATCAGATAGAAAAGAAAACCAAAATTGTTTACTTCTTATTTATTTATTTTGTCTTTTGTGATTTGGGCTTTTGGTTCATCAGTAAAGACAGAGTATCAAGGGGGAAGCATTTTCTGTCTCTATGGCAAAGCTGTGGTAGCTAATAGATTGTTGTGATGGTGACTCAGTCTGAAGGTTTAACTAATACTGGGGTTAACTTGAGCACAGGAAGAAGTTTATTTTGTGCTTAACACTAGCAACAGATTTCAATCTGCAGAGGTTTTCAGTAAAAGACCAGGTTTCAGGACATTACTGAAACATATTTTAACAGCTTCAACATGGAAAACGTATTATAATAGCTTCTATATGCTTCAAAGCTATCTGCTAACAAACGTGTGGTGCTTCTGCTACTCAATGTAGAACAAGAAATGTGACTTCGCTCTCATAAGTCAAATTTTGGCAAAAACACTTGTAAAAGATTTGTCTCTGTGACTTTGTTCCATAGATAGACAAAGCCTGAGGGAAACTTTTTGACCTGTTACCTACCAGGCACAAAGTGCTGCTATGAGGAACTGCACCTTAATGAACTCCTCTGACTGTCAGGGGCGTGGGACGCATGAGAAATGTCAAAAAGGAAAGAAAACTTAGAGATGTAATCTCCTCTCCTGAACCTTTCTGCTGCTTTTTGGTTGCACTCGCAAACAAACGGTGTGTGGAAGGATAAAAAAAAAAAAAAAAAAAAAAAAACTCAGCCCCGCGGGAGGGAAAGACAACCCAGACGATGATTGGCAGCAGCTTAACAAAGCACCTGTCTGACAAAGACAGATAGACAACACACACGCAAACATGCAAACAAACACCAGAACCTGTCCTGTTGTATGCCTCCACAAATGAGGCAGAGAGAGAAAAAGTCTTTAACTCGCTGCTGCCCATCCAAATTGGTGTGTAAGGAGAAAAGGCGAGAAAGCAGCACGGCAGCGTAACGAAATGAGTGTGGGAAATTATGCAGGGGCAAACAGTGAGCGTTGCTGGAAGAAGAGGAGGAGGAGGAGGAGAAGATGTGGTGACATCAGACTTAAAGCCCAGAGATGGGGCTTGTTAGCAGGAAGCTCTATTAGGTTTGCCTCCTGCCCTCTTCTCCGTTCTCCTTTGTCCTCCTCACCTCTCCCGCCAGGCCTAAATTGGCCTCCAGAACTCCACCTGACTCCCCTCCCAGCCTGCAGCGCTCATGTATATGCATCTCAAATCCCCCCTGGACACGGGCAGACAGGCAGACCAGGCGTAGCGCCGGTTCACCTAACAAAAGCAATTTGGTGCGATACACCGTTTGGGTCAAGTAGCCCAAGTGTTCCCCCTCAATTGTTTTAATCAGGCCAAGGTAGCAGGAAAGAGAGGGCTCGGAGGCACCTAAAGGCACCTTTCCTCCTGGCCATTATCCTCCGATGGGTGAATCGTGGATGTGGTTGTTAAGAGAGGCAGACGTGACAGCCCATCTTGTAGACGAGTCAATTAAAGGAGACCGGAACTTTTTTTAAGGGTGAAAGATGCATATAGGCATATACGTTTTCAGGAAAATTAAAGGACAAGTTTGACACCGGAGACGTGGAAGTGAATGTCAAGAGGGGAAAACACTTGTTAAATGGAGACCGTGACATTTGTTACTGGAATTCTCTAGAGCAGACAAATGATCACACTGTGCAGTGAAGTTTTCACAGTCGTCCTTTGGCTCCTATTAGTTAAGTTTTAAGTTTTCCTCTATTGCCATCACTCTGACCGTTACGTTTTTGACAGAATGGCACAACAACAAACTCAGCCATTAACTTCTAAACTGACAAAATGGGCCTCACGCAAGATTATTTTTGTATTCTTGTCCTAAAATCTCATACTTTTTTTTTTTTTTTTGAGGGTCGCTTTTACAAGTGTTCCAAGTCAGATTCACCAAACTTGAACTGGACAAACTTGTGGTAAGTTGCTCGTTTCAGGTGAACGGCACCTGTTCATCAACACATCTATAACTCCTCTACAGAAATAAAGAGGGAATGTTTTTGACATTAAGTCTGATAATATAAAATGTCTAAAGCAAAGCCATGCATTACAACATGAGAAGCGATCAAAGGGACGTGACAGGCACGGAGATAGTAGAGGGGATGATGTTATAGCCTACAGTAGGTGATTATAGTGTAACTGGATGAAACTGGACAGAGACCTGCAGAAAGACCCTGAGGCACCTCTCACCTCTCATTTTCCAACATCTATCTAACTGCAAAAGCTTCTATGCTGAAAATGATTATGCAGAAATAATTTAGGCTAACAAGTGTGAAAAACCTCTCAGGAAATTGGCACGCCATGGTGATGATGATCTGGTGAGCAGAATATTCATTTTGCATTAAGTCAGTTTCAGCTATATAATTTAGATTAGTTCATTTCGACATATTGTGACTGCAAATTCATTCAGGTTAGTTCTTTGCAGCAATATATATATATATTACATATTTTTTTCCCTTATATAGTCCTTTGTATAAAATGAACATATATATATAGTCAGCTTTTATTTTGTAGTTTTCTCTAATTCTGTTGCTATTTTTTCCAAATGCCATTACTTGCTACCTGTAATACCCGAATTTCCACGGCTGGGGATTAATAAAGTCTATCTTATCTTATTAAGGCTAATTAAGGTTATTCTTAAGTCAAACAAGATCTGACTCTGGTGAAGTCAGACAGCGTGCAAAATTTGGCGACTCTGGATAAATTATGACATTAACAAGAAAAAAAAAAGTGAGTTACAAGCAGTTAAAGTCTAAAAAACCTGTCCATTGGAATAATCTAAATACCACAGTGGCAGACTTGAATGAGGTGAGTATGCTTGTGTTTAAATTCTCATAACTTGCCATCAGGAAAGATGACAGACAGGCCAACAATGTAAAGCCATAGCAACTAAAGACCGACTGTGGGGTTAAATACAACCACCAGAGCTCAACACCCACCAACACTAAACAGCTTGTTGATTTGGGAAGCTTCACCTCCATTGGTTTGTTTACTGTTTGTCTTCCAGGTTTGATTTTGACCGCAATCGCGATTAGCAGCCAAACTGGAAGCTCCAGTACGGGAGATGTGAGATGAAATGCTCGAGAGTGAAGCGATGTGTGTTTTCATCAGCGTGATGCCTGTCATTCGCTTGGCTCCCGTCCTGATTCAGATCAAGAGAGAATAAACAGCAGCTGGGAAAACAAAAGAGGGAAAAATGCAGATAGATTCCACTGATCAGAAACCAAAACAAACTTTCATGTCCCGAGACAGGCGTGCCCAGAGATTTAACTTTACAAAGACTGGAGGTGTTTTGATATCTGGAAATCCACAGGTGTCGATTGTGCTCGGTGTAAGCTGTCACGGGTTCATCTGTTCAACATCTCATTGGCCTCAGGCTACTTTACCTGAAATACTATTGACTGACAGCCTCCATGTGTGTAGATTAAACAACCATATTTTGACAATGACAGCTATGTTTGACAGCAACAAAATGTTCAATCATGACGTGGCATTCACTTGACCTTCACTCTGTAATGGTTCTCACAAAAATACAAAAGCCACCATGTGCTTTGTACTATCAGGATTAGTGGTCTGTGTAGTTTGATATTTATATGCAAGGATTATTGTCTAATTAAACCATAATCACAGACACAGCAGTAAAGAGATGAAAAACACATCACAGAAGTATCTCCAGTGGATGTAAAGAGGTCAGATTGATCTGAATCAGACTAACATTCATCTCTCTGAAGGCCCCCATGCAGTAAATTAGGATGTCGCTGAACATTCACATATGGGTTGCTGCAATCCTGACCGACGCTGCTGCAGCTGAAACAGGATGTTAGTTGTTCAGCTTTGGCAAGTACGAAGATCCAAACATCGATCATCCGACTCACAGCGGCAGAGAAGGATCTGCCAGCTGGTGAGATGCAAGATATGATCAATGTAAACGTGAGAAGGAGGAGCATTTATTAACACGAACTCTGCAGGCAACACTCACACTTCAAAGTCCTGAGAAGCAACAAGTCGCAGCAAACACCTGAACACCAGCGACATGGGAAGTCATGAGCTGACCTTTACAACGCACTTGGCGCTAGCTGCTAACGTGCTGCGGTTGTGTAGCTCTGACAGTTTGTATGACAGACGTATGACTCATAAAGTGTGAGAGGCAGACTTTGATGCGTGCACCAGTAGAGCTGAATGTAACTCACGGGAACTGGTGTGAAGCAATTTTATATAACGGCGTGGGAGGGTTTGTTTGGTGGCTAATGGTAACGTACCAAGGCTGCACCCTTATTGTATTGTATTTAACTACTAATCCGTCACGTATCTATTTCGTCTATATATCAGCACACTAGGTCATCTCTAACGTCTGACATTTACACTTTTCAGTGAAATGTCTCAGCAGCTACGGACGGGCATGGTAATATTCGCTTTTTACAGTTCAAAAGAAATGGCGGCACCTTTAATAGTTCATGAGAAGTTTTTGAAATCCCAAGATTACAAATATCACAATACATGCTAACTAGCTAACAAGCAGCCACACAGCCAGCTAGCTAGGAAGCTAACTGGCTGGCTAACCAATTTAGCTCAGTTGAAGGCTTTCTTTTCACCAAAAATATATTTTTGATGGTTTTGTCAGATTGCCTCTATGATTGTCTGCCATCATAATTGGCATAACACAAAAGATATTTTGGTTTTAGTGCTTGAATCTAATTTTGATGTGTCTTGATATTGTTCTGTTTTCCTGATATTTGCAGTAATTACAGGAATCATAATGCAGCTATTCAATATGTATATTCATACTCATATTGTTACTCAATATTTTTGTGTCTATGCGTATGCATGTAAACAAAATGCAATGTAAGGAATATGTGGGAATCATATACTTTTCTAATCAAAGTTTTGTTATTTATTTAAGATCAAGTGATTTGAATGTAAAATAAACATAAAACACAATTAACAGACTTACACGTGCACCAAATGGGTGAGGCTTAAAAAGTAGACTGAGCATACTCTTTGTGTCATTGACATTTCACCTGATGCAGTGAGCTCCACCCGTCCTTATGTAGGTTAAACGTAAACGCTGAGAGCTGTTTTTAAGATGCACATTCGACTGGACAACAACTGCTTGTAGTACAACTAAGAGAAGTATGGTGTCATGTAAAAAAAACAAAAGAAAAGAAAAGGATGATATTTGAGAGGGGTTATTACAAGAATCTGTCTGTCTGATGAAGTGCAGATGGCGTCTCTGTGAATAGCTGACAGGCTACTGTCCATGTCACAACCAGAAAACAGAAGCAGGTTAAACCTGTAGAAAACCTGCAGGGCAGACTATACCAGGAGCATGTGTATGTATTGATTAAAGGCCACAGAGATGATTTTAAAAGCTTGATGTCGCAACATATCACATAAAACAACAAATGATGGAAGTCTTTGCACATGTGCTGCCAAACAGACTTTAAAGCATATCTTAGCTGTTCAGAGCAGGGGTGTCACACTCAAGAGCTGCTGGGACCTTCTTAAAAGCCCACACCCTCACCCACCTATGGTAGCAGATCTCTGCTAAAGTTACACCTTCTATAAACTGATGTGGGTACTGAAAAGCTAAAAAAAAAAAGGGGGGGGGGGGGGGGGGGGGGGGGGGGGCATGCTCCCCTGAGAAGGTTATTTTTTTTCTGCCTGTGCGATGGTAACATCTTGCACTGAGCGGACTTGTTTGACTGTTTGACTTCCAGCAGGAAGCCGGGTTGGTTTAGAACACAGAATATTTCTTGGGATTATACAGCAGCAACATGGAAACAGGCCAGTAGCCTACAGGCTATTGATAGAAAATAAATCATTTCACAGCCCGGAATAAATTGTGCACCTTCCTGATTTGCTCTTGACACGTGGTGTAGAGGAGTGGTTTACCTCCCTGGCAGCCATTGCTTTAAGTTCATGCCAGAATGGTACAAAATAGCCTTAAGAAGCCATAAAAAGAAATTAATTTTGAAGGGGAGTTTTTTTAGTTGTTTTGACTTATCTCATTTTAATTCGGTGTCAAGCCAAGAGTGGGTGCATTCCCATATTAAAAAAACATTGCACTTGGATATTTCTCTTGGGAAATCCACACTAAAGCATAAACATTGGCATCATGACAAGGTTAATGTGAGTTTGGTAGTTTTTGGGGTTTTGTTTTTTACATTAAATATAGTTGATGTTCATGTCTCCCAGGTGCTGGAACTGAAGCAAAAAATATATATATTTGCGATAAACTGCTGTTTCCAAGCTCAACAATGAAGTTTGAACTGAGAATTCATAAAACTGTGGAAAATACATAAAACATTTGGTCTGTTTGTTTGTTTGGTTTATTTTTTAGTTGTCAAAGTTACAACATCATCACGTTGTAATTCACTGGCAAATCTGTAATGCTTTTAAAGCTATTCCATGATGGTGCATTCAAAAACACCCCAACATCCAGGATATTAGAGTTGATTGAGAGCATTTTCAGCAAATCAACACATTACATTCAAAAAACTGCTGTTACGAAATGTCTCTGGTATCAAAAATGATGAATAGATTGTTCATGGATCACTGCATTAGAATGCACTCAAAGCAGTTCATCAAATAAAAACTTAAAATACCTGGAAAAGTCACTTCCTACGAAACAAAGCGCCCTCAAAGGTGACCTCATGCTGCAGCTTGAACAGTCCCGCCCTCCTGCTCCTCCCATCAAATCAAACTACCTTTCTCTGTCCAACTGATATCTTATTGGTTTAGACTTTCAGTGAGTTATGGCCCGCCCCCAACATTACACCATTCTACTCCTCCATTACTTAATCTATTTGGCTCGTTTGTCTAATTTACATAGGTGGAGCATGGCAGACCAGCGGAGGCCATTGAACTTCAGCTAAGCCTTCCCAGGCCTTCTAAGAAACTTTTATTTCTTGTTACAATTGCAGTCCCCTCAGGTGGCAGCCAACTGACAAAAGATTATTTACAGTTTTCCTAAATGACCATGTCACGATGAGTCACTTGGGCGTGTTGTTATTTCTGTTGCTTGCTAAAGTTCGAAGTCAAGTGCTGCCCTTTGTGTGTGCACATGCATGTTCTTGCACATTTTCATTTCACTGTGTGCATATTTAATAGAAAAGGAAAAGTAAGAATGCAAACTCACATGGTGAATATCAGTGCGTGCATGTTTGATGCAAGAAATGCACACAAAGAAGTCACATGACCTGAGATGTAAAAGTCACATGGATACTGAAATGTGCTTGCCAGTGAGATGGTATTCCCAGCAGGTGGTAGATGTAGCATTGTAAGTGGACTTCTTAAAGACTAACAGCTTCTAACACCTGCACTGCCCTCCTCCCTCCTTCACATTACTGCAACATTTCTCCTCACGTGCACATGATTGCACACAAAGCCTCTCTTCCGCGTGTGGTTGCGTGCGTGTGCGTGCCGCTGTGACAACAGTGATTGACAGGTCACCCTGCAGGGCATCCTGTCATGTTGAGAAAGGAAACACAGACAGTGAGAGAGACAGCGAGGAGGGCCGGAGGGAAAACGTGCGTGGTGATAATTACACCGTCCTTCACCTCCTCCACTTAACCTTGACCAGAGCGAGATCGAAATCATTGAGAGGCAATGATGGTTAAAGCTAAATTATCATGAGAGACTGACCGGCTGTATGAAAGGAGCACTACAACATGACAACACTGTAAATCATCAGATTAATTTATGGAGCTAAATACACATTTTATTGATTTGAAGTTAAAACTTTGATTTTGACTAATTAAGTGATTAAATTGAGAGAACAATCCATTTAGTAGCTGTTCTGACCAAAAGTGTTTTCTCCACTGCTGTCTCCAGTCAGGAAAGAAATTCAAACCTCATCTTTGGTCTAGAAGATCTTAAAGTGCTCCTAAAACAAGGAAAACTGAACACCAACAATTCCATCACAACTGGAAAGCTTCAGAACCGCCATTAAATGGACCTTGTGGGGAGATTATTTTCCCTCCTGCTGTTTCCACAACCTTAAACGTACTTTGAACCTTAAATGTAGTCAAGTGTAGCTCATTTAACTCACATTCTTTAAACGTGGGAATGACACTAGAATGAGCTTAAGATCTTTTACAGTGTGTGGCACCAAATTATAGGTTACGTGCAAAACAGCCTTGATATGACAGCAGCAAACAGTTTAACAGCAGTCAAATCACTGGCATATTTCAACAGTTACATGCAGTAGTTTTAACTTTGGAGGCCTCTCAGCATCAATTTAATGCTTCAGTCACGAAACACGAGCACGCCCATCCTAATGGTGCCAAACCTTTGCGCAAAGCTTTCCCAACTCAGCCAGCCCTCATTACCCTCTTCTGACTTGTCCAGGCTATCATCATCCCTCATTACACCCTTGCAGCGTGTACTTTACCACGTGCAGCTCACCAAAGGGATATAGATTCATAAAACATTCAGCAGCGCGCTACATTTACACCCACTTTTCTAATGTAAACACAATGAGGGTGTAAAATATCCCTAAATCTTTCAGAGTGGAAATTATACAGGCTGCTCGTGGGGCAGTTTTCTTCAAACATTTCTTCTTTAATGGGGAGCTAAGTTTTGTTTTGACTCGTCAAGGGCGAGAATAGAAGATGGTGGCTGATTGAGGCAAACCACAAGCAAGCGTCGCTACAATGATTAGAGGTCGTAAATCTTTGCCGTTTAGGAAGAGCAGTGAGGAGATTGAGCTGCAGACCACGTGCTGTGACGACAGAATAGAAGAGAATAGAAGAGATAAATCAGAACTTCCTGCTTTTATTCTCTGAGAATCTGTTTTCCTACTTGCAGCCAGAAATAGTGGAAGATAATTTAGCCTGATTTTACACCATGATACGTTATCCAGCGTTCAGCGCACTTGAGAATTTAATTTGCAAAATTTTGCTATATCAATTTTCAAGGTTGATGCAGAAAGCCCATTTTAACCTCACCTCCCCTGACTCTGAGAAATGCTGCAATGTTCAACTGTGACCTTACGAACTTTTAAGACCGTATTTCTAACACGGAGTTGCAGCCTCTTCACTTTCCCCATCCGAATCTTCTTAGGGCTTGAAAATCCTTTCGTAAACTTTATTTTTCGCCCTCTTCCCTTCATGCTGGAAGTGGATTTAGCAGGTGAAATCAATAGGAAATAAGGGCTTTCACCTGGATTGAGGGGTCTTTTGATTTCATGAGAACAGCATGTTGTTTTTGAGCTCTCTGTGTGGATCCAACAAATAAGCATTGTGCGTCGAGGAGGAGTTCTGGCCGGCGCAGAGTGTGTGAACGGTGCGCTTTGTTTTGACTAGCGCCGTGAGAGAATTGTTGCTCTGCCAGTGAGGCGGTTCGTGTGTGTTGATGGAGGCAGGTTAAGAGTGTCAGTCTTGCGTCTCGCTGATGCCCTGCCTTAACTGTTATTACTACAGCTATTCAAACGCTCCTCTGGCACTTTGACACTCCAATTGTGGCAGGACGAGAGACAGAGAAGGGGGAGCGAGGGAGTGTGTAAGCATGTGCGCCACTGTGTGTATTCTGGGTCTTTGTATGCACATACCTATGTACCTGTATGACTGTGCTGTGTTGTGCGTGTGTGTGTGTGTGTGTGTGTGTGTCACTGTGACTTTGTGACAAACAGGTGAAACATTTGACTCGAGGCTGTGATGTCACTGAGTGCGGCCTCCATTGTTTTTGCATAGCTCAGATTTACCTGCTATTCAAAGGCACTGAACTCTCACTAAAGAGATTAGGAAGTTATTACTACCCCGCATTGTGCTGCTGTTTTTGGACTCCAGATGAGCTCTGCTGATACAAACAAGAGGCAAAAGGATTTGTTTGATGTCGCTGTGAACGAAACGTTAATGAAATTCATCTTTATGAGCCTTGTCAGTTAATGTTGGTAAAGCGAAGCCACTTTCTGACCAGCTTGTCAGGTCCAGCTGGAAGAATTGCAATGAGTAACACCACATCAGTGTTGATCTTTACTAAATCCACTCTTGAGTTGACTTACTTTCTGTAAGCCTAAAAGTGTGTAACTAGACAGGCAGCCTCTAATAATCATTATACACCAGAACATAGACAGCATTGTTGTTAGTTGGATGAAAAATGGAGCAACAACTTTGTTATTATAAGATAACTCAGGTAAGATTTTGCATCGTCAGTGGGCAGAATAAAGGTCATGGTGTTACCTAAATCAAACAAGGCAATTTTACAGTGCATTACACATACTTGCAGGTGGTAGAGCATTGTGTAATTTGACAGCTGTAGCACACACCGGACAGGTCATACAGACTCAAGTATTCAAGGTAGCAAATGGAATAAAACTGCTGCTTTTCAGCACAGTGGACGCCCATCAATGGTGGGAAACACAGAGCCCAAGTGACACCAGAACATCAAGGTTACGATCCAGAAGAGAACCTCATTTGTAATAATGCAAATTACTGAAAATCCAGCCGTGAAACATGAGCTTATTCAAAAGTGTAGCATGGTTCCCATCATATTTCTAGGTGAGGATGGAAACAATCAAATGTAGTTTTTTAATATCTCTCTTACTGGCAGCCTTGAATGAGTCAGACTCCTTCGCACAAGCTCGAGGACAACGTGAGTTAAATGTCAGCAGCTCGACCAAAGAGGCGACTGGAAGGGGAAGTGGACTGGCCACGACTGGTTCAGCCACCTCTATTACAGGACATGTAACAACAGGACAGAGAGGGCCGGATGGTAGCTGTTTATTTATATCAAAATATGGACAATAAACCTGGAGACACAAGTCTTTCAGAGAGAAGCATGGAATAACAGAAGCAAGTGGAACAGCAGCTAGCTCGCTCTCTTTAGAAAAGTACCCTGACGAGTTGATGACATGTCAAGATGCCAGCGGTGTGTGAACTCACATAGAAAACAACACTTGTTTTGACACACATCATACACCACCACTAAGTGCTCTCAGTCCCAGGGATGTACCATACCCAGGGATGATGTGATGCAAGTAGCATAGCAACTACTAACATAAACCTAATGGATGTTACTACAGGTTTAAGATATGTTTGTTGAGGAAAATGAGCAGACGTATTCAATGAATAGTTTTCTTGAAGCTTGATTTATTTAATCCACTTTTGATTAACTACACCATCTCTGATTGGACGGCTTACACAATGTGAGGTAGCACTGCATGCACTTTGACATCGCCATACTAGTAATCATGCTGTTGCAACCTATATTTTAAAAAAACCTGGGACATGATGAGCAGGTATTAGAGTGTAATACTGGCATCATTACTGTACTCTTGAAGTATGCAGATTTTGCAGAACATCATTATTTTAATGGCACTGCGTGATAAAAATGAATGAGAACAATTCTGGATAAACACAAATTACTCTTTAAGATGTTCAAATCTAGACAAAGAACGATAATCACAACATAGTTTCACCTAGCGATTGATCTAAAAATCCGTCATCTAATTACTAACTAAAAGCAACTCAGTGTTGGTACAGTTGCAGTTAGGGAAACAGTGTTAATATATCATCTCAGGCACTTCTAAGGGTGGGCCATATTTAGTATACTGATATGATACCCTATCATCAATTCCCTTTGTACTGGTGGATTGTGCAGGCTCACAAGATTACAGCAGGCAGTTTCAGTGAGGCACATTTGCAGGTGTAAGCTCAGGCTTTTGTCTGCACTTTGTGTGTGTAGCCTGTCTAAAGGCTGCTAAGACAGTGAAGCTGTGTGTTCACTGCTGCTGCTACACAGCCAGGACCTCGAGCTGAGCGGCGACGACACCAAAATCTCCCCAGAGGAGGTTAGAAAGACTCGACAGGGACAAGGATGTGAACTCTGTCTTCCGCGACACGCTGTGTCTCCATCCTGCACCAAATTGGCGGCACAGATTCTTGAAACAAATTCAAAGATGCAGCATCTCCAGGTTTGGCAACAAATCTCCGCGTGGGTTCGTAAACAGAGGTCGAATCTCAAGCAGCGGAGAGACCGGATTACATCTGTGCTGCACCAAATCCGGCCAATCCCCACTTTAACCCCCACATCCCTTCCCCTCCTGTATCTGCTTCCACCTCACTCACACATGCTGACCAGGGTGGCTCCTAACAGACTAATGAGGGCCACTTAGGTGTCGGCATTAGGCTCAGATAGCAGTGTGACAGGGTGAGGACTTACAGTAAGTCCTCTATAAGTCCTCGCTCTCTCGCTGTCTCTCTCTCCATCTTTCTGTTGCTTTCTGCCTTGCTTTTTTTCTAATTTTTCCAATTGTTCATCACCATTTCTGTCTTTTTCTGTCTTGATTTTTCATTCATACTTCATGGAATTCTTGGTTTCTCTTTCTTTTTTCCTCTCTCCAGTCAGGGCTTACAAAGGGCTCATGTGGGGTCTGTATGCAATGACTTCAGTGGCCATGTCTGAATAATTCAGGAGGGACTTTACCTTCAAATGCCGTCAAAACAATGGTATTGCTGTCACACCTGTATCCTGCGTGGATTTGCTCCACAATCATTCTGTCAAAACATTTCTGACTTTGTGAATAGATACTAAAAAAGAAGAAAGTTCAGCTTGTGGAATTACTGCATATGGACTAAAATACAGACAATATATGTAGTTTTACTGTTTGTTTAAAAAACATCATGTCACTTGTGGTGTGCAGTTGGCCATGGAGTAATTTAGCATATGGCCATGAACATTACCAAGTTAAAACCAGGGGCAGAGGAAGTATTCACATCATTTACTTAAGTAAAAGTACCAATACCACCCTGTACAAACACTCTATAAATGTCCTGTATCTAAAACTTGACTAAGGTAGATGCATTACCATGAAAAATGTGCTTAATAATGTATACTAATGTGGTTTATCATGTTATTGAATCATCATTACATTAACACATTGCATTGATGCATTGATACAGTGACATGTGAGCACTACTTTTATGTTATTCATTAATCTTTAATTTGTTCTGTGAGTAAAATATTCTTGTGAAAAGTAAATACAGCACTGAAATAAATATTTGCACACAATTTGCCTCTAGCATTTATATATGTGTATGAAGTAACAAAACAGAAATACTAAAGATAAGTACAAGTACTTCAAGACTGTGCTTGAGTAAATGTACTTGGTTACTTTCCACCACTTGTTAAATCCCATGAAAATGTAATATTTTAACTGAGTATTACAACACAAATGCAGCTTCAATGCCAGAATGAACTGGTGTTGTGGATTCTCTAGTGCTAATAGTGCGAGATGTTGTTAAACCACTTTTCAGATATAATTTATGTTCTAATTTCTATTGTAGAGCGATCCTTTTAGATTATAATTTCTGTTTTTATTAGAGTTAGAACGCCCAAAATGTGACACAGGGTTACCAGTTGGCAGCGAATGCTGACATTTCTCTTTAATCACATGCAATTTTCTCTTAAGGAGAGAAAAGCAACCTAAGCAAGATCAAGTCACTCACTCACAGCTCTCAAAAGCCTGCAGTGTGCAACATCAAAGGAACGCATGAAGTCACAGAAAAAGGCAGAGCTAATGGTACAGGTATATAATTGGTTTTAATTATATGTTTGGTGGGGAATAACTGTCTCGCGGCAACCATCTCCTACAGCCGGAAAATTGCCAGTGTTGGCACAGGAAATCAAAGTATAACCTCTTCATAAAGTTCAGGTTTGGCAAGCAGTTTTAAGGTTATCGTTCCTTAATGGCACATAAATACAGCATGATTGAAAAGAACCAGATCACACCAATTTTCTGACAAAGTTAATTTGAGGTGTCATGTGGAACAGAAGACCTCCATCTAATTTTTGTAAGCCATGAAGAAAACAAAGCGGTTATTCTCCTGCACGCACAACGTCAACCCTCCAACTGCTCCAAACTTCCAATACGATTAAGTTTTCCCCCCCATTTTATTTTTCTTACACAGCATAACCTGTCAAACCGCACGCTCGCTCTTAAGGTTTGACAAGTGCAGCCTTACGCTTGTTACGTACATGTCTCTCCCAGGCATGTGGTTTAAACGTTTGCTCGTTTCTGCAGAAATCCTGCAGAATGGATACAAATTTGCTCTCAAGTCTGAACTCCTGGCCTCTAGAGTGGAGAAACATAGTTTCCTCCCTCTGGTGACTGGATTTCATGACAAATTAACTTTCAATTTCACCTCAGACATGCAGGCATTTCACAGGATGCTGTCATCTCAAGTTGTTGGTCTTCATACCTATATGTAGCACTGATGGAGGGCTTTTTATCTAACGTCAGACTGAAGCCTGAATATTAATCATCTGTACAGAGACATGCACAGAGATGGAAGACTCATTCATGTAATTTACCTGACTTCACGTAGTAGTAAGGAAAATACTCCATTATTCTTGAAAGTCCTTCAGTATATTATTATTTTACTTATCTTGCCTAAAACTACTGCTATCAGCTAAATGCACTCAAGCACCTATAAAATATTTCTTTTTAATGCTAAACCAGAATTAGGTGATTTTTTGGCCACTTGGGGGCAGCACAACAAGCTGTTAACACAATATTGACATATTATGGCTTCATTAAGTTAATAAGGTCATTGTGTTAGCAAACTGTCACTCTCCTGTTCGTTCTGTTCACTAAAAGATGCTAAAAAGCTGCAGAGGTGGTGATATTTCTCTGCGTGTGCATCACTAACAGTCACTTCTTTCACATAACACAGCCATTTGATCCATTGTTTATATTAAAATACTGCTTGCAGTGCCTTAAATTGCCTGTAATGTACTTGGATATTTGAATATTTCTTGTACAAAATTGTGTTTCAATATTCTTGGGTAAAGAGCTGTGCTTCATTAGGACTTTACCAAGAACGCTTAAATAAGATTATTATTACTAATGCATTCTGGTGTAAGCAGTATTTACTGTGAATGTTGTAGCTGCTCATAGTGAATTCAATTTGAATTATTTCTTATAGTGTTGGCTAGTTTAATCTACAGCAATGCATCATATTTATAATTTCATTAAATATTTTGGTTGCTAAATTTTCAATGCAACAAGCAGTGAAGTAAAAACAAACTGTATTTCCTTCTAAAACATAGACCTAAAAATACTAGAGTAGATGCACCTTTCCAACACTGCTGATGCTCACACACACACACACACACACACACAAATAAATGTATACATACCTTATAACATATACTAGTATAATAATACAACATGCACACTCAACATAAAAACGCCAACATAGACTCATTTTTCCTGTCTCTATCCGTCTGACATAATACCCAGAAACAAATACTCAAGCCACAAACACACACATGGACAGAGAGCAGAAACAGATTTCACGTGCCCTCTCCTACCTCTAAGTTGGGTGGATTTTTCTGATTCTGTCGAGGTTTTGTGGGGTGCAAAGAACAGCTTTGATGTCACCATATATCTTCCTGATCTCTCTGGCTCCACTCTGGCCTCTGCTACCTTCAGGTTTTAGTTAAAGCACCACCAAACGTCTAATTTAGGGCTAGGCTTATGGAAATTGGACTTAATATACTGCCCTTTCTCCCCGAGAACCTTAACAGCCCCTCTGAGTTGGGGAACGTAATTCACCGGTAAAGGTGTTTGGCCAAAACCAGGACTGAAAAATGTGTGCGTGGAAACAACATGTGATGTGATGTCTGGCGGCAAGAATGAGGATGCATTTAAAAATGTAAAAATGGAAGATGTTTCCAGAATTCACACTGCTGATCTTACCAGAGAGAGGCGCGAGTTTAAGACCAGGTCTACTTTTAGCAAATGGTCACCTTGCTTCAAAAGAGAATGTTCCTGCAATGAATGAGGAGTTGGCTGCACAGGCCATTTACATTAAGAAAAAGATTGAACTTGATTAGAAATATTCAGCAGAGAATTTAGTGACATATAATATAAATTAAACATGTGACAGTGCGTGTGTGTGCAGCTGCTTTTAGGTTATCAAGTTGATGCTGGTGGCCACTGCACAGGGAAGTCCCACCAACAGTCATTGAGGAAAAAGCAGTAAAGTACAATCAGGCTAAACATTAAGGCCAGCACAAACACACAGGCTCAGTCACGCCTTTTCTGCATGAGCACCATCTGAAAAAACAGCTGAAACACATGAGTGCTACAGAGTTCGATGCTAGAAATGTGTGATGTCAGCAGATGATTCTATTTTGAGACCTTCACTTCTAATGAAAACAGTACAGTCTAATACAGTTTGCAGAGAGCCGTCATGGACTGAATAACTGAAATACAGTAAACTTGAATTGAACTGAACTGCATTGTTTGCAGTGTGAACGCTCAGAAACGGTGCTCGGAGAGCTCGTGGAGTTTACCGGCGGGTACATTTGTCTTCAATGTATTTGTCAAAGAAATATAAGTCATCCTTTATAATTTCTTCCACAGACCTATTACTGGTGTATTAACAGTTAATGAATGCTCGTAGGCAATTTAACATAGTTTTAATAACCTGTTACACCTGTTTTCCTTTTTTAACAGAAAAGTTGACACATTCTGAATTCAAGGTTCTCTCTTTCACTGAACAAAGACAAGATTAATTGCCTTGCTAACTGACCGTGAAAAACCCTTGAAACTGGTTTGTCTTTTCCAAATAAACCCTTATTCTCCCAGTTAGATGTGAAAATATTCTGACGCGACACACTGGTGATGACGGACCTTCGTCTAGCTGCTCTCCTGGTGAACAGACCTCCTGTCCCCGCCTGCAGTGTCTACCTCGTCCCTGCAGTCAGAGCTGCAGTAAATCACTTCAATCAGTCCTGGAGGTTGTAGTCTGTCACGATCCAGACATGTTCAGTGGGAGGATGCTGAGCCCAGTTCCATTGCCCATGGTGTAAACAACAACAATCTTTTGGTGCTCCAATCTTTCAACGGCAAGCTAACTGAGCTAACGTGCTGACGGCGGCGACAGCTGCAGTTGCTGCAAGCACATTTAAGTGTTGGCTTTGGTGAACCTCTTCCTCAAACATACTGTATCTTCTATAAGCAGATTATTGTCCTTTACAGAGAGAGAAAATATCTGATTCTGAAATGAAAGGAAACTGAACATTGTGAGCATGGTGTATATTTGTACATGACACTGTGCAGTTAATTTCTGCATCAGACTACAATTTGTGGTTCACCATGGTGCTACAAACACCCTATTTTAATTCATGCTGTTTCCTTTGTGCGTATCCCATTGTGCCCCATGCCACAGCCCAGTTATGCAGAGGGCGATCTTTTGTATACACAAGGAACCGATACACGCAAATGCTTTGCTTTGCATTAAATCACCTTAACAAAGCATGTGCACCAGGCCAACGGTCTCTCTCATCGTCTCTCTCTCTCTCTGCATTTGAATAAAAATGCACCTTGATGTTGAAAGAACAAGAGCAAAAAGGAAAATAAGAGAAGCTCTGAAATGTAAGCTCGTCTGTCCTTGATATCCCCTCCAATTTATTCTGCCTGTCTGTCAGCACTGCCATCCATCTGTAACATGAAGACAATGATGAAGCTGTCTCTCATTTGGCAGCTGTGGCCACTTGTCAGGACCCAACCAACTCCTTTGCATGCAATGTGAACTTCCCAGCCTACCTTACAACAGGCTTCATATTAAGCTGGTTGGAGACAATCAGTAATGGAGGTGTGAAGCGAGTTGTAGCAGTAGGAAGGGGAGGGGGGAGCATGAATTATTCCAACTCTGCTCCTGAACAGTGTTGACATCTGCATACGACAATGCAATCAGACCAGCCTCGGGCAGCTGCCAAGACAGGTAGGCAGTATTGCAAGAATGCAGATCTGAAAAAAGCCCAGAAACTTCCGGCAGTGCCAAAGAGGAGGCACGACAACAACGACAACAGACAATAAGCCATCAAGTCGACACATCCTGTGCACTTCAAAAACAACAGTAAGAGTCTGGAAAGCTGACAAAAGATCAGTAATTCATTACAGCGAATGAATACGCCCAGAGGAAGAAAACTTGCACACCTACTGCAGCAATGTTCCTGAGAACAATCACTACATCCTCGCGTGCTTAAGTCAATTAGACCACAACAGTAACCAACACATTTTTTCAGGTTACATCTACCTGTAGAAAGTGAACTATTGCTAACCTGTATTTATTCAGAGACGGTTTGTTGTCTCTGCACCACCCTGCTTCGACATTTATACAGTTCAACACATGGCCTCCACATAAACACCTTGTTTTCTATTGTCCTGCGCCGGTATTCGAGTTATACACATCTACTTTGTTTCTCAAATCGATAAAACCACAATTGTGTGCTGCTGACCGCTGAGCAGCTGCGTACACAGTCTTTGTTCGAGGGCAACTTCATGCTGCTGACAAACAGAGGACAGATTTCCACTTTTCCCTTCTCCTGCCATGATTTTTCTGGTTGAGATGGGAATAAATAGCCTAGCTTCCAATCACAACCTCACTTCTCAAAACCCTCTGGTCCTTCAACTGGCCTAATCTGCCAATCTGAGGCTTCTTCCAGATATTTGTGGATGTACAACTTACCCTCTGACACTTAAGGAGGAAGCAGTGACGGATAGAGTCTGAGCAAGTGACAGAACTGAAGAGGACGCTTTGTCATGTTATTGTAGCGACACTTTCATCAACCGGAGGACGTGTCTGACTGGACAATGGAAGAAGATACCATAAGGGACTAATGGACTCTTCTCCATAAACTCCACCACTACTCTCCACTGTGTAGTTCGGATGACACAGGCATTCACAAACATGCACACAAATAAATATAAGAGCAAATATTTGTTATGCACACATACACACTGAAACACTTTCAAATTAATCAATTTAATCAAATTAAAGAATACACATAAATCTTGTGGACTGACATGATAATCTTCTTGAACGAGGGGGGAAACCTTCAAAAAAACACTATGACTGTACAAGGTGTCTGTTTCTACTACGGTTCATTACTGAACCAGTCTGAGGTCTGAACTGAAGAACTGAGAGATTTGTGGGAAACAAGGAAGATCTATTTTAAGGTACGAGTTTGTGTTTGGTTAAAAGTGCGATCGGAGTCATCTTGGGTTGAGGGTTGAAGAGAAGTCTACGCTGAACAAGGTTAAACATCTAGTGCAAACTAGTGTCTCATTTTAGTCATAGTTGATGTTGTTCAGGCTAAAGACTCCAGGATTACAACTTTTAGGCTTTTCTAACATTAGCTCACACACCCAGGAACTGCTAGCATCAGAAAAACTTCAAATATGTCTCATACAGTATCCACAGAAAGCGAAGGAAAGGAACAAATCAGTTTTATTTTTAGCCACATTAGCAGCTTTAGGGATGCCAATGTTTGTCAGTCACTCTACAGCTTTGGTTCTAGATGAAACATCTCAACAACTATTGGATGGATTGCTAAGAAATTTGGTACAGTCATTTTTGTCCCCTCATTAATCACAGTAACTTATCCTCTCACTTTTCATCTGGCGACATAATCAGGTCACTTTGTCCAATATTTTGGTTTTACGACCGAAATATAAAACTAATGACATCAGCATCTGCGCTACTTTGTATGTTAGCATGCTAAAATGCTAACGTACGGGGGAACGTAAACATAACATTATGTTAGCATCTAGCTCAACATAGCCACTGGCATGGATGTCGAATCTTCTTGTTGTTCCAATAGATCAGGTTGAAGGTATGAGCTGTCCTTTCCAACCTCAAAATCCAGGAAAGGAAGGCTGCGACATGGCTGAGCAAGGACCTATCGATCCAGTGGATACAAGAAAAGGAAACGTTTACAACAGCAACAGAAGAAGAACTATAGATATTATGTGACAGATGGTGAACTATATCATCGCCTGTATCCTGGAGAAGGAGGACATCAGGAACAACAGCTTGGCCTTTTTGGACTATGCCATACACATTGAAGAGAGCAGGAGTCTCCACATTGGAGCACACTGAAAACCCACACACAGACCAGTACTTACTCTTTGACTCTCACCACCCACTGGAACATAGGTTAGGAGTTACCACAACCCTGCAACACCAAGCTGAAGTGCCCAGGCTCAAGAGCAGGAGCACAAATATCTGAGGGATACACTTAAAGCTCGCGGATAAACTAACTGGACCTTTGTAGAAATAGCCACAAGATCCAGGAAGAACACCAGCGCTGCAGGTGGTGAAGAAAACACCCAATTCAACAACATCAACATTCCATACGTGTCTGGAGTATCTGCGAAACTCAGGAGGATTTTCAACGCTGCATCCCTGTGTTTTTCAAACCCAGAAACACACTAAGAGAGAAATTGTTCCACACGAAAGGTTGCAGACAGAAACACAAGAGAAGCAATCTGGTGTATGCAGTGCAACGCAGTGAGGAATGCAAAGACCTGTGAATCGGGGAAACTAAACAACAAACAAAACGCATGGCTCAACACAGGACTCCACAGGTCAAGAATCAGCAGTTTACCGCCACATGAAAGATAACGGACAACATAACATAACATACATATTTCGGTCAGGGAGGATTTTCCCAGGTGGCCTCATGTGACAACTCAAACGGCTGTCGTTCGCACATGCAGAGGGCACATACACTGAAAAAGTTCTCCATGTTTTTGGCCCATAGAGCATGTGCATTAGAGTCCTTCTGTGGCCGAGTCAGCTGACTTTCTGTTCGCTCCCCACACTGAACGGCATGGAAATAATTTACAGATATGGCTTGTTGAGACAAATCTTATATAACACAATGGCTCAAATTCTGATACTGGATCATTTCGGGGTGTTTGTAATGCTCTGATATCTGATATCTCATTCATCAAAATGTTGTGGAAAGCCTTCCAGGAAGAGTGGAGGCTGTTATAGCAGCATATTAATACACATGGAGTTCGAATGTGATGTTCAGCAGTCACATATGCGTGTTAAGATGAAGTGTCCGCACACTTTTGACCATACAGTGTAGATAGACAGGCCTCTGACAAGGTCATAGATGAAAAGGCAGGGCAGGAACAGAAAAGAGACATAAAGAGACAGAAAAGGCTGATTTATTGACAACAATGTGGAGACGTGATGGATCTGGGCAGTGAGGGAGCATTCCTCCCTGAACAGACGTGATGGGGAGGCAGAGAGAGAGAAACAGAGATGTGGCAAGAAGCAGAACTATAAAGGAAACAGAACAGACAGACAGGAAAATCAGAGCAAATGTTTCAAAGTGAGAAAAACTGGAAGGACGACGAACGAGACCAGCGAATACATTAACGATAGATGAGCAAAAAGATGAAGCGCAAAAAAAAGTGTGGAAAAGTTTTAAAAAGGAGAAGAAGAAGAGATAAAAGGCTGGGAAGAGAGAGATGACTGAGGAGAAGAGAGAAGGGATTAGGGAAGGAAAGAGGGAGAGAAAAAAAAGCTGCAAAAGAGAAAGAAAGAAGAGAAGGAGGGAGAAAGAAAGATCACAAGGGAGACAGAAGTGAGACAAAATAGGACTGACACAGATAGACGAGAGAGGGGGAGATAAGGAAAGAGGGAGTGGGGAGGAGGAAAAAAGGAGAAAACAACTTTTCTAAGCCAGCCAGGAGGAGAGTGCCAGCTGTGTTTATCTGACCTTTGACCTCAAGGCTACTCCAATCTCTACAAGACCTCAGTCTGACACACACACACACACACACAGGCACACACACACACACAGGCACACACACACACACAGTCACACACACACACACACACACACACACACACACACAGGGTACGGCTGCAAACAGTGGATTACTGAGGCACTACTTTACCTGATTAAAACAGAGCAAAGGTTAGACTCACTGACCAGGCAGGAAGCTGTCTGAGAGGAGAACACACCTGGAGGAAACCTCGGCTATCCTCCAACCGAAGAACAGTACCAGCAGGCTGTTTTTTAAATCCAGTCATTTACACGTAGACATTAGGATAGTTTACCCACCTCTCCAAGCATGCAGTTTTGTTACTGTCATTTTAATCTGGTGATTAAGGCTTTTGCAAATTGGAAAATTATGGCAAACAAAAATTGAGGAATCAGTTTCTGAATACATCTGAGGAGAAAGAAAGAGTCTTTGCTGTCATTCAATCAAATGTGTATTAATCCTCATATAGTATAGTATAATAGTCCCCAACAAATTAACCATTTACTCTTGTATTTGTATCTTGAGTCATGTTTGCTAAAAGCTAAAGTGGACAGCTTTTTTAGGCAATCCCTGAGCCTTTTTAAAAAATGAACTTTTACATATTGACGCACTGTTTTAAAATAGTACTTTAGTATGAACCAATGGGTTTTGAGTGGCAAAGACTGGGTAGGGAAGTCAAGAAGTGCTGAGAGACAGACTAAGATGTTATTGGTTTTGGTATTTTCTTGGATTTGTTGGCAATAAAAAAAGAATAATGTCAGCTTTATCCTTCAGATTTCACCTGTTTCACGGGGCAGTGAGTCACATCGTCATCTCAACACTCTGAGGCTTTTTAAATAAAGATGTGTGCCAGCGGTTCCATTTACAGCTTGGACTCAGAGCGTGTTTGTATATTTGTGTGTGCACTGATGTTTTGAAGTTTGTGTCATGGTTGAACGTTGTTTGGTGGATGTTTGTGCTGTTTATTTCTTTCCAATAAGTACGGAGCACGGTGGCATGTGTCAAGACAAACATGACTGAGTTTAGCTTCCTTCTTTTCAAGTAAAGTTCGGGACTGATAAGAGGCGGGTTTTAAACATCAGTGGTCAAAATCACTACAGGTTGAGATATCCTGACCTTTAGCGCCTGGTTCTGGTCAAGCTCCAAAGGCATTGCATACTACATTTCCCAAAATGCAACCAATAGCGTCTTTTTGTTAAACCTGCTAAACCTTCCTGACTGGTCATTTTCTTTTAAAGTCCACACCCCAATTTGTAATGCAGTCTTTCATGGCATCAGGATTATTTTCTCAGACATGACAGAGACATCATACAGCAGTTTTCACAGGATTAGTAGGATGAATCAGGTTGAGTAAACTCACTTATTAAAGGGAGCACTCAACTGATTTTTTTCTTTACATAAGAGCTCTAAAATTTCAGGTATGACCAGAAGTTCATCTGTAAGTCAAACGCTATAATTATACATGAATGAATCTCTAGTCTATATACTGACATAAGTGATTGGGGCTTTAATTAGAAAACAGAATAAGTTAAGGATGTTAAAAAACTGATCAATTATAGTCAGTTTCACTATCACGTTGTGTAGAATTTCCTCAGTGTCTTTAATATTAAAAGGAACGAACAAGTATGAAGTGGAAGAAAACCAGAGTCAGTTATTCTGCTTTTTGTGCCAGAGGAGGAGAGCTGCTCCCTAATCCTGCAGCCCTGGCCTCTGGCAATCAGCTCCTCTCACAGGCCAGACACACAGAAACACACACTTACACACAATGTGTAGGCCAGATCAAAGCCTGACAGCCTCTGCAGACCCCCACTACAGCCTGAAAAATGTCTCTAGGCCTCCATGCCTCGCCTCTTTTTCTTGTTTTTCGCTATTTCTCCTCATCGTTCGATTTGTCCCTCATTTCTTGCCATCGCGCCCTTTATTTCCTCTGTCCCCAAACCTCTGTTTCGTTCTCTCTCTCCCCCTCCTTTTCTCTTCTTTCTCTCTATCCCCATGAAATATGTCCAGCTGGATTTAGCGTCTTCCTCCTCAGCACTCAGCTCACCAACCCAAGAGAGAGAAAGAGAAGCAGCTGGTTTTACACAAGAGGAAGGGATGGATGGATGGATGGACGGGGGGGGGTAGATGGGAAAAGAGATATGGGGAGTGGGTGATAGAGAAATATGGGAGAAGGTGACAGAGGAAGAGTAGGAGATGGAGAGAGACAATGGACATGGAAGGGGAAGGCAGAGTGAGACATTGCAGAAGAGATTTTGTTGATGTGAGATGATTTAATGGTAGATTTCAGCCGAGTACCCAACTGTTAAAATTGTGAAGTGATGGATGAGTCAAACAATCACAGGACTTTCAGCCAGGAGACCGCTGTTCATGTCCCGTGTGAAACCGAAAGACAATGTTGACTTATTTAAACTTACGTAATGTACTCCAGTCAATCAAGTATGTGACAGTAACATTTTTTACCTAAACCATGATCTTTTCCTAAACCTAACAAAGACACTTTACTGCTTACACCTAAGCAACACTGACCATGTGAAGGTCCGTCATGCTTGTCAGTGGCACTCTACAGGTCATTTATGTTGTTTTTTGGGTCACTGGCAATCAACCTATTCAGCCATTTGAGTGTGAGGATAGGTTGATTAAACCAAGACTTTAATTTTTCCAATCTTCAGTTTCATGGTTCTGCTATTGTGTATGCTGGTTCACTGAACAGCACCTGAGCCATCGTTACACCTGCGCCCGTGAAAATGACTGCTGTAAAAAAGGCCTATTATTGACATATAAATGTAATTTCTAGGAAAAGGACGCATTGAACACAAAAACACATACATAGTAATTACATTTACTGTTTGTACCATACAGAAGTCACCAGGAGTTCAGCAGGCTGGATGGTGGCTGCACAAAGTGTTGGACGCCAGAGTCCAGGTTTCCCATCATGAGTGGATGCATGCGGTTTGGTTTAGGCACTGCACTTTGGTTAAGGTTCAGGAAAGACTGCGGTTACAATTAAATTTTGATGAATGACTGAATGAATGATGTTGTGTCTCATTCTTCAGTTGACTCTGTATTCTGCATTAAACTAAGTCCATGACTTCCACCTAACCTTAACCAAGTGCTGCAAATACCAGAACAGAAACATGAAGTTTAATGATGCTGTGGTTGCTACAAGTGGATATTGTAATGCAAGATTGGTTATTTTGATAGAAAGCTAATGAAATAAGTTATCAGTGCAATTTAGTACCATATTACAGTAATTTCTAGGAGATTTGTCTGTAATAGTATCTGTTAGGATACTCTATTTTTAGTGTGGCTGTTTCCCTGCCACACAGGAAGTTACATGTTTGACAGCTCGTCTCCGGGGTTTGAGCTCCCAAAAGTCCCAGAATTCAACAGAAAATATTCACTGGAGCTTCTAATGTGAAGAAATCAAACACACACAGAGCAAAATAATAGGACAAGTGGCTGAAATACGCAGATAGCTGCAGGCAACAGGGGTTAAAGCTCAGTGCTCTCCTCAGGCAGCAGAACAAAGCTCTTTGTTTAGATTAAACAGAAGACAAACTACATTGCTAGCATTGCGCACAACGACCATGAGGGCTGAAAAGAAACGAGCGCCACCTCGCATCACAGATTCCAAGAAGAGAGACAGCAGAGCATCGCCCACGCAGCCCCGAATGAAAGAAAAAGCAGAAATCTTTGGGATTACCACATTAAACTCACCCTCACTCACCACAGATGAGAACACTGACTAAACATTTGGAGTCTACAGGCATCTTTCACATCATATAATCACACCTATACTTAACATATTAATTTGGTATTTGGGGATTAGTTTCGTAAATTACAGTGGCGACTGTTGATTTCTATGATAGATAGAGTGCTTTGGGTTTTAGCACACCCGTTCTAGGAATGAGTCACAGCATTATACTTCTCAGACTGAGACAAACAGAGATTACTGGGCTTACCTACCGCCACACAGGTAGACGCTCTGTCAAACACACATGCATGACACACAAGGACACACACACATTCATCAGCAGACAGCAGCTAACACTTGACAATGCAACACAAGCACCAAAGGCATGAAAATGGATCCAGTACTGTTGCAACAATTATAAGAAATGGTGACTGCAATGCTGCTGTTTTGCTGGTCAGAATTTAAGGCGTTCAGCCCATTAAAAGATGCACCAGTGAAAAATGTAGCTTCACAAAAAGCATTTTGTAACTATGTGGTTTTTATTAGCGCTTGCGTCTTGAGCAACAGGTGTAAATGTCAAAATGTGCATTACTAAACCATTGGATTCTGCTGAATTTTCTCAAGGAAGTTCTTACATATGATGCATACAGAACAATGTACCATAAGCCAACGTGCATGTGATACATTTGGCGATTTATTTTCCCCATCATAAAGTGCCGAGCAATCCAAACGAACGTGCAGCATTTGAGCGGAGGCAGCCCTGCAACGAGAGAGCAACATGTGCTGCTCAAGATTAACGTGGATTATTTGAATTTGTGTGCAATAAAAGACCGAAAAAATACAATAAAGATTTGTCTTAATGTTGAGTTGTTGTTGGCAGAGCAACATGTGTTCGACATTGTTTGAGATTCCTACTAACAGCTTCATAAAACAGTCTGTAAAACTTGATGATAGATTACGATGCACATGTAATTTATTGTTTCCATTGCTGAGTAAAGTCTTGTACGTTAGTTCTTCATTTTAGGGCACTACTGCATCCCAGAGTTTCTCCTGTAATTGGACAGGTGGGGTCACCCTGCCTTACTGACAAGACTTTTATTAGTCCCAGTTTAAACGGAGAGTTGAGTGTCCTGAGATGATCTCAGTGTTGTTTCAGAGCCTCTGCTGCGCCGCTGACAGTAAACACCCACAGAAACAATGACTCAAAATGAGTTAAAAAAATATTTAAATTGAGTTAATTGATGTCATTAGTTTAGTTTTGATCGAATTTTATGTGACTAAACTGCATTTAATTGAGAGTAATTCAATTAAGCTTTATTGTCATAATGCCTGAAAACAACAAATCGTCATTCCAAGATGAAAAATAATTAAAGTTCGTAAAGCACAACAAAAAGTGATGTGCAAAATTAGCAAACTTATAGTGTACTTATTTATGCTCTGTGAACCTTCTGTAGAAGCATACAGTCATAGTGCAAACACAATTTTGATATTTCAATAAATAAGATCAAGTAAATTGAATATTAATGTGCACATTCCTGAAGCTCTGCCGTTCTTGTAGTGTGTGTGTGTGTGTGTGTGTATTACACTGTTTAATTAATATTCATTCTATCTTATGTCAACTGTTGTCAGATCAAAAACATTATTCGATTACATCAATAATAACCATCCCTAATTTTGTTATTTTTTACCAGTGAAGCTTGAAGCTCCATCCCTGCCCATGTAGCAGTTTGACAAACGACAAAAAAAAAAAAAAAAAATTCAACACAAGATTCTACCGGCTTGTTTCCAGAGCTTTCACCCACACCTCATGGCCTTCATTGTCACGGATTTGGATTTGTCCATCATCACTTACTCGATCTTTGGTAGTGTATGAGCGTCTCTGTTCAAATATGGTGTCTGAATGTGGATGACCCCTTTTTCATCAGTGGAAGACCACCTGTTGTCTGTCACATGACCGAAATGACTTACTTCAGTCACAAAATGTAGGTAAAAGCTTTGGAAACGGTGTGTGTGTGTGTGTGTGTGTGTTTGTGTGCGTGTTTAGCAGGATGTTTCAGCGTTTTCTTGTTCCTGGTCGAATTTACTTTCAGACCATTATGTCCATTATGTTTCCATGACACTGTATACTGTCGGCTACACTGAGTCAATGGGAAGACTCCATTATAAATGTGCTAGTTTGAATGACACCGCTCAACTTACAACACACACATACCTTAACATATATAGACAGACACAAAGAGACACACACACCCTTATACGTACTCACATACATGCACACACACATACACGCACACACACACACCTCTCACCCTAAACCCAATTCCACAGCCGTCTGCTGCGTACATTGTCTGCGGCTCCCGAAAACGAATTAGTCACACATGTTTGCGTTTGTACACAAACCCTCCCAGAAACAAACACAACGGGCACTCAGGGTCATACGTGCACGTGCAAACACACGCGTACGCACGTATTAGCACACATAACACGCATGTGCACGACTACGCACAAACACGTGAGGATGTCTAACGCACACATGTGAAGACAAACACGTCAATATGATTGCACACGCGCACGTACACACACACACACACACACACACACACACACACACACACACACACACACACACACACACACACACACACACACACACACACACACACCCACTACACTGGTGGTCCTGCTTGCAGAAGAGCTAAAGCTCCGTCTCTTTTGTCTCTCGTGGGAGGCCCAGACAAAAGCAACAACCTGACAGGTAAACAAGCCGTCATGTTTGGGCAGACCTACCTGAGAAAGGCTCTCACCCTTCTCAGCCTCACCCGACACACCCTCCTCCCACCTCTCTCCCACCGTCACCGGCTCCAGTCTGCGGCTTTTCTTCCCCGACTTTCCTGCCTTCACCTTCGTCCGTCCGCCGTTTACCTTAGCTTCGTAAAGATGAGTAAAACTGGGGCGAAATTAGAGGCCTGACAGGTGTGATGGCCTAACAAACTATGTGGCAGCCATATTGGAGGCCTGGTTGTATTTATGAACATACAGCTTGTAGCATATTTCCACAGATGTGACTAAATATTTCGTATTTCAGAGTTAAAACTGGTCATTTGATCACTGATTACCACAACTGGCTTAAGATATTAGATAGTTCTAATGAAAGAGTAAAGAAGTGACTGTGTCTCATCAGTCTGATTAGTGCACTAGTAATTCTGCAGCTACGTAGAATGTTAATAGAGGTGTGTGGAGTTAGTAGCAAGTGGTGGAAAATAAAATAAGAAATGCACTTTTTTTTTTCAAATTTGAGGCATTTGCACTGTAATATTCTGAAACATTATTCTTCAGCTCCACTACATTTTAGTGGGAAATACTGAACTTACTACTTCACTATACATATTTTTTTACTCATGAAGAGTAAAAACATGACATAGAAACACGTGAGGCTATGATAAGCTTACAAATTGCATTGCTAAAGATTAAACCGGTGTTTCCAAACCTTTTCTGGCTTGTGACTGCTCATAGAAAAGCAGTTGGAACCTTCTTATCACATTTCAAATGTCAATGAGTCAATCCGTCAAAGAAATACTTCCCATAAGAATTTCCCAGGTAGTTTCATTTCAAATAATCTTGAGGCCCAAAGAGGATAAATGATCCAAACGTTTCTCTTATCTTAATTTCCTCAAAAAAAGCTACAATTTGTTTACCAACACGTTATTTTGTTCATTCCTGGCCCTTTAATCTCAGGAACCTTTGGAGGGGCTCAACCCTCAAGTTGGGAACCACTGGACAGAACTACCAAACTGCATATGAAGAAAGTTACAGCTATAACATCAAGACACTGCTGACACACTGATGCATTAATAGTAATAATAATCTACTGTGCAAAATACAATAATATGTCACAAGAATGAGTACTTTACTTTTTATACTTTAAATACATTCTGCTGATACTTTTACTAAAGTAGGATTTTGAATGCAGGGCTTTTACATTATTGCATCAATACTTTGACTTAAGTGAAGGCATGGTGAGATCTGAGTACATCCTCCATCTGTATTAGTGACTGTAATTGCAATGTAAAGCACTTTTTGTTGCATTTGAGACAATCTGCTAACATTTAGCTTACAGTATAAATTGTAGAGTTAAGTGGAGGTCCCCATTATCAACTTTCCACTTATTTGCAAATGAAAAGCAACGTGAACCTACCCGAATAGCCCAAAATACTCACCTGGAATGTAAATTAGTAAATGAAACTTCAGCTACATCACTACTCATTTTTAAGATGTTGTTTCGGCTTAAAAAACACGGCTTTGTCACCACAAACACAGCTCGAAGAGTAGTCTGCTGCTTGGCACTTGTCTCGCCAAGCTGTCACGCCACCACCTCCTCCTCCTGGAGCATTCACTCCTACACGTGTGCAGGTGATCTGAACTACCTCACCTAGATATCTGTTGTAGAAATGTTGATTTGATGCATATGAAACACACAAAATGAACGTATGCTTGGTTTGCAGAAACGTATAATGCCAACATTTTATTCTACCAATGATTTTTAAGAGATCAGTCATGTTATAGCTCTAGTGCCGTGTTCACTGTGCCACCACACGCCACGGCAGAGCAAAGAGATTCACCCCAGCAGGCTGCACTATGTCGAAGAGGAAATAAAGACAGGTTTCACTCGACAGAGAAATAACAAAAGATGTGCTGATCTGGTCGGGCCGCTATTTGTTCTTGACGTCACATGAAGTGACTTGTGGTTAATAGAGGTTATAAATGTCACAGATGACTTAATGGCCCTTTTATAGTCAGGACCATTATCTAAGGCTCTAACGCACCATAATGCACCTCCAGACCACAGAGTCTAGTATTTACATGCTGTTTCAAAGGTTTTTGTACCCAAGAAAAATGTTTCCACTGCACTCCTGTAAATGTGGGATTTTTTTTTTGCCAGCAGCTTCAGTCCAAAAATAGCAGCGTCACAGTTCCACAATGGTCAAATCTTCATTATTTTTATTAAGTTTCTGCCAATTCTTGGTAAACATTGAATGTTTGTCAGTTTTGGAATGGAAACTGAAATGTGTGCTGATAATTAACACATTTTGGTGGAATGTGTGTATAATTTTCCCTCAGACGCAGCTATTTTAAGTGCACACACACACCCACACAGACAGAGACAGCAAATCCCGGCCAACTTCAGCCTTTCCAAACAATTCAAAACATTTGGGAATAAAGTCTTGCAGCGTAAGACAAGAGTCTAACAAAAGCCACCCACACCTGCTTTATCACTGAGTGTGTTTCTGTTTCCGTCCAACTGAACACTGAGAACATTCTGAACAGCAGATGTCAGATGTGACGGAGGAGGAGGAGGAACGGAGAACTGAGAGGAAGGAGCAAAAAACAGACAACAAAAAAACAAATGAGGAGCGTAAAGAAACAAGAAGCTTGATGATCAGGGATGTAGTGGAGGGTAAACATAGGTTACCTTCAGTTTACACATCTTTTTTTTATAGTATTATTTTTTAGGTGTACTTATAAAATGTATAAACAGAGCTTTTTATTTGGGCCAGAGCAATTTGACTTTAAGTTAGACTTTTAGAAATAAATAAGTTCTTCCTCCAACAAATTAAAATGTTTACTCATGAGCAGTAAAACACAACCTTTCTCAGCTGAGCACACACAGGAGTTTCACCGCTACACACAACTCAAAGCTCACGGTGGCTAATGCTAGCTAACGTTAGCAAACTTCAGATAGATGTTATTGTATAACTGCCAGTATTGAGTTTGTTTGCTGACTGTAGGACTCTTCTCTTTACCATCACTGTCACAAGACACAATCAACAAGAAGAAAATATGTACCAGCATAGGAAGGCAAAGACAAACAATGTCGTCCTGTCGACAGGGGTGTCAGGGTCTGGACAAACAACGTTTTTAATAAGACTTTTAATGGAAAGGGTCACGCAAAATGTAACGGTGGGTCAAACCCTTATGTTTTTTTAAGGACTAGATTTTTAAAGTTGATTCTGGATTGCGCTGGGAGCCAATGATGTGATTTCAGTATTCGATATCCTCAGCTTTGCATGCATGCCTTTTCATGACTCATGATCCTAATTTAAAAAGTACCTGGATTACTTTACTGATTACTTCCACCAAAAAGCAATGCACTACTGTGATAAGTATCTTATTAGTTCCTTTTTAAATGTCTGCTTTGAAATGCTGCCATTGGCAATGTGCCTGTAGCTTTTTTTGGTGTGTTGGTGGAGATGAGCTCCAGCCCCTCAAAGGTTTTCATTAATGCATATTCGCTGTGAAGGTGGATGGAAACAGTATTCCTCGCCATTTGCCGGCTGCTTGGGCAGTGTATCTTGCTAACCAGCTGCCCAAAAGCGGGTGACGCAACAGAATAGAGAGGCTGCATATTTTCTACAACTATAACAACTACAACTACCAGCTTGTTAAGTTGGTCCTGACTCACAGCAATCGGAGCCAAGCGATCAAAACCCAGCCTCAGTTGCTTGGTCGAGTGGCTTGAATTCAGATGTGCCCTGGTCTTTAGCAGCTAGCTTCATGCAGGCATGTTCAGGTGCTTTACAGGGTCAGAATGACTGATTTCCGCAGGAAATGGTACCTTTGAGCCAGGGCACATGCTAGATTTTATTAAAATATTCTTGCCTTTCTGCTCGACAAAAGAGCAGTAGTGAGAATATCTCCATGTTAAGAAAATTGACACATCCGCCATCATCATGCATGTCTAAACATAATCAGGAAGTGTAGGAAATATAGACCTCTTTAGATCTCTGCAGGTGGCCAGAATTAATTAGTTTACCTTGCTACATAGAAAATAATGAAGTAACAAGCCTTTTAAAGGATAACACATTAAAGTTATACTTACTGCCAAGAATAACAGAGTTACTGTAACAATTTGCTTGGTAACACATTCGTTCCAACACCGGTGATCACCAGCAAGACGTCACTTTTAACTGCAAACTACCTCATGAGATAAGACTGACAGAGGAGGAGCAGTAAAGACAGAAGAGTCGAGAGTTGAACGCTGTTACACGAGAAGCCACGTGAAGCTGTCTGCGTGAGCTGCTGTGGGAAAACACACTCTCCTGACTGAGGATAACCAGAGTCCCTCCGGTTCATCCTCCTCCTCCTCAACTCCTCTTTAACCAGGCCTGCCCGGTCAGGCTACTGTGTGTGTATACCTGTATTAATCCATACCTGTGTCTGCATATCTGGCTTAGTACACAGCATGGGAAAGAATGAAGAAGAGAAAATAGAAGCAGGAAACACGTTGCTCCCACTAAGAGCTAAAATTTATAGAAGCTCCTCATAAGCGACATTCGGGCTTAAGAGCAGGTCTTTTCTGATGTCTTATGGTGCTTCAAAACTGATTTTAAAATTTAGAACCACATCCAGTGTGTGAAAAGATGTTGGTCATCCATTTTTGGTGTTGGTTTCATGGGAGTGTAACAGAAAACCCTCTTTTCTGACTTCTTTTAACTCTGGACTAAAGTAAACATCTGGCAGAAATGCAGTCATAGATCAAACATTTTTGCAGCCTGTTTTGTAAATCATAGCCGTTATCAGGTTAGTCCTAAATCTTTATGCATAGTTTTATTTGAGGGTGCAGCACTCATATTTAAAACACTTTACAAAGAGAGACGCCTAACTGATGTCCCTTTCACAGAGCAGAGGGTCAGTATTTAAGAGATTTTGATTGATGAACTTGCAAGAAAAGGTTTTATATCTGCACAAATATGTTGCTGCTTTAAAGAGTCTTCAGAAGAAGCTCCAGACCTCTGGGCTCTTTTATTGGCCTCGCTAATGATACAGTGTTTGTGCGATTTTTTTGTTTTTATCAGAAGCCAGAACGTGAGAAGGAGCTAAAGTGCTTCTCGCTAAAGACTCTCATGTACAGCTTTAGAGCAGCAGATACCGTTTTATCTGACAATCAAGATAAAACTGCCAGGGCGAGTTCACCGCTCCGGCTTTTCCCACTCTCCATTCCCATACCTGGATCATGTGGAATTCCCAGAGAAGGGCAGTAAATTGTCCAGCCGGGCGACGCTGTCCTCTCCCTCCTGAATACCTTTCACTCTGAGAAAAAGAGACAAGAGAGGAGGCATGTTGAGTTTCACCTACGTGTCCTTTCTGAAAAACACATACATCACTTTTTTTTAAAGGGAGGATGTGAGCCTGAGTGTGTGCGCATGTAAATACTGTATGTGCTTGACAATGTTCAGGTCCAACAACAGCAACAGCTTTGTGAGAAGCGAAATATGCGGTTGACCTTTTGTTGATGGACAAACACGGCTGAGGTTCCTGAACAAATATGTAGAGGAGGCTCGTTCAGCTTCGGTGGTTTCTCTTGATCAATATATGAAATTTACTTGACCCAGAGAAGTTTCAGCTTCGCCAAGAACACGTCACCTCAGTAGATACTGCTTTGATGTATTAACCTCTCAGAAAGAAATGAGGTCCACACGTGGTTTTCTAAAGTGACGCTGTGGTCAGTTCAGGGCGTGTTGTCAGCTCTCTGAAAGCTGAGGTATAAGTCAATGCGCCGTATGTATTCATTGCTGGATGTGAGACCCACATTTGAGTCCATAAATGTCTAAGTTTAACCTGAGAGTGTTTCAGGTTTTTCCATCTTCATAACTCAAGTAATAATGCAGCAAACATGAAAAAAATGAGACTTCTAACAAGAGGCACGATGCACATTTAAGTTCCAACATTTTGTCTATTAATCAAACTGAAACAAGCCAAAGACCTCCATCAATGTCCTTCCACTTTTTTTACCTTTAGGCAGTGCCAGGCAAGGTGTTTATGCTAAGCTAACAGTCTCCTAGCTGTAGTGTCATATTTAAGAGATTCTAATGTCACTCTCTTTCCCTGCGACTAAAGAAATGTGGCTAAATCCTGTCTGTTGTGAACAGGACTCAGGGGTTGAGCAAAAGGTTTTGGAGTCAGCATGAATTATATTTCTGGTCCGCAGGTGAGGGACCACTTGTTCTCCTACAGTAGGCATGTCAAACTGATTCCATAAAGGGCCGTGTGGCTGCAGGTTTTTGTTCCAACCAAGGAGGAGCACACCAGGCCAACCAATCAACATCAAGGGATCACTAAGTTATCAGCTGAAGACTGGGATCAGCTGATTAATTGATTCCAGCCTGGTGTGCTCCTCCTTGGTTGGAACGAAAACCTGCAGCCACACGGCCCTTTATGGAATCAGTTTGACATGACAGCTTTACCCATTGGTTGTCAAAGTCATCTGCAACATGTGTGGCAGTGTGGCGTATTCATCAAAGATGAAGGCTTCTCACTGTCTTGCAGTGATGATGGTGTTGGTAAAGATGACTGGAAATGGGTTTGCTGGATGCGGAACAGCTAATCTGTCTACATCATTGGGAATGAGGCATCACTGGAAAAGGAGTCGTCTGTTGGTTAATTTCATTTGAGCGAGTTTGTTGTGACCAGAGGATTTGCTCACAGCAGCGAAGCAAATTTGAGGTTTAGCATCAAGTTTAGTGAACTATGACAGACAAATTTGTGCCGTCAAAGAGTAGCAAACTGGCTTGACATTTGGAGAAAACCCCCAGGCGGACAGAGAACTCGCTGGAGAGATTATATATCCCGTCTGGCCTGGGAACACCTTGGGATCCCCCAGGAGCTGGAGGACGTGGTTGGGTTACCTTGCTTATCCTCCTGTCACTGTGACCAGGCTCCAACAAACAGCAGAAAATGAATGCATGGATAGATGCATGGATGGATGGATGGATGGATGGATGGATGGATGGGCAGACTTCTGATGGGGTCTCACCCTAGAGGCAGAAATGGTGGAGGCTATTCTCCTAGTTTATTACCTTTTACACAGTTCTCTTCTTGCAAAGTAATAATACCAAAGGCCTATATAATGGTTTGCCCTCAGTGCTTTGCTTTACATTGTTGACTTGCTTGGCCAACTGCAAGTAATTGATCCAGACAGCCAGCCAGCTTCAGGTACTTCCCATTTTGCAACATGTCATAGAATTTCATTCCATCACTTTCTGGTGTGGCCATTGGAGGAAGTGTTGGGTAACACGAAGCAGTAGAAACTGGCCAGTCATAATTTCTCTAGTGTTTGCATAGCTTGAGTAACCCATTTTTACTCATTGTACCTGCAGAGCCACCTGTGGAACAGGTACCACAATAATTCCGTTCAGAAAGTCAACATAAAGCCTGCAGTCAGCATATAGCCAATGAGTGAATGACCTGAAAACTGCAGTGATAGATACCGTGTGTGAGTGCATGTGCTTTGAGGACATACAGCTGTACGAGTGAGTCCGTGCACTTGTACACGGGAGTGTGTTTATAACTGTTTACACTCTCCGGGTTCAAGCCTTTGCTCGGCCTGGTTCCACTGAGCAGGCAGGTACACTGACAGGCAGGGAGGCCGTGGCAGCTTCTTAATCATTTCTCCCTCCTTTTTGTTTCTCTTTTGACAGCCCTTCGCTCTTGTGTGACGGCCCACATCGCCGCCCCGGCCTGCTTACCTTTTCAGGGCTCCTGAAGCGAGACTACTAATGCGCTTGCTGCTCTCCCCGCCGCCTCACCACCTCACCCCGAGCTCCAAACTCCCGTGACAGCGCAGGACGCTCACTTTGTCTCCCGTGTTTGTCCAAAAATTGTTTCAATATGTATTTTTGGGAATGGTAATGTTTGCTTAATAAATCTTTGTGTCAGGGGAACACAAAGGGAGCTATAGGTCGAAACCTGGGCGGGTCGGATTGGACACTCTCTCTCTTTTCCTCGTTTACTCTACACCCTACTTTCCATTCTCTGTCTCTGCCAGGTTGTTTTTCCAGCCTGCTGTCAGTAGGTTTATATACACATGTATCAGGCCCAGTGCAGAGCCTTCCCCCGAGTAACCTTTGGCAGTTCTCATGCCCTAAGTTTTGCTGCCTTCGCGTGCCCAGTAAGAGCAAGGTGCTGAGAATCTGCCCAGATGTGCATCAGCTGCAGAGAGCATCCACACCCCATAAACATCTTGTTGTCATACAGCAACATACATTCCTAACATGATCTGTGGATCTAATGTGAGTGGTGGCCATGCACCAAAAAATCCAATTATTAGGCTAACATTTTCTCAAACACTGTACTTAAGTATAAATTTGAGGTACTTTTAAGTATTTCGTTTTTATGCAACTTTATATATCTACTCCACTACATCTCAGAGGGAAATATTGTACTTTTTACATTTGCCTGACCACTTTAGTCAGTAGTTACTTTTCAGATTACACAGTTTTTCATTTAGTTCCCGTCTAGTGAAACCCACGCATCACCAAATTTGGTGATTTTGAAAGTTTCAGACAAACAGAAGATTTAAGTTTTCCTTTATGGCTTCAAAAAAATCTCCTTCAGCTAACTAAACTCTTTAAAAAGCCTCTTGAATTAGCTGGGAAATGCATCGTCACAAAGCTGAAACCAGGCCACAGCGACACAACAACAATGATCTCAGAATATGGTACATTGTTGTAGATTAACTGGCCAACAATATATAAAGTAGTAAAAATGAGCTCAACCTGAAACATCTACAGCAGTAAAATGCAACACACACATTAATGCAGCAGTAATATTAATCTGCAAACATCAGATATAATGGAAAACACTTTTGCAGAAAATTCTGAGATACTGAAGGTTTTGAATGCAGGACTTGTGGAGTGGAGCGTTTTCACAGTGTGTATTTGTACTATTGCTTAAAAGTAAAGGATCTGAATTCTTCATCCACCCCTGCTCCTCAAGTACAAAGTCATTATATTTAAAATGATGTCTTATGGGAACACTTCATACAAAAGGCCAAAAGGATTTTTACAGACACTCTGGGCAGCCCTGGTGAAGCTGACGGACAAAGAGAGGAGGGGAAATAACGCACCTCAAATGATGGAAAATTGGACGTACTCCCTTCTCTCGGCTTAAAAACGAGGAAGTGGAGGAGCAACAATTGACACGGGCCAGAAAACAGAACAAGTACAAGATCCTCACTGGCAGTGATGTGCAAAAAGTCACCATGACCTCCAGCACCAATAAACAGAATTCAGTTTTGCTGAAATAAGCTTAAACACATGTCACTGTGAGAGCAAAACAAATATTTGATGCTACGTGTTCCATTTAAATGAGAATCTATGGATATGAGATGAAAGTTTCACCAGTGTGAAAAACTCACCAACGAGTCCTCCAGCCTAAAGGACACAACAGGAAGTTTGTAATTGCCTTCCAAAAATGATCTGCTGCCCCGTCTGGCAGGATGATGTAGTTTGTTGGTGCCTTCAAAAACAGTTACGAATGACCAATACAGATAATAATAATAAGTATTTTCTGATCTTCCACCTCTATATAAACCCAGCAGACAGTTAGCTTAGCTTAGACTACAAACTGGGGCAAACCGCTAGCCTGGCTCTGTCCAAAGGTAGCAAAATGCTCCTATTGCTCATAAACAAATCACTAATTAACACATTTGGTCTTGTTTGTTTGACCCTACAAAAGCATAAGTGTTAAAACCGACAATTTGCCCTTTTATGAAGGGTTATGGACTATTTCTTGGCTCTGGGCTGTAACTTCCTGGAATCTCCGCTGCTGAGCGACAGCAATAGACACTGTCATTGCTACACTTTGCATTTTCAATGAGTTCAACCAACCAAATATAACATTTAATCGAATCTGTGAGCTTTAGAGGGGCTGGTGGGCAGAATTTGCTTCCTTTGGACACAGCCAGGCTAGCTGATCTCCCTCACTTCCAGTCTTTATGCTAAGCTAAGATAAGCAGCTGCTGGCTGCAGCCTTTTATACTTAGGACACAGACATGAGTGGTGTTGATCTTCTCATCTAACTTCCTACTAGAATGTAAAAAAGCATATTTCCAAAAAACTATTTCTTGAAAGCTCAAGAAAACAAGGAATTGAGATTTCTCTGAAGTTGTTGTTTTGGAATCTAACAAACGATAAGAAATCCATCTATTTTACTGTTTGCGCTGCGTAAAGATCATTTAAATCACCCAAATGTGAAGAACCGCACCGCCAGTCGAGCCTCTTTGTTGCAAGCCGACATTCTGCTGTAATCAGAGCAGCCACATGACCTCGTGGGTTTTATTGTCCCTCGCTGGTGACAGAAGCAGACTGAGAGGGGGAAGAAGGGGGCGGACAGTGTGCCTCGATGAGCCAGAGGCTGGATTGAAAGCGGGGAAGCAGGGGAGGAGAGAGTATAGTGATCTTAGTGGGACGGCGAAGGCAACGCTATCCCAAACACAGCAGAGTGCTTTAAGCCTCCGCCATAAATCTCCGAGCTCGCCGAGCCACGGCCAAGCTTGTTCAGTGCTGTGTGCCGCTCCAGAGGCCAGAATCCAGATGTTGGAGGGAGACTGTAAATAAAACAATCTATCAAAACCGAAGAAAAAACAAAGGAAGCTTTTTTCTTTTTTTTTTTTTAAAAAAAGACTTATTTTCATGCAACTGATATTGGAAATCAGTTTTAAGCGATTATCAATGAAGTTGTGTGGGATATACAGCACCAACCAGACACACACATCATGTCCAATACAAACTCCCTCAGTAAGTGAAATCAGTACTTTAATCCCATCTGGGACAACAGATATTATAGCAGCATCATGCGCTCCATGCAGCTCAAGGTGTTTCTGAATACAAAACAGGCCTGTTCCTCTGGATTAGTTTTTATCATTTATAGATGCAGGTGGATTGAAGGGATAAACAGATATGGAGACCTCATTGTGGAATAAATATCCGCGGCTTAAACTCTTAGTGTGCAGAGCATAGTGATGGTTTATTGTTTAAGACCTCTGCCTCTGGACATGAACTCCTGCTGGCCTGAATCCTGGCGGACCCATTTGTCTCCTGTGTCCCTGCTGCTGTTGTGTCTTTCTCAGCTTTCTGTTGGTTTGATAAACAAAACACGAGGACAGGAGCGGACCGCTCAGACTCACACAAAACATTTTGATAACTAAGAGCTTGAATTTCCACATTATCCCACAGAGGGAGCAGAGTATGGGGGGGTTACAGATCAATTAAAGGACCTCAAGTCGCAGGGAGAAGAAAAACTGGCTCTTAAAAGTCCTCGTCTGCGCAGCGTTAGATCTTTTGACCTTCGCTTCGGCATAAACTCACCAGGTTGATGAAGCTGAGAGCGCAGCGTGCAGTTAAAGGATTTCTGGGTATTGGGGTTCACAGTTTTTAAACAGTTACCGGTTGCTGCCATTTGGAGCCGCCAACGTGCACAAGCGCCTGCTGCAGCTTTGGTTATCAATTCATGAATTATTATTCATCTACTAAGCTCATGCATGTCATTTTCTGTGTCGTCTTTGTTGGAGTTTTCCCTCCATCTGATGTCCCTCAAACAAAGGAAGAGAGAAAATTGCGTCTTCACTTCTGTTTGTTCTTGGATTCCATGTCTATTAGCCAAAGAATGTGGCTAAATTACAAAGTACATGTGATTTTAGTCGTTTTTATGTCTGAAATATGACTTGATCCTTCGTTTCTTGAGCACTTTGTTCTCCCATTAAATGCCCTCATTGTTTTTGTAAAGAAAACCACATCAGATGGAAATATCCTCCATGTCTTGGCCATCATTTTACACACATTTTCCCAAAATCCATCCTGATGTATTTGGCGTCATCTGGAAGTTTTGGTGTCTCTGCTAGATTTTTAAATAAAGTCTAAAACTCGATTTTGATAAGTGGGCTTGCAGTGTTGAAGAAAAAATAAGAATAAGAATGAAATATTTTAGGATTTTAGCACGTGCTACATTTTTACACCAAAAGTAATGAGTTTGTGAAGTGTTTTAAGCTACTCTTTACTTCGGTGGGTTATTTTATAATAATTAAATTGGCATCTCTAATCAACAGGAAACATTTCTTGCAGAGATGTCATTTATTACTTCATATTTATCACTGTTTTTTTTACTTATTAAGACAAAAGGAAGCGATGAAAAGATGTTTTTTTTGACAAGCTCATTCCAAACTCTGGGTGCTAGCGCTGCCAGTTTTGGTGGTCAGCCATTTAAACGTTCTACCAAAAGGAAATATCACTTTAGCCAGCATGAGCTTGATGCTCAGATGAAAAACTGGAAGCTGGACGTCCGCTTCTCATCAGCACTAAGCCAGAGAGGCCCCGTCGAGTTTGGATAAAGTGGAAAAAAGGGCTGATGCCTCCTCTTGAAATGATGATCTATGCACCAGACCTGTTTACGCTGGTAATCTCCGAGCCCTGCGCAATCAAAACATCACTAATTTCACTGCCGATTGGAAACTGTGACATCTGCGTTTTCAACACACTTCAAGGGGGATCGCTTCAAAGAAAAAAAAAAGCAACTGGGAAGCGTCCATTCCTCATAATAGCCCCAGTGATGAGAGGGTGACTTCATCCTCACATGTTTTGAAGTACAGACATCCATAGTGGAAACAGTATGCAGTAAATATCACGGTTACTCGCAGTCTTGTGTATCTGTCTGTGGGTGTTTGGCTTGTTGACATGCAGGCGGACTCTCCGGCTCTGCTCCCAGTTAGAGACCAACGGCTGCGACGTTACCAAAGGCTTTCCATCCTGCCGAGCTGCCCGGCGTCAAGCTCCCAAAACCCTCCTGATTGATTCTACAGTCTGTACGACTCCTCTGCTCCTCACTCACTCAGCGGAAACGGGCCTTACGCACTAATGCCACCAGCTCTGCTTTGTTATGCCGGTCCTGGATGGGGAGCTCTCTGGGAGTCGCTGGTTGAGGGGCTACAGTGCGGAGAAAGACCAGGAGGCCCTCTTTCCTGCGGGTTAGACCAGATTAAAACAGCTGATTCTGCTGTGAACCCGATTCAGGGGAAAAAAAACATTACCCTGCAAGTGTGTGCGTAACATGTAACACACACACACACTTAACACACCCAACCTCCTCTAAGTGTCAAGCCCTTCTCCTGACGGGGTGTGAGCTTGTTTTCCACCTTTCCATCGTGTGCATCAGCCCTTCTCTTATTCAGGAATAACTATTTACGCTGCGGGGGTGACCATCAGACAGGCCCTGGCCACAGACACACACCTCCTCCCCCTTCACACACACACACACTCCAAACGGGCTAAATAATCCCTCCACCTATTTGCACAGGAGAGATGAGGCCACGGCCTCACCTTCAGGGCACTACTTAACTCCTCGAGTCACTCGTTGAGTAATCACAGCATTCTCCTACCTGCCTGCCTACTGCCTAATTATAGAGTGTGTGTGTGTGTGTGTGTGTGTGTGTGTGTGTGTGTGTGTGTGTGTGTGAGAAAGACTCATCATTTAGCAATGCAGGCCTCACATGCTGATATTGAAATCATTACAGTTTCGTGGATACAGTTGCAGGAGGAGCTGGGGTCAGTGTTGCGGCCTAATGGGAGTCACAAGAACACACCTGTATTGCGGCGCCGATCAAGCAAGATAACACGTTTTAAGGCACGAGGTGACTTTGCAACTAATTTTAGATATTTCAGTCAAATTTGAGTCTTAATTTCAACTGTTAGGTGCTACAAGCATGTTTTAGCTCATTGTTATTGTTGTCTGGTAGAATTTAGGCAAATTATCTGAATTTTGACAACAAAAAAAAAGATAAAACTAGAGGTGCTCCTGGGGAGGTGTACACACCTGGCGGGAAAATCAGAAATGAGCCCAAACTGCTTGTCTAGATTTTTCTGCACAGATTTTGATCACATCACTGCATCTAACCTGTGTGTGCAGCACAAATACTAACCCATCCATTCTAATACAGGAGTAGCCTGGTGTGCTCCTGGGGGGGAAAAAATCATAAAAAAGCTGACGTGAGGAGAGAGGAGAGAGCCTCTGGTGTCTCAGAGCGGCACCATGGGAAGGAGGCCTGTCCGTGTCCTGGAGGGAGGCCCGCAGCTCCCCTTTAATCCCTCCAGGATCCCTCTCTCAGAGCCAGGCTTTGCTTCGTGCGCAGCTCTTGGCCGAGTTAAAAAGGAAAGTGTAAGGGTGGGACAAATTTCACACTTTCTCCCATGTTTCGGGCCAAAAGAAGGAGCTTGTAAAGCAAGTATGTGGAGCTGGAAATATTCTTTGCCACACAGGCGCTGTGGTGGTTCAGTGGTGGGACCGGCTGTGCGTGGGCTGCACATTTTGGCCGTGGACGTTTGAAATCCAGCCCGACTGTGCGTTTTTGTGTCAATTCAAAGATCAACTCTGCAGCAAGGATGCTGATAAGAAAATGCATGAAAAAAAACATGTGTGATGACTTTACAGATAATGTGCATGTAAGATAAATTATTCTAACGATTTTATTGTAGCCGTTTTATCTTCACTTTTCTGTTTTTATTTATTAAAAGTCTCAGGAATCCAGTCCGCCCACGGTTTACGGTCTAAATCTAGTCTAATCTCGGTCTCGGCTACTTGTATCCCACTCTGTTACTTTGCCTTTTCGTGCCTTTTGTGTGTTAATGCAGCCGTGCTGTAACGCTGAAGGCTTTACCTGAATCATCAGTTTATTTGTTCTGGTTAAAAGGTTGATAAAAGGGTTTTTTCTCCGTCGTTTTCGTTGTGTTTTGCGTCGTTGTGTCCCACTGCGTTGCAACAGCGCATCGACGCGCAAACGCCTGAATGTTCCAATCTGAGCATCTTTAATCGTTCAGAAAAGATTCAGTATCTTCAAGATCGTTTTGCTTAAAAATGGAAAAAATCAAACTCGAATTCAGCCATTTTCCCAGCATTTAAGCCACCGAACAAATAAAATATTGGCACAATTAAAACATTTTGCTTCATGTAAAACCAACAGCAGAACAAAACACCGCTTAAACCTGCATGTAAATATTAGGATATGAACAATTGGTCGCTAAAATAATAATCCGCGCACACAACGGCTGTAGGCTGCAACGTCCTGTTCAATCAATTAATTATGGACAAGACAAACATCGTTAGTGCCCGCACCCAAACACACCGTGAGGACGGCCTGCTGGAAATTAGGGCATTTATAGAAATATAAATGCCCCAATGCCCTAAAAATATTGAAGTTAAAGTAACGCAAAAAAAAAAACAAAAAAAAAAAAAAAAACAGCAAACAGGACCTGGAAGCTCGTGTGGTTAATTGAGTTAAACTCGTTGCCTGTTTTTGATCTTTTGCTGTATAAATATCTCAGATTAAAATATCAGATGTGTGTGTTTCAGTCCTGTACGCGGCTGAGACGGTAGAGCATAACTCTGAACTAATTATTATTATTTTTCAAGCCGCCTGACAGCCAGGTCGCAGACAACCTGTGTGGGTTTACAGAAAAGCGGATCTCTCACAAAAAATGAGCTCATAAAAAGTATTAAGCCTCAACTTTTCACACCGAAACTGATTTTCTTCACAGCGGCTGTCGGGGAGGAATATATGAGCAGGGTCGCACAACCCGGACAAAAACTGAAAAAACTGCATCATTATTACTACTATTATTACTATTATTATTGCTGTTATTATTATTAATCTATTAATATTGCCATCAGTAATTTTATGAAGTATACTTTAATGTCACTATCACAGCTGCGCATATCTCGGGGTTGAGAAATGATGAAAATACATTTCAAGGTGAAGGATCAGAAACAGAGTGAGGGTACACTTTGGGATGTAGATAATGAGGATGAAGATGGGGTGACGTCAGGTGAGGATAACAAAGTTGTGGAATTCGATCACGATTTTTTTTTAAAAGCTGATTGAGAGGAGGCTGAAGGTGCAGGAGGATGACAACAGGGGAGGTGGGAGACTGTGGCGGCGAGAGATGGGGGGAGCGGGGGTGTTGCGGTGCAGTGACGTCACCGCGAGGCGTGCTGCAGATCGCTGGTGAAGAAAACCAAGACAGCGCCGCGGAGACGCGACCAAAGCGCTGATTACCGCGGACGCAGCGTTTACGCGCAGCCGACGCATAAAGTGGATATACTGAACACCTGCATGGGGAAACTCTGAGGGCTTTATTCCTTTTTTTCTGTCTTCTGCCTCTGCTGGGAACCAACTGGTGAGTAAAAAGCGCACACCTTGTCTGTCAGGTTGCTGAATTTCAGCTCAGGGTTTCGGTCAGACGGTCGGCTGGCATCCCGCTTTCAGCCGTGGTCACACACGAGTCAGCGTTAAAGATGATTGAGATTAAATGGTGACAAGCGCCTGCTCCAGAGCGCGCTGTCGGCGTGCTGGGGTCAGGGAAGCTGGAGTGGCCGCGGAGAGGCCAGAGATGGAACTTTAGGCACAGCAACGATTTCAGCAGCAGCGTCCACAGGAAAATATCATCAGATAAAATCGAGTCAGAGTGTGTTGAGCACAAGTGACAGTTGTAGGCAACAGCCTGCTGTAACGTTTCCATCGAAACTCTGCATTCATCTCTGACTCCGACACAAAATGAACCGAATGTAAAGTGACAGGACAGAGAGATGAGGACAGAGAAGCAGCAAAGTGATTCCTGTAGATGAGAGGAGTGTGTGTGCGTGTGCGCGTGCGCGTGCGCGTGCGTTATCAGGTCAAAGGTAAACTTGATGTTGGGTTATGGTTGTTTCTGAGGGCCCAAAACCTGAAGATCTGCGTGGAAGCGTTTGACTTTAAAATTGAATGGCGGTTTAAACGTGTGAATGTTTTAGTGAACAGTTTTGCTTTGCTGCTGAGTAAATATATTGTTTTGTTTGGGCTGCATATAAGATTCATTTATCTTTTAATTTTCTAAAAAATAAAAGCGTTTGAGATATCAGACTTGGACGAAAAAAGAATTCAACATGAAGTCTCCTGCGATGTAGCAACGTTGTATTATTATTTATCAATAAAAAGGCAGATTATAATTGCAGGAAATCTTAAAGAGGAGAAGAAATTGATTTTTAAGTATTCAATATGCAGGAAAAATTTCTTCTGATGCAACTTTCTTCTTCTGTTTTTCAGGCAACTGGAATGGAACTGAATCTGTCGAAGAATGGGATTTCTTGCGGGGATCCAGGTAGGACTCGTTATCTGCTCGGTTAAATCATCTTATTGTTTTTGAGAAAATGTGAGTTTTACACAGTTTGGTACAAAACTTGAAACTATCATGCAAAGCACAATGATGCTGCAGTGTTCAGTGCGGACTGCACCTCTCTGTTTCATTGCTTCTTGGCAAATCTCGCAGCAGACAGGCTGTGCGTGCTCACAGCCATCTGCTTTTTCGTTTTCAGACGCAACATGTTTCCTATGTGGTGAAATAATGCGCATGGCATCATTTTTACATGTCGATATGCGGATCTATCAGATAATGAGATGCAAATGGCAGCGTGCGGGGGAAATGAAAGCAGACAAACATTTTCAACAATGGAGCTGAGTTTTACTTCCACATAGTAATCCGTTTTATTTTGTGCGTCTGGTTTCTGATCATAATCATTTCCTGGTGAGCTGTTCTGCATTTGAAAAACAGGGGGAAAAAAGTGGGAAAAGTGAAGCCGGATTGACAGCAAGAAACAAAAGGTTCTGTCCTGATGAAAAAAAGTTTCCAAAAGCAGCAATGAAGATGTGATATTTTCTTTTCACAGAATAAATAGGGATTTTTTCTGTAAATAAGGATTTAAACGCAGAGCGTCAAATGGAGACGTGAAAACTATGGAAAGATCTTCGGGGTTTTGAGACATTTAAATGACAGCCATGCACGTGAGGCGGAGACCGGGTGTGTACTTAAATCTAATTTTCTCTCAGGAATTAATTTTTTATGACAATAAAGCAGATTCAGTTTAAAGGTCAGATGCTGAACATCACGACACAAATTGGAAACAGAATTATTCGAGAGACAAACAGGCTGAAAGAGGTTGAGAGAGGAGGAAACTCGGGCCAAATGAGACTTCATCAAAGCTGTGGAGGAATCTGTGTTGCTAATAGGCACAAATATGTTCTTACTGGTTCGTATAAGAAGCTCAAACCCCTTCGTGTGTGAGAGACATGTATTTTTTAGGACTAATTCCACCTCAACTCAAGTCATCAGCCTTTTCATTTCACCTCTAAGTAAACGCCTGCTGGGTTGAGTAAACACACCGGATGATGAATGTATGCGCTTTAAGAAAAAATATATATTCTAAGACTTCGGAGTGTTTCCGTGCGAGGTTGTTTTATTTACACCTGCGTCCCCTCTGTCAGGTTGTTTGTTGGTTGTCAGGCTCCAGGCCAAACAGGCCTTGGACCAAGCAGGAGAACCATCACCAAGGAAATAATCAGCTCTGTCCTTCTCCAGTTACCCACCGTGTCCTGTTACACCTCCACTGCTGTCCTGTCTTTGAATGTGCTCGCCAGCTTTAATTTTCTATATGCTTTGTTTTTGGCCCCCGCTCGGCTTTGTTTGGTTATCTTACAGTTGAGAGAGAGAGGGGGGAAACACCAAGACTGTACTTTTATGTGTGTTTTGGCGTGTGATTAACGGAGTTCGCTGAGTTTATTTTCACTTCTTGGAGGAAAAATATGAGTGTTTGCATTGCCACTGGCCTTTAACCTGTCCTGCCGGATGGAAAGGCTTTTTAACTCATCCATCACACGCAAGTGCCCTCCAGAGCAGAGGAGGAGCAGGGCGCAGGCAGGGATGCAGGCTGAGGAGGCTGGGTATTTAGATTACCCCCATCTATCAGCCTGTAATATCTGCTGGAGAACAGAATCACAGGAACTCCTCCGTGGAAAATCTCCATGTGCTGTAAATCCTTTAATATTCCACAGGGGATTTCAAGGGTCAGTGGGTTTATCGTGATTTTTTATTTACAGTAGAGCTGCCGTAATGAACGTATAATGCACTTTTTTAGGCCACACTGCCTTATTGCTCTTAAAATCCCCGCACTGACCCACCCAGACCAGTATACACTTCACGGATACACGATGTACCCACTAACCCCAAACTTCTAACTCGCACCGACTTCCAGTTTCACGACGTGCATAGTAAAGACCACCTGCTGACACAATCGGGTGATCAGGTCCTTGAGGTCACTTCCGCACAGCGCTCCTCTGCTTGGGTCGCGCGGTGCAGTTGAATTTGTCTCCTTGTCTGCGCCAAACCTCTTCGAAACCATTTTTACGCACTTGGCTGCAGCTCAGGACGCTAATAATCCGATGGCTTTCCTGCCCAAGGGCACTACAGCAGGCTAAATGTGAAGGTCGAGCTTGTTTCAGGCCTATGAGTGCACACAGACCCTCATGACGCATGCTGGAGGATTGTCTAATGGTGGCAGAATTCTGCTATAAAAAACAGAATCGCTGCATTGGTTTAATTATTCAGATTTCATGCCCTCTACGAGTCCTTTGCGCCTATAACGCGCTGAGCGCAGAGAGGAGCTGAACAAACGCAGATGGGGAAAAATACAAGCGATTGGTTAAAGCTTTCACGATTCTTCTGAAAAGGCCTTCGGGGGAGTTTTCCGGTCGGACGGGGATCTCATGTCAGAAGTTACTGTCATACAATGGCCGAAAATACTCGAGACTGGCGCCGGTGACAGTCCGAGTCTGAGCCGGTGAGGCCTGAGCCCAGTGCGCATTTACCTGACACATGTGGGCTGCAGGCCGAGCCACAGCAAGTCAGTTCTCAAATTGCTTGAGAGACGTAAAGCTAACAGTCTGCATTCAAGGAAATGTTTAAGTTGACGTTTTTTTTCGATTGGAACTTGGTTTTTAGTCCATGCGTAATTGCGAAGAAAAGAAAATATCTGCCCTTCCTGACTGACTCTTTGGTCACTCAGAGCTGATTTTCCACACGAGGTTAGTTGTGTCGTTGAGTTTGGACAGTTTGACTTTTTGGCTGAATAAATATGTACAAGCTTCTGACTCCATTGGCAAACGTTTGCCTTCGTTTGACTAAAAAAAATACGATTTTTATGAAATTTTGCAGTAAATCTATACACGCGCAATCACACTAAAAAGAGAGTTTAGCGCAAACGGAGGTGAATTATGCGCAATACTGGATGCCCAATACGTTGATATGTGCAATGAAACCTATACTTTGTGAAAACAAAACACAAATTGAATAACAGCAGCTCTTATTGGCCTGAAATGACAACAAATCCCAACCACTCACTCACCAATCCCAAGATGCACCACTTCTACATAAACTCAGCAAGGCCTCACCTGGCGCCTTCCAGCCCTCAGGCTAATTCAAATCAAGAAATTTGGCCTCTGTGTTTTGTGACCAACAGGCGCCGCTGCGTTTTCTAACAGAAAGAAGCTCGTAAAATATTCTCATATCTCTGCAGCTGCGGCATCGCCGCACGTCTGACTGCGTGTTTTCCTCCAGTGCAGCACACACTGAGACCAGCCAGTCAACATCTGGACGAAGCTGCGCACAGACTCTTCCGAGGGTTAGTTTACAGTTTACTTGAAGTGCACTGTGCGCATGCGTATCAAAACGACAGATAATAATCCGACCAGAAAACACCCTGAAATTATAAACTGATTTCAAATTCACTTCGAGCCCTTTCACGCCTTCATCCAAATCACACCTCAGGATTTGCCGACAAAACCGACTAAAAAAGGCAGATGCGTCACCATCAGTGGCCAAATTCATGTTTTCTGGAATCAGGTCATAATAGCAGTCAGTGATGAGGGGATTTGTGGGAGCCGGAAGTGTCGTCACATCGCTAAGTGCATGTTGAAGTTTAGAAAATGTTTTGTTTTTTGTTTTTTTTTATCAAAGTGTGATTATAAACCGATGTCTGATTGGGAAACTTTGAGATTTACAACAGAACTCAGCCAGGTGTTGGTCCTGCGGTCCAGGTACAGCGTGCGTTAAACAATGGGCGCTCTGACCTGCCAGGCTATTATGAGTCCTGATTGTCTATTTGTGGTGAAACTGTGAGCTGATAGAGCGACCTGTCATTCATGCACACAATAATCTTCATATCATCATGCACTTTTCAGAGTGAGGAGACAGTAACTGGGCAGGCCCGCGTTAGATGGCAAATGTTTATCCAGCTCAGTACATATCCGAGATATACATTGTGTGGAGGGAGTGTGTGTATAAGCGCACCCAGCTGCGTTGCGCTGGACGCATTTCAAACATGCCTGCACGAATGAAAGGCCTATTTTACTCCTAACGAGCAAAGCGTTGCATTGCGCGCTCCCGACAACTGAAAAAAAGAAACATGGACGCTGCAAAAAATGTCCACGTTAAGCATTCAGCCTGATACTGAACCTTTAAGTCTATCAACAAGCGAGCAAAATATATACCCACTTGGGAATCGTCTATTTTGCTCAGATGGGCCGTTTATGTTTTCACTTGATTGAAGACATTTGCTGATTTGCATGCGGCCAAACGTCCTATAAATTAATGGCACTTTTTCCCCCCACTAGTTTTAACTCGACTTCAGACTAAATGTGCCGTTTGGGTGGATATTTTCTTGCAGCGGGCACTCTTTGTGGGTGGGACTCGCTTATTTAGGGGAGGTTAAACTCAGCAAATGGGTGGGTCTCTTGTGTGGGTTGGAGAGCCGGAGCCTTGCCTCGGTCACAGCGGGCAGAAGCTTTTCCCTGCAGCGGAGAGAAGAAGAGCGAACCGGGCTGTCATTGGTGTTGCGGTGGGAAAAGGGTGCTGTGTGATTTTTTTTTCCCCCGGCTCCAAGTCGTTTTTTTTCGTGGAAGAACAAAACTGTGGTGGGAATTCTCCCTGCATGGTTCATCCTCTCATGTCGTGGTGTGTGTCTGGCAGCGGGTGGATTTTTTTTTAGCTGTTGAGGAAAGCTTTGTGCACCCCAGGATTCACCCCGTTTCCTCTTTGTGCGCATCCTTCTCTTCAAGGTGGGATGAATTTGGACAGAATCGCAGAGGCAGTGAGAGCACCGCCGCCCCGCGACGTGGCCCCCGCGTTTCATTTACCGAGAACTTCCAACAGCAGTCGAGAAACTTTAGAGAACTCAAGCAGCGAGTCTTCAGACACAGAGTTGGCAGGTACACAGTCAGAGTGCTTTTAGCAACTCGATTCCTTCTTCTGAGTACAATAACAGTTTATTTTACGTCTCCACAAGCACGTTTACGGTTGACTGTCACAGAGGCATCCCGGCAGCTTAACGCTACGGTAGAAGGGGACCATATTTTACTTAAACTGCATGTCCCAGTGTTTGCTTACTCTCACTGCAATGGCCATTTATTTCCGTGTGTTACGGAGCAACACGCACATGGATAAAAACATTAAAAAACTGCAGTAAATTTAGTTTGGTCTGTTTCTGCTCTCCGGTTTAACGTGCAGAAATACAGCCGAGCAAGGAAAAATAGTCCAGTTTCGGTGCAGTTACACCCCATTTTTCTTTTTTGTTTATTGCGCTGGCTTAACCAAACGCTTGGCAGGATCTCGAGGTCTGTCAGGGAAAAATGTGCAGAACAGCCTGGCCTGCTGTCAGTGAATGCATTAAAACAAACTATAAATATTGGGCCCGTCCTCCAATCTAAACTGAAAGCCAGAAGGTCTGTATTAACAATTCTTGGAGAAGCTTTTTGTTCTTCATCTTTGCCACTTTTTTTTATAGAAAATCCAAGGCTCTCTCTTCTTCTTGCAAATATCGATGAATGTTATCCGTCTTATTTCCTTTGTTGAAATTGTTTACGGGAGTTGAATTAAAAATTATGTTCCAGCTTTGAGTTTTAAGTTGATCTTGCTTTCGGGCAAACATTCAGGAGACTATTGCCGTTTTTGCCATTAACCTTTGCACGTGCTGACCCTTCAGTTTAATGAGGCAATCTTGTTAGGACATGAACACAAGATAGCAGTTGGGAGATAAGGGTGGGCAGACCTCGTCGTAAAGAAAGTAACATTGATCTGTCAACGTAAAGCGAGGCACGTCTAAGTGTGTTTGAAAGAATCGATACTAAACTCTCAGACATGTTTGTAAATGTTTGTCTTTAATCTGTCACTTCTCCGAGGCTTATTTTTCATGGACAACTTTATACACAGTTTACAGTATTTATAGTTTTCGCTTTGCTTATTTCAGGTTGACAGGCCTTTTCTGTTATATTTCACCTAAGGCTTTATTGTTTTTGCACGCTGTTGCACTTAATTTCAGTCTGAAACGTTTGACCGTTATGTTCTATTCAATTGTTCAGTGCAAAGATTGTTTTCTTATTTGCATGTTATTCAAAGTACCCTACACCTGCAGCATACAGTCATTTCAGCCCAATTTGTGATCCACAGAAAAGGAGAGGAGCACTGAACACAGGAGCGATGACGGGAACGCGGACGATCCCAAGAAGAAGAAGCAGCGGCGGCAGCGGACTCACTTCACCAGCCAGCAGCTGCAGGAGCTGGAGGCCACTTTCCAGAGGAACCGGTATCCGGATATGAGCACCAGGGAGGAAATCGCCGTGTGGACCAACCTGACTGAGGCCAGAGTCCGGGTAAGAGGCAACAGGCAGACCGCCAGCTGTGCGTAAAGTGTGCGTAATGCGTGCGTAAAGAGGATTTGACAAATAAACTTAGCAATCTTACGTGGTTCTGTTGGGTGGGAGACTTCTTAACCCGTTACCTAAGTAAATTAAATAACTCCAGCACACGTGAAGTAAATAAAAATTTAAGCGAAATATTCTAAAATACACAACTATGAAAATCAACAAAACAAAAAGTAATAATTAAACCAAAAAACCCTACAACTTGCAAGCAGAGTCACACTGTGTATAATATGTGGCTGGATTCACATGATAACTTCATGTTCTCACTAAGATTTTGATGTAAAACTGACCACTGATTTGCTTAAACCGAAACATTTTAATAAGACACTGTAGGTAAATCTCCTCCACTGAGGATGTCAACAGAGTCGCTCTCCCAGCATTTAAATTTGTGTCGCTTTTCCCTGAATGACGTTGTCCTGTGCTTGTACGGAATGGAAGAGTGAAAATCCAGCCGCTTAACGGAGTTCATGTAGATTAATGCAGTGACTTTAAACAACTCAGTTAGAAACTAAATGTGAGATATAATTCAGAGACACCCGCTGACAAAAAACTGGGAGATTTTCAAACTGCAGCGTTAACAGATATTAAGTTGCAGTCATCCCTGACTGTCAGCTACGGTGTATCCAAAGAGCAAGTCATTCTTTATTAAAACACGTGCGTAATTCTCAACACCGCGCGCATTTCTAACACGAGCAGGACTCAAACTGCGCGTTTTAAAACGCGCTCATGTTCACATATTTCACGTTGGAAGTTGAGCAGAAATGAGAGCTGTCTTTAACTATTTGGATCTGTTGGAAATGACATCCTATTTTAAGGGTGTATCCGCGCTGCTAATGGAGCCAATGGGGGATTTGTCTTTTGATGACATCATCACCAGTCTGGACCCTTATTTGTCCCCGTGGAGGAGACTGTTCATGCAGCCAAATCTACCTGGAGCCCTGCAGTGAATATGAACAGCATGTGGCTAGTTTTATTCAGGGAGGATGTTTCAGCACTATGACTATACATTTAACAACATGGGGGAAAAATCACATTTTAACAATATTTATTTAATTTTAATTATAAGAGATTTGAATTTTCATTCTAGGGCCCTTTAAATTAGAAAAAACAGAATAGTTGACACAGTTGTGTTTTATTCTTGCTAAAGAAAACTGAACTCACCACTTTACTCTTTATTTACACAGGTATTCATGCTGGCTGCTTTTTCCTCTGCGAGAAAAAAATGTGGATGCAAGAAACGCGTTAAACACAAAACAATTGCAGTTGGTTTTCATTTACAGCAACTGGCGCCTGGCGGCCCGTCCTTGCAAAATCCACCGTCTCAAATTGCATAAAAAAATGCATGCAGCTATTTAAAGTGCGGGGGGAAAAAAGCAAAAAAGTCTCAGAACAAGTTTAGAGTGCTGGGTTTTCATCTCTGCAGCCAAGGAGGGTGAATTTTAAACAGTGCAGCCTTGTATTTTGGCGAAATAAAAAGAAAGCATTGTAAAGTGCGTGGCCTGACGCGGCGCGGCCTCACCGTTTCTGATCCGTATCCGAGCATTTAATTAAATGTTTTGACATTTTAAAGTGTTTGGACTTGACCTTTTAAGGCCATCCGTGTTTAATCAAGCTTGACAGATAATATAATGAGGTTGAATGATATTTCACCATACCACATATGTCACCATCGTTTAATTAGCTCTGAGGTTTTTTGCTTGTTAACATGACATTAAAACCCGAATTATATATGTATTTAAGCTGTATTTGTATTTATTTATTTATTTTCGCTCGGCACAGGAAGCCGAAGCCTCACGAGTCGAGGCGGCGCTGTGAGACGCAGCGTTTCCTCCGCAGCTCTCTGTCACATCGCTCATGTCTTTGTGGACAATTTGTCCGCAGCACCCTGCTCTCTGCTCGGCTTTAAATAGCCTCCGCGGGGCCCGTCTCTCGAGGCCACTTGTAAACTGTTTCTACTAGGAATTAAAAATGACTTGCAGAGTGCCGACTAACGGATATTTTGTCAGGTTTCGATAAGGCTTGAGGATATCCAGAGGCACGTTTTCTGATACATTTACAGTCATGCGCCGTGTGTTTGATTCATGTCGTAAACTACTGGGTTTTATTTTGGAGAGCCATGACTACACACACGCAAACGCGCGCACACCCACACCCACACCTACCTACACACACACACACATTTAAATGTAGATGCATGCACCGCAGACATATTTAATTTCATCATTAGACGTGAAGTAATAATTAAAATTAATACTATAATAGACTTCAACACATCCTTGGCTTAAGTCCAGACACATTTATGTTGGGCTGTTACAACTGTTTGATCTGAATTATGACATTAAAGTATTGAAACTACAAAATTCATATAATTCGTCAACATTTTGTACATATAGGAATTAAATTTCAGAATATTCCAATATTCAAAATAAATATTTTAGGGCGAAATTTCTTTCACGGAATATTTATAAATATATAAAAAAAACAATTTAAGGTAAAAAAAAGTTGATCATTCAATTATGTTTCTGTCCTTTGGCACAGCTGATTTAACATTTCACGCAAATAACCAAACACGAAAGTCGAAATAAATGCGGCTTAAAAGAGTGAGTTTTTAACAAAGAGCCAACATGCGCAAAGAAAAAGCAGCAGTTTGGATTTAAGAGGCTGTCAGTGGTTCACCTTCCACAGTTTTTTCACTTTTGAACATTTTGAGCAAATTAAAGGGGACTGTCGCTGGATGAATGTGGACTTGCAGTGTTGGACTCTGATGCTGCTGCTGCTCTAATTTAAAATTTAAAAAAACGGACTGATTGTGAGGATTTTTGTAGGAAAAGACAATTAGGAGCAAGTCCGCTTTGATGTGTTCACTGAGGGGGGAAAGAAAAGCGCCATGACAGCTTTAACACAAATCCCCAGTCAAGAAGAGCTTGGGAACTCAAAAACTGAGGCTGAATTTCACTTGGAAAAAGTGTTATTATCTATAGTCACAAAGGTACAAAGTGATTTTTGTGACCATATATAAATAAATTTATAGAGCTCAACTGAAAGGTTTGACCACGAGGCAAACAAGCTTTTGTGTGCCTTTTCCTCAACTGATCATAACTGAAAATACAGTGTAGTCCCTTTTGCTGTGTTTACAGACTGTGGTAAACAAATCTTTAGACATCTGAGAACATTGAACACATGCTGTATTAAAGATCTGTCGACGTGAGACTGCAGCTTCAAATTTTGAATTTTGTAGTAGGGCTTCTGAGTGTCTTTAAAAGAGAAATTACACCATGCAATAACCCTGAAAGATCATTCATTTGGATTTTTTTGGTTTTAGATTTTTTTGTGCCGTTTTTTTCCCGTTTGTTCTGTGGCCTAAATACCAACACACCCTGAATGCAGCAGTCGAAGTGCTCTGAAAGCGCACAGAAATATTATTGCACCACTTCTCACTAAAACTGCTGCAGTCATTCTTAATGGAGAATAGGACTTTATTACAGCTTACACTGCCTGTCTTTGTGATAGCAGCACACGCTTGAGACATTTGAAGATTTGGGAGTGTGACACATGCAAGTGTCAGAAAATAAGCATTTTAGTGATTTAGGGCCGACTTAGTGACTCTGCTCCAACACCACAGCTAATGTCCGCAGTACTAACCGTGTGTCTCCTCCAGGTGTGGTTCAAAAACCGCCGGGCTAAGTGGAGGAAGCGGGAGCGCAACCAGCAGATGGACCTGTGCAAGAACAGCTACCTGCCGCAGTTCAGCGGCCTCATGCAGCCTTATGACGACATGTACCCGGCTTACACCTACAACAACTGGACCAACAAGGGCCTCACCCCGGCGCCGCTGTCTACCAAGAACTTCACCTTCTTCAACTCCATGAGCCCCCTCACCTCGCAGTCCATGTTCTCCGCGCCCAACTCCATCTCCTCCATGACCATGGCATCCGGGATGGGCCACTCGGCCGTGCCGGGCATGCCCGCCCCGGGCCTCAACAACATCAGCAACCTGAACGGGATCGGCACGTCCGGCATCAACTCGGCCATGTCGTCGCCCGCGTGTCCGTACGGGCCCCCCGGCTCTCCGTACAGCGTTTACCGGGACACTTGCAACTCCAGCCTGGCCACCCTCAGACTCAAATCCAAACAGCATCCGACCTTTGGATACAGCGGCCTGCAGAGCCCCGGCTCGAGTCTGAACGCCTGTCAATACAACAGCTGACGGGCCAAAAGCGGGGCCTGAAATCCACAGCGATCAATAAATCTCTCTGTGATAAACGGACACGGTGTCAGAGCTTAGAGGCTACCTGCGGATGGGAAAAAAAATCAAAGACAACTAAACTGGATTAGTTGCAGTCATTTTTTTTTAAAGAAAAATGGATTATGCGGGTTATATGTGTTTACCGATGAACTTGCACAGCAATTGAAATGTCCAGGGTTTTTTTTCTTTTTTTAAATCATGAAGACGTGTTACATTGCTGCATTGTACATATATAAATGTAAATATATACAGGCCTAACATATAAAACAGACGGTGGGATTTTTTTTTCCTTTTTGTGCTTGCTTGGCTTGCTTTTGAAGACTTTCTGGGGGGGGGGGGGGGGGTTCTCGACCAAAAACCAGGATTTGCAAGAAAATTAATCAAAGTGTCGAGCATAAAACGAGTCCAGACTCGATAAGAAAAAAAAAATCTAACCTACATTGTACATATTTTATACTGCTTCTGTGTGCTTTCTATTTACCGTCTATGCAGGACACCAGCGGCCCGTTTGACGCCTCCCGTTCAGTGACTTTCCTTTCAAAATGTTTTTTTCCATCTTGTTTGAAATAGAAAACCCCGCATGTTTAACCTGAGTGCAACGTGTTTTGTACGATAATGTAAGACTTTGCAGAAGTTCATTAGCCTGAACTGTATACAACAGGTGATTCAGAGTCACTCATGTGTTTATGGTAACATGTTTGTTTGAATAAACTCCAGGAAAAGAGGTTTATTTCAAGTATGTTTCAGAGGAGTCTTTGTTGACCGAGAGGGGCCGCGGTGCTCCCATTTCGACCCCCCCCCCCCCCCCCCCCCAAAGAGGAGCAGAATAAATAAGCTGGCAACACATCGGCAGCCTATTGATCCACTCACTTTAAAAGGATTATCTCAGGAGCATGAAGATTTTTAAGGATTAATGGGACTAGCCGGTAGTTATCTGGGCTTTAACCATGATATTTTTTATTCTTTTAATTTTGAAGCTTATTCCTGCATTATAGCGTTTTCTTTTTCTTTACTGCACATCAAATTACACTCTGCCTGTGGAGGGAAATAAATCCAGAGTTTATACGCATCTTGCAAACTTAATATCTAAATTTCGAGGCATTAATAGGATCATTGTCTAAAGCCTTGCTTAATATTATGGGCCGTTGATATTCGGTGAGTTTCATAATTATCCAATTTCACCGCTCGGTGCAGAAAACAGTCCTGCATGTGCTTCTGATGTGTTTTATTTCATAATACACGTATCCAAATAGATTTTTGATAATTATCATTTGCTGTTATGACACTATAATAAGACGGATTAATGTGGAGTCAGTCAGGCTGAGGTTTGGCACCCGCACCTCTGTGGGCCTACCTGACTCCACCTTTAAAGGAACATATTGTGCGTCAGCCTCCGATTATTATACCTGCACTTTTTTTTGCAATAATCACAGGATTTTAAAATAATTTCTTATGGGGTGCAGAAATGCAGCAGCTCTGAAACAGCCTCGCGCGTCTCAAAACGCGCCTCCCGCACTGTTTTTTGTGCCAACCAATTCGGTCAATACCATATCTTGTTTTCCGACACCTGCAGAAATCTCCATATCTATATTACTCACCGTCGGGCTGATATTAGCGCGCAGCACACATGTAGCAGCAATGATTGTGTGCTTTAACTGATAGTGCTGTGTGAAGGGAGGATGTTGGGATTAGGAGGCAGCACTCAGACCAGCAAATGAAAAGCTGGCGATGACTAATAAAAGAGCTTATGATGGCTGAAGAATTATTACCGGAGTTATTTAGACCTACAGCGTTACAAGTCAACAAACTCTAATGTAAACCAGTGTCTGTAGACCTGATGGCGAGGTTTAACTTTAATATGAATACAGTTTCTGGTGGGTTTCACTTTTTGCTCTTACCTTTAAAGTCTACATTCATTTTTATTTTCTGGGTTTGTTTAACGTGAGTTTCTTGACCTTATGGTGCCCTTTTGTATCAGACCTCCTTTAATAATTGTCCTGTAAAAAAAATAAGTAAATAAAATACTATAAGATGACAATTCTGACACTCAAAAGTCTCTTTAACTAATGAGACTTTCTGGTAATTATCGTAGCTGTATAATTTTTTTATCTTAACTATCAGAAGTGTGTTTACATTGACATTAAGGTCTTTTTGGACAATTTATCTTCTATAGTGGCTCTATAAAAGAGTCCCATAATAATAACTGCGATATATTATATTATATTGTATCTTAATGTTTCTGGTCTTTTTGGAAAATAACTCCTCATAGGATTTCACTACAACATTTAGTGTGTCTGACGCATAAAATTGAATTTGTCTTGGCCATCAGCTGCTTTTTTTTTTTTTTTTTTTTTTTTTTTTGGTGAATTTAATTCCCATAATGGTTCTGATGTTTTGTTTTAATATATAGTGAGTCTCACACTTAAAAGCGAGTTTGCTGACTTTGACATACCTTCTTGAAACGTAATCGTGGCTTTATAATATTCCTATTTGTCTGGCACTGAAAGTTTTGACCTTATGGTGGCTTTTTCATAACTATCTCCCTAAAGTATCTCAATAATATTCCTATAATATTTCATTTGTATGTGATCTTAAAGTGAATTTATGCTAAACTTATGGTTACTTTTTGGAAAATTAATATCTTTTTGATATTTTAACCCTTAATATTTACACACAAAAGTCAAGTCTCCTGACATTTGACATTTGATTTGTTTTGTTGTGCATTTATCATAGTGGATCTATATCATTCCTGTAATATTTTACCTTAACATGTCCTGAATATGTTTCCAGTGAGTTTATAGGAAGGTCCTGATGATTTTTATTATCATATATTTTCATACAACCTCTACAGACACACTGCTGATTCCACTTCTTTCTCTTACTGTCACAGGTTCACTGCAGCTCTCATGTCGTTGAGGTTCACCATTCATAACAAGTCACAACAGCAGCGCGCGCGGCTTCAAATTCTTTCCTTGGGCGCGCCCGCGCGCACGGAGGGGCAGAACGTTTACTCAGGGCGGGCATGCGCACTGGCTGTAATTGCAACTCTCCGCTTTGAATTGGCAATGTTTGACGAGAGGACAAAGCGCACTCGAGGCTCGTAGTGATTGGTAACAAAAACAAAGCGCGTTTGCTGTCGTAAATGTCACCCATAACACCGGCTGCCAGTTATAAATAAGAGCGCGCGGCACCGTGACCGGGCCTCAACGTGGAGGGCAAAGTTCAACATGCCGCTTTATAGCCGGTAAATATTTGAACTAGTGTTTGTCTCGTAAGAAGTCCCAACTTCCCCTGAATTATTAGACATGGGACGAGGGAACAGAATGGAATAAGATGTAATTAAGCAGGATGTGTGACATGCAAGCACGTGTTTGTGGGTTCAAGAGTGCATGTCGGGACTGTTTCTCTCACATAAAAATGACTTAATTGAACACACAGCGATAACTGACGGCAGAGTGCGGTGTGTGTGTGTGTGTGTGATTATGTGCGTGTGTGTGTGATTATGTGCGTGTGAGAGAGAAAGTTTAACTTCACAGGGTACAGAGTGTAAAAATAAGATAAAGGAGAAAGGATGACAAGAAAATAGATAAATCAATGAACAGCTATTTCGATAAAGAAAAACACTTCCACGATTGAAGAAAATTTCTGCAGATTAATCATGAATGAAAATAATAACTAGTTGCAGCCCCACAACTTCAGGTGACTGCATCAAGAGGACGGCTGCAGCTAAGTGCATTCACATCTAACAATCACTGCAAATGAACTGCAATGTAAAAAACAAGACAGCATGAAGAGGAAATTCACACATTTTCTATCCGTTATTTAAGAAGAACTCAATCAGCAAACGTTTTAAATTCACCATCATATCATATTTTATACTTTTATTTCTAATTTATAAATACTGGATTTCCATGAGGCCCCTTCAGTATTTACTGTGACTGTGCTTCTTCCGGCCACATCGGTGTAGTCAGGCAAGTCTGTATTCAGCCCAAGTGGTAGGATAAATGTTGCCATGGTACGTTTCTAAAAACCAGTTTGTTGAAACTTCTTTACATTCAAGCTTTGTTTCAGTTTTATGTTGTTTCACCGCTGTGGTTAAGGTCTGGTTAGGTTTAGGCACAAAAACCACTCTGTTAGGAAAAGCCCCGGTTTTGTCGCCACAAACACATCTTGAACACTAGTCCTAGCTGTCACACCACAATCACATCCACTCCCTCTCCAAGTGAAAAACTCAGCTCATGGTACCAGTAATCTGAACTACATCACTTTGATAGAAACGTTGATGTGAAACGTACAGATTTAACATTTCTGTACTTTGCAGAAACATACAGTGCTAACATTTTATTGTGGTCACTGGGCTGCTGAATTACCAGCCAGTGCCCTGCATGTCAATTCCTTTCAGTTTGGTTGTGGCCCTGTCTTTTGTCTTCAGATCTTTATTCATCCTGTGGGAAATTGTTGTGTGCAGTGTGGGACAGACTGCAATTATAAAAGTGTTCTATTAAATATAAAAATCTATTCAAAATCACAATGCCAAATTATAAACAAGGTTAATGTTAACGATCATACTTGTGCCTTCTTATCAAAAAAAAATTAGTCTCAAGACCTTTATTGTTCCAGTTTTCATTGTCACTTCACAAGCTGAATGCTCCTCAATAAAGTCGTTTTCACTTCATTAAATTACAGCAAACTGATGTAAAACCTGGCGCTCCACATGTAACCAACCAGTTGGTGTCTGGTCAAATAATGAAGCTGCCATGAGGGTGTTAGGTGTTGGGGTCAACAGAGGCCCAAGAGGTGAACACAGCCACGCCTCAGTTTATACTGTAGTGTTGTGCAATGAAGGAAAAGCAGTCAACACACCAAGAGGCCAGAGTAAAATAGTATTTGCAGATATTCTTAATGTTATAAATGTGGCGGCGCCCTGCTTTTTAAAAAATTAAAGATGTCTTCACAGTGACGATACAGCAGTTAGCCACAATTATATATTTCATGTGTGTTTGTCAGGCAAAATTTAACAAATACCACCATGATGTAACAAAAGGCAGACACTTGTGCTAGATTGTATACACCTCTGTTCCTGATATCTGAATAGTCTCTACAACCCCGCCCATCTGGTGTACCCTAATTAACAAAACAAGCACTGCTAAACCCGAGACCTTCCCTCAGCTATGAATACAATGCAGCTCAGCTTCTGGTAGTTTTCTGCTGCTGCCACAAGGTCCCTGCAGCAGCTCATCTGATCCCTGAAACCTGCACTGCAGCTGCAGCATCCTATAAACACACCAAGTCCCTGTTTGGATCCAAACCTGTAGTTTATGCAGAAGCACTACCTAGACTCTATAATATAACAATGCTGACCCTGTAATCAAACAATAGCAGCAGGGGTCAATTAGGACATGGCAGCACAGGCCTTCATGTCTCTTAACGAGAGTGACTTTATCTCTCATATGAGGCAGCTGCTGCACCCCAAAAACAAGACAGCAGCCCACACAAATCAGGTATGCAGTGTGCCTACTTTACCATAAGGATGACCACATTTTCTGCAGCATATTATTAGTTATGAGCATTACGGATGTATTTCCAGTCTTCCAGGAAGCTATTGCTTTGCATTAGTTTTTATACTTACTTATCAGCAATACTATTGTGCTATAATGCAATGACCATCCACTGCATCGATAAAGGCAGAAGTTGTCATAGATGACTCATTTATAAACTTATTTCAAGTGTGTTTCACATCTCTGCAGGCTGATTCTGATACCATACTGAAATCAATCAAAAGTAATGGCTGCACAGAGAGGAGGAAATGTGCGTTCAGTCCAAAAAACTTTGGCGTGCTTTGAAAAATATGGCCAACAGTGATTTAAAATGTAAATTAAGGGCAGTAAATGTTCAACGCACTGTATGGTCCTTTACAGCTGCACGCCATTTTCCTGGAGGACAAAACCGCTTCTTTTTCTTTTCTTTTCTTTTTTTTTTTTTTTTTTTTACAATTATTACATGGAGGGTTTTCAGCTCTTAGAGAACAAAACGCCTTCGCAAGAAAGTGAACCAGCAGGCTGAATCCTGAATTGCTGCTCACATTTGATTGCTTTTGGATTACTGTTGCCATGAAACTCACATCATCACAAACAGTAACTCAAGATGCTGCATGTTTTGCTTTTGTTTGTTTCAAACACTTTAGGTTATCATATGTCCTCTTTTTTTCCCCCCAGGTTTCAGTGAACAGAGGCGTCTTCAAAGCACACACCATTAAGTCACTGGTCGGCCTTCTTAACCGCGGTTCAGCCAGACTGTCATGGGTTATAAACAGGTGAGTGGCATAAGACTGACCAATTCTAAATTAAATGTTGAAATGTAAGCTCCATGTACCACAAGTCACGTTACATCAGAGGGAGAGATGCATATGCTAAAAACAACATTTTGCAATAAAAATATAGTCAGAATGTACAGTTAGGCAATGCAGCTGGATGTTTAGGCTGAAAACTGTATGGCCAAAAGTATGTGGACACTCCTGTCCATACATGTGTTTGCCTGTTATTCATATTTTGGGCGGGGCAAGTTAATTCTGGAAATCTTTCTGCAACATCACACAACAAACAGTCTGGAGGATACTTTTTCAACATGACAATACCCCTCTGCACAAAGCCGTGTCTGTAAAGAAATATTTTTTCCAGTTTGGTGTAGAAGAACTTTTCAGCCAGGCTCCAAAATGTTGCGGAAAGACTTCCCAGAGTAGGAGAAATGATCCCAGCAGAACATTAATGACTGTGGTTTTGGAATGAGACGTTCATTAATCACATATGGCTGTAATGTTTGGATGTGCAAGCACTTTGTTCAGTTTTGGCCATATACTATGTGTAATATTGATGATATTAGAGAAGCTATCACCTGGATGGCTTATTTTTTATTAACCTGAATGCACATAAAGGCCACAATGCAATTAAGTGATACAGTTTTCTCTTTGCTAACATTTTGGATGAGTGAAACGAACAATAAAAATCTCTGTGCGTCATATTAACGTCACAAACAACTATTTCTCAAATGTTATACACTCAGTAGCCAGTTTATTAGGTACACCTGGCTAAAACGAATGCAGTCTAATACAACAGTCCTGCCATAAATCCTCTTCATGAAGGTTCAGTATTTCTTCAAACTCTGTTGTGTTTTACAAAGACTGTTTCTGTGATTAAGTCTACTCTAACTGATATAAATGGGGTGGACAAAATAATAGGAACATATATATACATATTGTTTTTGTAGTGTAATTGATAATTTCACATAAATAGGTCTATTGATGGTCTCTTTTCTCTAACAGTTTAAGTCATTGTGTGCAAACTTTAACATAAGCTGTTTTAAAACAGCTGGTGTTGCTACCAGTGACATCTTTCCCTGGGAACATCCTATAAATGCTGCAAAAGAGAGGATTAATTTTACCTGTTCACCTGGAGCAGCAGAACTTCCCATGTCCACTTTCATAAATTTCACTTTGCTGGGTCCCATGTCTTCGATCAGTCTGCGGGGCATGTCCATGATCCAGTGTGATCGTGTTCCAATCCTGTGAACACAGATTAGTTGTTTTACTCAAGGTGTTTGTGACCATAAACTGAACTGATGTTGCCCTAAAACAGTGTTCAGTCTTGCAGATGACTTCACACCAACCTCCATTTAAGAAACTAGGAATTTACATTCACCATCTTACTGGCAGACACACTTCCCCAGCAGCACAGTTAAAAACTTTCAGAAAATTAAGACTTTTTTTTCCTATTCAGCATTTATCCAATCCACAAAGCAGTTCTTATTTCAGTGGAATCTTTGTTATAGATTAAGTACGTTATGATGCTGTCAGACAAAAGAGAACAGAGCACAGAAATGAGTGTAGCCTACAGGACATGTAAGGGCAAAACAGACTCACCCTCACAACCCTTAAAATTGGACAGAAACTCTCATGGTGTTGTGCAACTGTCTCATTTACAGGATATTTCAGCGTCACCATCACTTGATATCACACACTAAGCACAGATATTGCAGGTATCGACTTTGCTGAGGTTAGCATTTTGTTACAATAGCACACAAGCAATAATGGATTGGGCCATTGTTCTGTGCTAATGGCTGATCAGTGTTGTTTTAGCATTTAGCCAGTGTCTATGTTAGCAACTGTTACTATAACACATCTCAAGTTGTGGGATAAGAAGGCTTGTGACTGTTTTACTCCAGACAATCAGTGATGAAGATTCATTTCATGGTGTTACAGTAGATGCTCATGTTTGTATGATGTAGGAAGTTGGTGCTGCACAGAGTATGAAACAAACCATGAGGTGGGCCAGTATCACAACCAGGCCAGTTTGCTGTCAACTGTTTGATAGTAAGCTAAGTGCTGCTAGCATAAGTGCAATATCAAGGCACTGTCTTACCTTAGTTGCTAATCTTCTTTATGGTCCTCAGGCAAAAGGATCTGCAAGCATTTCAAAGCTATTTACACTTCCTGGTTCTACCATGTTTGAAGAAAGGAAGGGGAGATTTAAGTTTGATTTTGATTTAAGGTGTTTTTTCTGAAGCTGGTGGTTGCATAAACAGATGGCACTTTAATTTCTTTATCGATTGGTGAACAGAAAATGCATATATTGTTGAAATGTATGTAGCCAAATTGTTTGTTTGTATGTGTGCTTATGGTGAGCTCCCCTACCAGTGGTGTAGTCCACTCCAGTTAGTTATTTGGAGGGAAAACAAGTGGTGGTTTTGTGAGGTGCTGGAGCATTGTGCCATACTCCGGTCCAGCAGGTGGCGGTACCTATAAGCTGGTTTGCCAACTGCTAATAAAGCCTGAAGAGGATGATGTTACCACAGTTTGTGTCTGCATTTACAATCATTATTATACTTTATAAATTCTCTGAAAATGGTTTTAATTGATTAAAGACATTGTTTCTAAGTCTGATGTATCTTATTCATCTGTGCCATAGACAATTGCACTGGGTGTCATCTAGTGTCCAGCTGCTTCAAGAAGTTATTGGGCCTTTTTATTAACTAAAAGTATGTATTTGTGACCCATAAGGGGGCTAACATGCAAAGTGTTGAGAGATGGACTAACACATTGTTGGTTTTGGTTTTATAATGGAATTTCTTGGCAAAAGGTAAAATGCAGAATATAAACGTATGAAATATAAAAGCATTAAGCAGGTGTGACGCTTTTAACCTTAACTGGAGCACCGTCAAAGAAGGCATGTTTTTACATTAAAATACAAAGTTAGTATGCGGACTCAATTCCTACAGCATGACCGGAAAGTATTTAAAAGACAGACAGCAAGTTGGATGAGGAAGCTCACAGTAACCCTCACTATTTCCAGCAAAAAGTCCTTGAACAAGACACCAACACTCAAACTGTTCCTGGATAGCAGCATCAACCAAATGTCTCAACAGCCCTATTTTACTTCCATCCTCCTCCTGGATTTCATTGTATTTTCTACTTTAACAATATAACCTTAATCAGATGAGCTGTGTTTATCTGCATCCAAAGAAATGTGCTATCTTTATTAATGTATTTTCATTTAATCAGCCTAAAGTCGAACAAATGATTCTAACATTAACTGCAAGTCAGCATTTACACTGTGCTGCAAAGAGATTCACTTTGATTTATAGAGCTGAAGATTTATTACAAAATATTGGATCACACAGTCAAAAGAGCATTTGACCAATAACTGCATGCTGTCGCAAGCCAAAGTACAACAGCATGAATTACCATAATTATATGTGTCCTGAGAAAATGATGTAATTACTGCCAAGACTCTGTCTCAGTACCGCAGTAATTCTGACAAAGCTGACACATGACAGTCATTTTGGGATTAGTGCCCGTGCTGAGTCGAACTGTAGTGACTTCACAGCCAAGTTTTTTTTTTTTTTTTTTGCATGTGTGTGTGTGTGTGTGACTGTGCTTAAAACACACCAATGAGAGTTGTGGGTGGCTGAGTGAAGAATGAAGCCTACTGTAAGGAGGATCTGGCCCAACACTTTATTTATTTTAAAGGAAGCCTTTTATCTGACCTTTTAATTCATCAACAGGCCCCAGCAGCAGTTACTGTACTTTCATGGGCAAAGATGGAAAACACTAAAGAGCAGAGCTAAAATGTTGTTCTCTTTGAAATACCCACTTGTTGGAGGTTGACATAAGGAATTCTGGGAGATGTAGGAAATCACTACTCAAAGCATACTGGGAATGACAAAGTTGTACTAAAAAAGTAATACAACCTTTTATGGTGGTCAAAGGCATGTTGACATGTATATTTTATTGTGTTTTGATGGCCATGTTGTTCTGCTGGTTGGTCGCTCCACCACTTTAGTTCAAGATGAATTACCTCAGTACTTTTGAATGGATTGCCATTAAATCTTGCACAAACATTCATGGTCCTCAGAGGATTACGCCTACTAACCTTGGTGATCCCCTTAATTTTTTTCTCTAGCGCCACCACGAGGTTGAAAATTTAGTTTTTTATGTCTTAGCGACTGTTGAGGATGGGTTCCCATGACATTTGGAAATTCATGTCCCCCTGAGGATGAATTGTATTAACTTTGTTGATCCCTTAGCTTTTCATCCAGCGCCATCGTCAGGACAAAATTTACATTTTGTCAAATACTTAAGTTTTTAACCAGATATTTGCAAAACTATTGACAAAACATGGCTAATGATCCCATCACCATCAGCTGTACTTTGTGCATGCTAAACAGTGTACCTGTGTAATATCAGCATGTTAGCATTTAGCTCATTGCACTGCTGGCCTAAGAACAGCCTCACAGCTGCTAGCTGCTGTAGGCTCTTATTCTTGTTAACAATGTGCAGCATAATATACACTAATATATTTTGATCTTTTCCTTCATAGGCTACAAAAAACAAATGAACTCATAAAATGAGCTCACTTTGCTCACTTTAGGATCTGATTGACACTGTGTTGCTTCCCAGTGAAAACCGAATACTCCCAAATTTGGTGATTTTCAGTAAACTGAGTAATCAAACGTCCCTTTATGTGCTAAGAGTCTCCTTGCCTATTTCTTATGCTACATAAACCTTTTAAAGTCCTATTGGCCTGTTTTAAAAATTCATTGTCACAAAGCAGTGTTTTTCTTAGCTCATGAAAATCTGTCCATTATAATGGATGTCTGTATTAAGGAGCCTCTCTGTTGCTGATACTTTACTTCACTCTGGAATCAGCATGACAGCAATTACAGTGATCCCTCATATCCCCGAGAAAATGTGTTTTCCTTTTCACAAAAAAAAGGACTACTGACAACTTGTCTTTTAAATGGAAGAAGACAGCGTGAAACTGCCATTTATCAGCAAAACAGACAACAATATGTTTCTGTTCACACAGATGAGAACAGCCAGCAATTGTCCAGCAGTTACTGCAGCACCACATGGGAAATGTACATACGGGGTGCATTTGATCAAATAACAAATGCCATACAAATGTCTCTGCAAATGTTAAGCTCCTGGTTGCTTTTTGGCATCAAGCGCACACTGTGATTACTATCAGCACTGTGTCTGCAGTGAATCCCACAACAGACAAGCCCACATGCTAAACACTGGCCTGCGCACTCCCCCTGGAGACTCCAAAAGCAGACTTAAGTCAAGATTGACTTTCTATGACCTTGTTATCTTTATTTGGCAGGATCAGATTGCAACTACTGGTCCGCCAACCCCGTCCGCCACATGGCCCGGGAGTGAAACTGCGATTCACACACTAGAGGAGAAATATGGGCCGTTATCACGCACAGCGGCTACTTGGAAAAAGCCCAGAAAGCCTCTCTCCTGCTCGCCGCCTCTTCTCTCACTCCATCTCTCTCTTTCCCCTTCTGTCGTTCTCGGTCAGTCACCAGACATTTATGCAGGGGAGAATTATTATTTTTCCATCTCAGGGTCTACACACACACACAAAAAAAGGCATCCCCCACCTGGCCCGTCCCACTCATCCATTCTCAACTCTGCTGCTTTCCACTCTTCTCTCCCCCTCAGCTGCCCTCCCCACTTTTTCTGCCTCTTCTTTCTTCCTCATTCCTTCCCCTGTCTGTCTGCGTCCTTCTGGTTCTCATGGGTGTGTGTGTGTGTGTGTGTGTGCAGGCTGCACTGCTGGCGGTGCAGAATTAGTAGGTGAAGCTGAAAACGGATTAAGGAGCCAGAATCCAGGGAGTTCACTAATGGGAGGGCTGGCTTGGCTGCCTGCTGCTTCTGTCCATCAGCTGAGGCCAATTATCTGAAGGGGCCACATCTGGCCCGGTCTGGCCCGGCTTGGCCTTGTAGGAACGGCTGTCTGGTCACTTAAAAGTTCCCCTTCTCCTCCTCCTCCTCCGAGGACAGATGCTGGTGGCCTAGCAGTTAGACAGGCGTGTAGGCTGAAATGATTAGTCAGTTAATCAATTAGGTTATTGATGGAAATTATTCATTTATTAAAGCTGCATTTGATGAGATGTTTATAAAGACACCTGAGTATTTACTGGATATAGAGAGAATAGTGTGACCTCCTCTCTTATTGATCCAGTAGAGGTTAATAGGAAGGATTGACAAATCACCTGCACGCCAAATTGGAATTTGGCGTGTGCACTGCACACAATTTCCCACCGAAGAGCGATCTCCTCTGTACTGCTGAGATGGTTTCTCTTTGTTCTTTTCTTCTTTCCTGCCCCATTAATCATCTTACGACCGTTCAGATGAATCTTGTGACCCTCAGGAGGGGGTCCGACCCTTAGGTTGGGAACCAGTGGACTACAAACAGTAGGTAAAACTAGTTACACCTTGACCAGCTACAACAAAAAAAATACTACTGTGTGATATATACAGTAACAACTACTTTTAACTATATGCAGACAATATGTAATTTAAGTAGGACTTTGAATGCAGGATTTTGACTAAAGTAAAGGATCTGAGTACGTCCTCCACCGCTGCTGACATGGTTCCCACACACATCCCAAAACCATCAAAGGATGCATCCACCTAAGATGGTACAAAGTACAGTACATACAGATGAAACGTCTCATATTGTTTCCAGCCTTCCAGTTGTCTTCCTGAACAAAAAGCTGCGTGGGTCACTGTTTTGTGCGATTTAATACGCAACAGATGCAACAGATCTCTAATTTTGGTCAGAAGTTGACATACAGTTGAATGAACAGGGGGTTAAGTGAGTCCGAACCATGTTTGCAATATGATATACGTCTAACTTTAAGCATGTGCTTTGGCCTCACCAGCCTGTGTGTGGCCCGGGATGGCCTTCACTGTAAACAGGCGAAACAATGTGAAAATTTGACAAATTATTTAATCTAATGTAAATGCAGCCCGTCGACAGACCTTACGATTCAAGTTACCATGTTAGTCAAGGCCTTACTGTAATGGGAAGTAGGAGCGGCATCCAACTGGAGGTGACGTAGATTGTATGGGTTTGCTTTTCAAGATGACCCATCCAAATGAGAGGCAATTCGAAAAGCATGAACTTCCTGGAGTCTCTGCTGGCTGCCTGGCAATCTCATGGACTCAAGACTCCGGACCAGGTGAGTAAATAGTCTGGTACATAAAGCATAGTGAAATATAGGGGCTGGTGGCAGGGTTTTACTAGCTTTGGACAGAGCCAAGCAACCACTTCCAGTGTTTGTGCTAAGGTAAGCTAACTGGCTGCTGGTGCTAGCTCCATCTTTACCATAACATCATGAAGGTGGCATCAATCTTCTCATCTAAAAAGAACAGGATATGGAGGATTTTTACACCTTAACCCAACAGGAAAGACTGGCCACACATAATTACTCATTATTTAAGAACAATCAAACGATTTGGATTTTCCCTGAGAAACCACAACCATTCAACAGAACACTTTAGCACCTTGCTTCAGAGTAGATATTAGATAAAGCTTGATGGAAAGAGAAGCATCTCACAGTCCATTAACTTCCCTTCTCCAGGCTCAGAGTACAGAGCACAAGAGAGGACAGAGAAAGAGGCTTTTTGCAACAGGTTGGCAGCAGCACTTTCCTACTGATTTGGCTTTTATTACGCTCCTTTCTCTCTGCTGATCTTCTCCCGATGGCGATCCAGTCAGGAAAACACAGCAGTCCTATCTGACTCATCCCTTACCAAAGCATAAATCAAATAAATCCCCTTCCTACTGACTTTGACCTCTTCCTCATTGTGCTCCACTTTCCAGGGCCAACAGGAGAACATGTGGCCTGGTGGAGGACTGACGGGGAAAAGCATCTTCTGGAGCGTTGGCAGGTACCGGACGGACCGCTGCAGAGCAATTACACTCCGTTCTAATTCCATGTGTGAAAATAAACACTGCTGGAAACTAGAAAACCACACAGTGTCACACACAACAAAATTAAATCTGCCAGAAAGAGTTAGTGGTGGAATCCCGAATCTAAACCACAGAGCAAAGTTTTCGACAAAACCGTACAAATTTCACTTTATTCAAGAGTCAGCGCAGGCCCACATTATCACATATCAACTACAGAGACAAGACCGCTTCACAAACTCTGTTTTATTCTTACAGAAAGTTTGTACAAAATATGCTGCAAAACAAAATACAAACAACCAAACCAAATATCTTTCACATATTTTATTGAAGACTGATGGATCAACGTGACAGCAACATTTTTGAGGAATAATTTGTGTGACTGAAAGCAGGAAAACAAGGGAAACTGAAAAGGAGAAAGTTCCTGATTAAAGGCAAAAATATTACATTGAGAGGGCGATCTTGTCGATGAACTTGGCCATTTTGATGTCTCGTTTTGACAGTCCTCCACAGTCATGTGTAGTCAGTGTGATCTGAACCTGCGAATCACAAAGCAGTAACAGGTCTAGGTCTATACTTTTGGTAAAATCACAAAATGTTCAGCTCGTCTGTTATCCAGTTGTCAAATTTAGATGGCGAAGAAGGACATCTGTCAATAGTCTCACGATGAAGAACTGGTCTTGGAAAGTGAACATCACGTTGATCACTTGCAACATCGTTTTATTGGCAGCTTGAATTCCTACACTAGAAAAGGTTGATGGAAACTTGTTCTCCTTCTCCTTCGAGGGCTATTGGCAGTTGGCAAACAAGTGGTTTTGTTTCTGGCTCGTAACCTCCAGTTTTCAACGTTCTTCTTCTTCTTCTACTCTTTATTATAGCCATGCGTCACTTAGCTTGTACTGCCAACTTCTGACAAGACTACACTTTGCGTAGCCTCATTTATTCGCTCCAAACCAGATTATGGAAACGCGCCTATTTCCTCTTTGCGACATTTCAAAATTTTGCTTTGACAATTTTGCTTGACAATTGATGGAAACATGGCTATTTACATGGAAACACAGCTAATATAGGAGACGTGGATTATGTTGAAGTCTTGTTTTCTATGGTGTTTGTTTGGTTGGTTGTTTTTGCCATGACTCCAGTATTTGATCATCATGACAGTTTTTCGGTGGAGCATTACTTTGTCACACCTCCTGTTGATTTCCAACCATGAAATAATAAGAAGCTTTTATACGTTTGCTAATGTGTGACATTACTGTATATTTATGAAGCTGAAATGCTTTGATGTGCAGTGAGGGGTTGGCCGTATCTCTTGACAGACAGCAGTTTATCCACCAACAGAGTCCTTCTGTGCAGCTTCCCCAGCTGCAGTTAGTTGCCAGATTCAGCCGACAAGCACAGGTTTTGGTTTGGTCTCTGTGTGAAATTACTGTGATGACAAGACTTCGGGAAGCTGAGCACAGGCGCTGCAGCTGGCTGTAGCACATAACTCCAGCAAAAACCACAAATTGTTGTTTTTACGTTTCTGTTTAGTGAGCTTTAGAGGCGTTAGTTGGTATTATTTCTTTGGACAGAACCACGGTAGCTTAGTTTCCAGTCTTTATGCTAAGCTAGGTTAGCCACATCCTAATTCCAGCTCTGTAATTAATGCACAGACATGAGCTTGATATCAATTTTCTTACATCAGTTATGGAAAGTAAGTGTCTCGGCATATTTAGCCTTGATCCACATGGTGACAGATATTGTGTTGTTGTTTGGCAGGAACAGTGATAAATTTAGCGGACGCTCCTTACATTTTGATGTTTTTGGCTCCACCCATTGAGGTTTGACGAAATCAACAAGATTGTTTGTAAACTCAGATCTTATTATTGGGAGCCAGGCAAACAGAGCAGGGTATTGAATATTAATAGAATATTAGCAGTAGCTCAGTATACATCATCTATTTTGTTGAGGCAGAGCCTCAGACAGAGTGGGATTTCTGTGTAAGTGTCTGGTGGAAAGTGCTGTGGGGGCCCAGAGACCTGTAGCACCATTCTACAGCCACTTTAATAAAGAGTGGATTAGGAGCAGCATTCCTGTCAGAGCGGCCCCGTTCACCACACAGTAACTCAGTGGCTACAGTCTAATGCTCAGAGATTTTCAGGGACTGGGTTTGTCATATCAACCACTACTTTATTTCTGAGGAGGAGAAAGTGAGAGCGTGCATGAGTGCTGGGGTTGTGGGGGCTCTGTGCAGGGGAGGTGAAGATATTTGCAGAGCTTTTCACAAGAAAAACGATGGGATTACGGCGTGGAGCTACTGCGTCTCTTTCTGACTAACCGAGTGTGTTTCAGGCTTTGAGTGGAGGGCTCTCCAGAACCAGCAAGGATTGTTTGATGTGAAAAAAATCAGACTTTATCCAGGGTTGATTGATCTCGGTGCGTCTGTAATTTGTTACAAACCGACCGTGGCATTGTAAGTATGGCAGGAAGTCAAACACGGAGCTGTGATAACACTGTTAGATTGCACAAGCCGTGATTTCTGTAATGGATACAAATTCAACTCAAGTGACTCAAGTGCAAGTAACTCCTCCATCACTGTTACAAATTATGATTTGGGCCACAATTTAGAGAAAGTTGTTACCTTATTATAAACATTGAACCATTCTGGGTGATGGTTCATCTTCTCTGCCTGCAGAGCCACCCGGGACATGAAGCCAAAAGCCTGGTTAGGAAGAAACAATCAACTGTCAATCAAACACGAGTCAGGAAGTGGATTTCTCCTCTTTAAAAAAAATGCATCACTATTACCAGAAAAATGCTTCTTTGTGTAATTCTTTGTGTGACTTTTTAATCTTTTAGTCAAAATATCAGAAACAAATTTCAGTATAATGCAAAACAGTTAAACAGCACCAAACATAATAACCCTCATAAAGGCAGGATTATTGCAGGGCTGTTATAGGCTGCAGCAGATTAAGCTAGGTGGACCTAATAAACTGGCAATGTTAGACTTAATTGTTACATTTCACCCACAAATTCTTCTTTTTTTAAAATTTGAAGCATAAAACTGCATCTTTATTTAACATTAAAGCAAACTGCATGCCAACATAAAGACCAGTTGCACATTTACCTGCACAAAAATATCAGCCTCCAAACCACAAACAGAGGTAACACTTTCCTTTAAGGCTATCCTATTTAGCATTTCTAAGTAATATTCAAACACTTAGCAAACGGTTTATCAAAAACACTATCATGCAGTTGTATGCAGCTATAAAGACATTTTATCTGCTCTTTAATGTACAGTATGTGTCTGTAATTATACTTTCTCCTATTAAGACATATTATATATTTTGACTGTTTTACTGTTCATTCATTATCTTCACTTAAAAGCACAGACGGGAGGAATTTTAGCTGTTCACAAATACATTAATAAACACTTTCTGCTTACATTTATATTATATGTGTTATTAACCATTATTAAATGATTATATACTGCATATAAAAGCTAAATAGACTAGACAGGTTGACCTGGAGCACAGACAGCTTCAAAAGTGGTTGACAACAGATTATATCTCCAGTTTAACGTTAAGTTCAGCTGTAAGAGGGAAGCTACAGTTCTCCAGGAACACGACTGAAATCACCATTGTTCTATCAAACACGCAGAGCAGTGTGCTAGATGGAAAAAAAAATGAACGCCGGAGAACAACCGGGCCAGCGGCCTCAAGGTCACTGATCATTAAAAGGTGAATCATGCAAAAAAAAAAAAATAGGCCAATAATACGCATATAATCATTTAGTGTACCTAATTTTAAAAAATTCTTCTGAAAGAGATCTGACAAAAATCTAATGCTCCATCACAACAAATATGCTAATAATAATGGTAATAAGCTCAGAATCAATAAACCATTAATCATTCAGTCTATAAAATAGCAGAAAATGGTGAAAATTGTCACCTTCTGTCTGACAAAAAGTCTAAAACCCAAAGAATTTAGGTTTCCAATCATTAAACGGTAAAGAAACTAGAAACTAATCATGTATGAGACGCTGGAGCACAAGAATTTTTTGCTGATAATTTTTTTTTTGCCAATTGACATATTGTTTAATTGGCTAATTGCTGCAGCTGTAATTAAAAAAAAGAAGAAGAAGAAAAGTAAACTACGTATGGCAGACCGATGAAGCACGAGAGGCAGCGCTGCTGCCATCGGAGGCTCAGAGGCGAGGCGTGTAGAAAACCCTCATGGAGGCATGTATGTGCATACTTCCACGGCCATGTAAGGAGCAGACAGCACGCAGACACACTCTCCGAAACGTACACACTCTTCACGTATCGAGTTCGGCATGTGGCTCTCTCCAATCACAGGCCATCCAGGGAGTGATTATGGTTATTCTAATTATCTACAAAGAGGAGAGTGAAATCCCTCGTCATGCCCACAGTGAAGAAACGGGGGGGGGGAGAAAAAATCAGGTAGACCTATTTCAGAGCAATTTCCCACTGCAATCTCAATTAAGCCCCTAAATACTTCCTCCCCGCCTAATTAAATCAACTGAAACACCATTGTTTACAGGCCGAGGCGGCGGGCCGGTCCACCACCTGACATGACGAAACAGAATTGCTCTCGCGGAAGGCCTTTTTAGTGCGTTGTAACCAATTTCTGAGACGTCCTGTTCGGCGCTCGTGCAGCGCGACGCGTGTAACACGATCGGCAGCTTGATCAAATTGGTTATCAAGGAAACCGTCTCCCGATCAATTTAAGTAATTGGCATATTCCTGCAACTTGACCCCACTGGCACCAATTTGGAGACTGAGGCGGTCTGCTCTGTCTCAGCTCTCATTGGCTCTAATGGAGATGGTTAAGCAGCCTGTCATGTCAGGTGTTGTCCAAACATGTCCTCTCTCTCTCTCTCTCTCTCTCTCTCTCTCTCTCAGGGCCCAGCTCTGGCTAATCTGCTGCTGAGCAATATTGAGTGACAGGTAAAAGGATTCTGTGTGAACACTTAAGGGTTCCTGCACATTGTCCCGTTTCAAAACACCACGTTCTCTCAAAAACTCACTTTCCAGCCTGGACTCTGTCACGGAACAAAAACTGGTCCCTGGACATTTCAAGACGCTCCCGACCGGTCAAACCCGCGTGAAGAATAAATCAATCATTTCTTATTTGTTACGACCATCACTGGCACCAGGGGCTGTAGTGGATCTGCACTGGCCTTTGAGCCTCAGACGCTGATGATGATTCAAGCAAAACAAGTCCAGGATTCGAGCAACACAACCCTCCTCTGTCTCCACGTGACTGTAGTGTTTGTGTCCATAACGATCTAATATAACAGGCATGATGGAAATAAATTCCAAACAGCCTCACCAACTATAAAATGTCCCGTTCAGTACGTGTCTTGGTTGCAATTTAAAACCCACATTTGAGGCGATCCTTATCAGAAGCGTTCGGTCATGTTTTTCATGCGTTTAGGTCAGAAAATGAATATCGGATGATGCGTCGCAATCAGAGTTATTTTTATCGGAAAAATACGAGCATCGGCCTCAAAACTCCAGGATCAGCCGAGCTCTGCTTAATGCCGCTTTCATTTCTCGGCTGAGTTTGAGGCTTGTGGTCAGCAGTCCAAACGCTGCATGCTGATTATGTCTGGTCGACACGGCTGTAAGAAAATAGCATTTTACTGGAACAGTTTCATATTTATTCCCGCTGGAGACAAACTGCGTTCAGGCTCCTGGCCTTGATCAGCATGCGTGAATGATGGGGTGTACTTGCCCCTTTAATACAGGGAGGATCCCTTTTAACACAACACGTCTGCCAAATGGGTCACGCCACTTAAAAGCAACACTATCACAATAACACAACTGCAGATTCGGTGACATTACGACGGGCCTCCAACTGCAAACATCTGCAGTCACATCTGTATGATAGCTTTCCACAGATTTCCAAACTTGGCAGAAGAAGGAACTTCCAGTCTGGACCAATAATTGGTCACTTTTCAATTCAGTTTTAATTCAAGAAGTATATTTCTCTTCCAAAACGACGCTCATGGCTGTTTGATTAAGAGCAAATGCTGTATTAGTATCTAAATAAGGGTGTTTTTTTATTTGCATTTTCGATCAGTTGAACTGACAGCGAACCAACCCCAACCAGCGCTTGTCCTCATTATCCAAACTTCAAAGTGCTGTTCAATACGCGGGCCGCGCTGCTTTTATCAAGAGAAGTGTCACACTTCCTCAAAAACTACATGTCAGCGTTTAGGCCTCACTGATGTACAAACGAACCACAGCGCAAAATGTAATTTGGAGGAAGGCGGAATGTGAAACAGAAGATGACAAGTTCATCCTGTTTGCAACATGAACCCTCAGAAAAGGCTCTTCATGTCCCGGGAAAAGAGAAACAGCGCAGCCATCTCCCGCTGACAACCAATTGGAGTTGAATGTCCAAAAAACGTGAAGAGGCCTGAAAAATTGTGGCCTCCATCGGCCTCCTCTCGCAGGTGGTGGTCCCTCGGGGGCAGTAAGGAGAGTAGTGAGACACAATACGGGCGAAGTGGTGGTGCTACGCCTGTCTGTCACCTGCAGGTCAACTCAACGCCCTCCACTCAGGCCAAACAAGAAAATAAAACCAAGCCTCAGCTTCCAGCTGAGGTCTTATGTCAACAGAGGTCAAGGACTCTCCCTCTCAAAGTGCTTTGTTTACCCCATTCATACGTAACGGGCCACACTTCTCGAGCCGACGGGTCAGCCAACCCGCCGACTATCCATCCATTCAGCCAGCCAGCCGTCCTCTCCAACTGGCCCAACAAGCCGTAGCTGTCAGAGTCAGATAATTTGACATGACATTATGCAGGCCCCCGTCTCAAATAATCAGAAACACCCGACGGCAGACCCCCGCTATGCCCCTTTCCCCACGTTCCTGCTTTTGAGGAGCCGATTGGGTGCTATTACGGCATGATTGTCATACAACACTGGATGAGACAATTTGACGTCGGAGCAGAGTGGTGTTCTCTCTCTCATTGCGGCCGTGGGCTGGAATACAGGACTCAGTTTCAAACACATGTGTCTGTTATTTACAGATCGGTTTTCCACCGCCGCGCGGTCCAGGGGCTTAGAAACGCCTGCTCTGTCTTGCCAGGACTAAGTGCATGCAGATTGTGCCTACTCTTCACTAGCCTCTGACAGACACACACATGCACGCTGATGCATGTGCGAATGCACACATGCGAACCTCCTCAGCGTAAGCAGGCGTCGACACACACACACACACACACACGAAGACGAGGCGCTCTCCTCCGTTACACACCGCCACGACTACCCGATGATTACCCCGCGAGCCCCATCATCACCCGCGTCAGCGTCAGCCCCCTGGAAAACCTTCGCTCCTCCGCAGTGAAAGGCAAGAACGCTGTGAACTGCACGGTGGTGGCGGTGGTGGTGATGATGATGATGATGACGACCACACCTCTTATGTCTCATTTCTCTCCTTTCCCAAACAGCTCTTCCCAAGCCTCCAGCTGGACGGACAAGGCCGCCCGCTAGGTTGACATGTAACTTAAAGCAAAACATTGAGTAATTACGAGGCGAAGCTGCCAAGCGCTGCAGCTCTTCCGTGTAGTGGCGAGCACTCCGCTGGGTACGTGTAACATCGTAATCTGCTCAACGCTCTTAAAGTTGAGCAACACAGAGAGGAGCTTCAGTCCGATACTCTGACAAAGGTGATGCACACACTCATTACGTGACTAATATCCTGTGTAACAAACGTTCACGCAAGTCAGCCCCTATTTATGTAAAGAGTGTCATGTAATGCTCAAGCACGGCGTTAAGGCAAACTTATGCAAACCCCCTCATTAACTGCAGGGTTACCAGCAAGGGCTTAAAAAGACATCGGGCTCGTCTAAAGACAGCAGACGTCAGGGCCATCTTAGCTTACCCAAGGACTGATAGCCAGATTATCTAACCACCTCCGCCTGGGCGCCACACCTCGCCGCTTCCCTCCAGCCATTTTCACAAGACGAGGTGAATGCGGGACGCCTCCGGTTCCCAGGGAAAGTTCCATTTTGGAGACGGAGGTGGGAACTGAACACCGCTGAGCCGATTAACCGGCTTCTCGGTCTGAGTAAGAGATACGTTGTGAGCGCTTGTGTAGGGCGATTATGTATGTACACATGTGTGTGTACATACTGGGGTTTAGATGTGGAGTCTTAAAGGCTGGCGGCTGATCATTAAACGTCTTTAATTTGGACGTCTTCTTGTTTGTCTCTGCTACAATTTGATTTTTGTCAAAACAGTACGACTGCCCACTGGCTGAATCCTTCTGACGGCTCGCAGCTCTTTAAAAACAAGCTCACTCGCCACACCCGTCACAGAGTTAAGAAATCCTGGGTTACCCTGGAAACAACATACAGAAACTATAATGAAGCATTTAATTGAATTATCTCACAATACATAGAAGTCAAGCCATTCGTTGTTCAATTTCTAATTCAATTTATAATAATAAGACGTTACGAAAACCAGGCTTGTCGCAGTATTTTTTGAGTTGTAACTGGCAAATGTTTGTTATTATTGCTTGATAACTGTTTATCATAATTAAAACTGCTTTGCCCATTTGTTCAGTTATGCAAAGAAAACACAAGTTAACTTAGTAAACTGTCTGTCGGAAAAGAACTGACTTCACAGGTAAGAAGCACAACGAGCTGATTTGTGCATGTATACTGTCTGTGTGTGTGTGTGTGTGTGTGTGTGTGTGTGTGTGGAACAGGAGGGGGTGGGGGGGCTCTGAGAGTCTGGTTTACCCAGGGGCTCAGTTTTAGTTGTAGGACAACTTACTCAACACAAGCAGAGCAAGGCCCGTAACGAGAGGCAGAGGCTTGCAGGAGATTTGGTGGAGAGGGAGCCCCTGCCTGAATATAAAAAGGGGGATCAGCCCGTGAGGGCGGAGCGGAGGGAGCAGGGGGAGCAGCCGGCACACGGCAGCAGCTCTCCTCCGCCTCGAGACTGGAACTTAAGTCCAGAAGCCGCGTGGACGCTGCGGCTTTCTCCGGTGCTCGTAATGCAGTTATCATCTGTGGCGAACCGCAACTTCGGCGTGTTGTTTCTCTCAACTTTGTGTCGTGTTCTTCTTGGTTTTTGCTGCGTTAATTTTTTTGCACCAATATGACTTTAACGTTGTGAATTTAAAAATACAAGTTGCTATTTCATTTTTTTAAATCTCTGCAAATATTTTGACACACAACAGCTTTCTAACACGACCTCTAAACAGTTCCTGAACCAGGTGTGTGGAGTTTTCCAGCATCGGTTTGTTGCATTTATGTGCTCATTTTGAGGCTGAAAGCAGCCAACAAACACACCTTCCTGTTCATTAAATACTTGGAGGCCTGATTTCTGACCCTTTCCCTGTACAGGACATGCGCCAAAGTCACTGAAAGGTCAGGAGATCATGAATGCAGCAATACAGCCCCTATAAAGAAGACACCACTGAGTGAACACTACAAATATTTACTAGGAAGGTCACAATACATCATATTGGTTAATACAGGAATGTATTCTAACTTTGGGACTTCTGTGACACCTCCTTCATTCAAAATACCTTTCAAAGAGTGTAAATGTGACTTGGAAATGCTGTTTAAAATTTTAATGTGCAAGCTGTTCTGCATGAGGCCAGCATTTAAGATTTAAGAAGAAAAACAATGAATAAAGTTTGAATACTTTGATTTGAGGAGTTTAATCTGAACAGGAAACGGGAAGATGACATCAGTGTGAAGGTGGTTTTGGTCTATTTTGCTCATTTTGAACTCTTTGGTCGCTGCACCATCAGAGACGAGGTTCCCTTGCTGCACATTTAATCAATTAGTGTTTAAAGTGTAAGGAAATAGTGAAAAAAACATCATGATTTTGCGTTCAAATTCACTGTTCTGTCTGAACAACAGTGTAAAACCCAAATCCATCCCTCTCATTAACATGCTAATCATTTCACCTATGAATTTTTGGAACACTTAATGGACTCTTCACCATTGGGCATCCTCATCCTCCTGCTCAACCTGTAAATAAAAACAGTTTAGCGTGGACCCTCCTTCAGTGAGGGAGGGGCTTGTTCACTTCACAGGAGAGACTCGAGATAATGAGCAGCCATTTTTCCATCTGAAACGCAGCTTCTGAGTGATTCTTCCCCCCCCTGTCGCTGCACGACTGTACATTTGCGGGCAGAGGTGGAATGCCATCGATGTCAACCTCGGCTAACGCAGCACAACAGTTGAGCATGCACAGCTCACCTCTCCTACACAAACTGCACGTTAGGGCTGCCCGTTTCACTTGTGTCGCATGACTGTTTCCACTTCATCCACTCAAATGTAAAGCAGATGGTCGTCCGTAAACATACGGTACATAACATAAGGCTCGACGGGTAAACAAGCTCAGCGACTGCAGCTTTAAAACAAGCACAATCCCCGCCGAGAGTTACAGTATTGAAGCCACACACGCACAGATGTTTCCACATATGATTGCAGGGATTCTCACTGACCAAAGAGAGAGGATTCCACCTCTCAAACCTGATTAAACGTTGCCGGTCTTGATGAGGAAGCAGCCACTGACGATGCAGAGTTTACGCACATGCTGCAGATGAATTATGGTCACAACAGCGCCATAACACTTTCCATTCGCTGCAATCACAGAAAAATAAAGTCAAAAAAGCCAGCTGTCATCTTCTTTTTTAGTTCATTTGCAGCTATGAGTGGCTCCTGGCTTCATGTATTCTGCTCCACTTCAACAAGACTGGATTTACAATCATAGACACACCTCTACCGCCCCCTACAGGCCACAGGCGGAAGTGTTCCAACTCACAGAGAGGGGATTTGTTATTCTCATTATAAACTCTCGGGGATCTGATTTCCTCGAGCCCATCACTCGCAGATAAGTGGCGAATGGAAATCAGCCAGCATGTCGCTCCTCATCTCCATTCCCCTCTGGTAAAAGCCCTTTAAGAACAGCCATGAAAAACGAGCTAGAGAGTTTGTGCAAATGCATCAGAGGATTGGGGAGGGTGGCTGGAGAGGGAATAAAAGAGGGTGAAAAAGAAGGACAGACAGACAGACGGAGAGGGTTGCCAACATGTGCAATTGGAACAACATGAGCTCATTCCCCAATAACATGGGGCACAGAATGGGAATGAGAGACAGACAAAGACGGAGAGATGGGGAAAGGAGGGTGGCAACGAGGAGCAAGAAAAAAAAAAAAACAGAGAGCAACGCACATCGACCGGCAGGAATGACGGGGTTGTTAGTGGTTTGTGAACCAGATGAAACATTTTAACCAATTTGATTGTTTGTGAAAGAAATCATTCTGATCGAAACCCCAATTGCTGCCAACTGGCCGCCTGGCGTGTCTCAGGGTAATGCGGCCTGACGTGTCGGGGTAAGAGGAGAGGCTTTAGAGCCAGGAGGAGCAGATGGGGGAGGTCAGCGCTCGCCCCCCGACTTCAAACACGGGGAAGTGTAAAAACAGACTATTTTAGGGGCTAAAACAACTAACGACAGGATTAGAGGAAGTCCGCTAAATGGCCTTGAGATGTTGCAGTTTACTTCGTGCAGGCGAAGAAGCAAGCCGCCTGCCGATGCTGTGCCAAAAAGCATTTCTATTTAACTTTAACTCCTCCAGATGCAGGGTAGGTTCACCATCAGCCTGATAGTGTTGAGACTTTATCTGACTGTAATCAGACTTATGGTGATGTGATAAACCGCACCTGTCTGGCACAACAAGCACGCTGAATTAGACGCTGCTTGAAGTGCTTCTTGAGGCAGGTCTGTTACACAGAAGAGGTAGATCCTGCAGAATGTACTCAGGGAAATCCTTTCCACAACAAAAACATACTGCAAATGCGTATCTGCGATAAAAACACACTAATCTCGAGGTACTTACGGTTTTCTGGAGCTTTCAATCACATCCCACGGCTTTAACCGCCGGCTGCACATGAAGGGACGATGGCAGCACCTGCTTCTGTTCAAGCCCTTGTTATCACGTGGCCAAACGGTCACAATAACACCTGAGCAAGTTCCATTAGCTAATGAAGGGCTACACTCGAAAGCTCCAGAAAAAAAACAGTAAGTGAACCTTGAGTTTAGAATGCTTTATGACACATTGTGTATTTTCTTCATCTCACAAGCTTCTGTAAATCTTATGCAAGAACAGAATGTTGTATGAAGACTTTAGCACATTTTCTCACAGCTCATCAGGACAAGATGAAACACAAACCAACTAAAAACACACTTTTTAAGTCCACTTAACTACTATTTGTTTCACTTGGTGCTGATCTAAATAATCAATGTACAGTTTCTTGCTTTGGGCAGCTTGAAAAGCATGTAAAAATAAAATATTTTGTTCTCAATAATATGCGAAAGATGTACACAGATCTTATGTCACAAAGCACAAATTACAACCTCAGCAGCATGAAGTGACATTACAGACTGTCCTGAAGTGATTAGGGCTGAATATCGAACCCACAGCTTTGTGAGGACTGACCAAAAAGTGAATGAAGTAACAAAAGCTGTCAAGTTTCAAACATTCTCCTTCAGATTCACAGTCTGGTTCAGTTATTCTGCGATCAAATATTGGCGGACATAAGTCTAAACTTTGCTTGGTTTAGCCTGCATTTTACTGGAGCAGAGTTGTTGCTCAGAAGCTTGGACTGAGCCCACGTTAGACACAGATGCACAAGTTCTGGCATGGAGTGAAATAAAGGACGTCACCTGAGAGAAAAGGAAATTCAGCTGTGTTAAAATAGACTGGGATCACTTACTGGGACTGCTAAAACTAAAGCTTGCACAGTCATATTATTTCTGGTCAATGCATGGACATAAAGAATAAATGTGTTATATAGGTATCTTTCAGACTGCATGCCACTATTCTGTTTATTGTCTGAATTATGTGTGTTCTGTTACATTTTGTTCAGCAGCATGTATGTACGTGGTACGCAGTGGAAACTGTTTTTTTTTTGGAAATGAATGTTAACTACAGGAACAATTATGGAGTTGTGGTATTTTTAAAGGTCATGTAATCTCATGTGGGACGGGTCTTTGGACTCATTCACTGACATGCTAATATTCCTTAGGTATGCATACAGTATTGTACTGGCAGCAGCACTGAAAGGCGCAGCCTGAGATGTGATAAACCTGCACATTTGGTTTTCCAAGCGCTTTAAACAAGCACTGCTTTAAATAAACAAGTCCACTGTTATTTCTCAGAGCAACACAAAGATCCACATGCAAGTTTTCTGCAAGTGAGTTGCTCAGCCTGCTGTGTCTGAGTTAGAGCCCACTGATCTGTGATTAACACGGACAATTAGTAGGAATAATCGCTCCTCTCACAACAAGCTTTCAGTAGTCATCGGTGCTTTTCTTTGCCGGTAGGGACAAAAAAAATAAGACAGAAAAATCCGCGAACCAAACCAAACCAGTGAAAGCAGAGAGGAACCTGCCCTCTGCAACACCTGCAACCAATCAGCGCATAAACACACATGAATTTGTGTGTTTCCGACGGTTAGCGAGATGAACGTGTGTCTGGCGGTCTGCGTCCTGATCTCCATCAAACAAACCTGCAGCCAGCTTACAGCAGCCCCCTGAAGACCACAGTAGAACACACAGGCTGACAGATTCCCACAAAAACTACAAAAAAGTGAGCTTCACCGCAGACTCTACTGGCCGTCTGGAAAAAAAAAAAACTACAAAGACTGAAGCAGATGTCAGCTGCCTGTGTGTGTGTGTGTGTGTGTGTGTGTGTATACATACACACTCTAACCAGCTGCACAGCCAATACTGTGTTCACATTGATCAGTTATGACTGTTAATCTCAATAAATTGAAGAACAAATTTATTTTAGCTACTAGTACCCAGCTATTGGCTGACATTACTTAATGACAGCAATGAACTCGGATGTTTTAATGCTGCAAACAAGGCAAAACTCTAATATTAGTCAACATGGAAACAAAATGCAGCCCTCCTGTGTGTGCATGTCTGTTTGAAATCATCACTATATGAATCAACGCAGCTTCTATTTGAAAAGATGACCTGCTATACACGATGTTCTTGTGTATAGCATATGCATGCTTAGTACACTTGCATGACAGGGAACAGGAAATCAGATACACCTGATCAAACAGTACATGCCTGACTATATTGATTGAACTCTAAGCCTCGCCTAAATGTAATCTTGGCCTTGAAACCAAGTCTGAACCATAAACTCAAAGGGAAGTGATAAAATAACCTCATGTTACAAAAATGTTCTGAACTCTAGTGTGTCATCAGCACAAACACACGCACACACCTGATTAAAGGTTTTAAAGTGAAGCTCTTTGAAGATGGCATTGCGGTCCTCCACCTCCACCCAGCCTGTGGCCCTGAGCTCCATCACCAGCTGATCCCGCTCTGCAGGGGAGAGCCAGTGGGAGTCTGACGACTGGAGACAAACACACACACAAAGCTCAGAAAGCGTACAGCATCATTTTGTTGTTCTTGTCGTAGTTATATTCTGTTCTCAATCTGCTGTGCTCTATAAGCAGTATTACATGTGCCATGTTGGTTTCCTTTCAGGTGTAAAACCAGAAAGCAATTCTTATTCAGCATCACATCTCAAAAACGTTTTAACTGATAAACATATTATCATCAGTGGTTCTTGGTGTTTATTTTTTATTTTTCTTCTTTATTTGTCTAAACCAAGCTCACTTTACTCCAAGTGTGCTGATTCAGTCTTTACTGCCAATGTGGAACCACAGGTTTGAAATAAAGTTTGAGATGTGCTTCATGTATTCAGATGTCACATTCATTATAGCTATTAACTGAGTGCTATTCGTGCTGCGTCCGCAAGGTGGCAGCCTTGTGCCAATAATGAGTACTCACGCCGACCTATTGAGGAACCAAACAAGCAATGGCCACACAGAAATTCAAATGATATTCATATTGCTCTGATATCTTTATTAATTGTATAATCACTGAGCGGAAATTATCAATGCACATATTTTTAAAACCACACCAAACTTCATTAGTAATTCTAAATATGTTAATTATTGGATTGCATAGTTGCAAACTCACAACATTACGAATATAAACCTTGTCTTAACTTTGGACAACCTACTCTTCAATTCGGCACTTTAACAATCCGCATATGATGAAGTTCGAAATGTTCATTTTTGTTATTCACGTCCCATATTACGAAACACACACGAATTACAATTAAACACTCGAGAGAAAAGAGCACGACTGAGCTCATGAGGTTGACATTTTTGAGTTATCATTGTCTGGTGGGTTATATCATCAAACCATTTGCGCCGAATTGAAGAAAAGCTTCGAAGCAATTCAAAAATACCACAAATTCATCTGAATACATGCGTTAGCTAACAGGTTTCCATGAAAACATAAAATCCGGAGTAAGTCGAATGGGGTTTGGCGTACACACGTTTCATTGGACAAAAAACGGCGCGTGCTCTATGGAGCCATCGCCACTTGCTGTTTCAGAGCCAACAAGTTTGAGCAGTTCTTGCGTGTGTCATCGGATTACACTCACACGTACATAACTCCAGCATCGCATGCAGTATGTAGATAAGACGCTTACAAAGGCTAATGCTAAAAGAGTGACAGTCAGTGCAGGACTCACCATTTTAGACGAGTTGTTCCTGGAGAGCGGAGGCAGCAGCAGACCGCCCAGCCTGAACACACGGTTGCAGGGCCATGAGCTGCTCGTCCTCAGGGTAAACATTAACCCAGACATAACCAGCGCTTTGTCAGCTGTGCTTTCACCGCTGCCACCTCTTCTGCTCTCTGTATGTCCTCATCTGTCCTCACAGTTAACCATAGCTGTTCACTTTACTGCCTGATTAAAATCCCATATTTTCCATGGGAGTCTGGTAATGCCAAACTGACTGTGTGTTTAAAGCAGCTCTTGCAAGACAGATCTCCTAGTCAATAATCATGACAAAATACAAAATTAATTATCTTTCCAGTAGCATATTAGTGCATATATTATTACCGAGGACTTTTTAATTCTATGTTTCTGTAATGTGATTAATCTGAAGTAAAGCCTTTACGCCAGTTTAATAAGGTGGATATGAAATTAGTGGACTACACTCCACTATAGCTTTTGCTTTATGTGATCCTGGCCTTACTTCACCTTAATAAAGTTTTTATTGTACTTCAGGATTATGGCTGAAGTGGAAAGCATAGAAGAGAATGAACACAGAAACACAAGCCTGTAGCTTCACTTCTCTAACATTGCAAAAACCCTGAAATGTTAACAGCTTCAAATCCTAATATTTTCATTATGAATCACAACAGCTCACATAAATTATGTTCATCAAACACTTGAAGCATAGGCAAATTAGCAACTGTTTAATTTTAAGAACAAACTAATGTTTATTAAATAATCGTTTACATCCGATGACTTGCAGTCTGTGTGTGTTTTCAGTCCTGATGCTCGTGCTCCTGTCCCGGTATGAGCCAGCGGATGCTGTCTGTCCGCAGGATGGCGTACAGAGTGAAGCCCGTGATGAAGAGGACAGAGAAGACCAGCAGCCAATCGATGCTCTTCACCGGGACACTGGGGAGGGGGCCGAGGCGGTCTGCGTCCAACACGTTTCTGTCTGAGCTGGCGTCAAACCCTGGAACGCGTCAACAGTTTAGCAGAAAATACAGCAGAAGCCGTGCTGGGGTACATATAGCTTTACTGTGCGGTTTAGAGGAGTGTCTTAGCCCCTGTCCCTGAGCGTGACAGGATTTATCTTACTGTCAAAATGATTGTCTAATGAAGAGTGGTCACTGACAGCAAGTGACCAATCACAACTAAAAACAACAGAGAGTGAGCACTTCATCCATAGAGAGCAGAACTAGCCAGCAATGCATAAATGAACACACTCGTGACTGCCTACAGAATCATTTACGGTGTCATCTCAACCATGAAAACGGCATTATTTCTATTCTGTTTGTACCTGTCTGGTTAGCGATGAAGGAGGTGAGCGTCTCCAGCGTTCTGTCGGTGTGGTTGAACCGAGCCATAGGTTTGGCCCCCTGGAACAGCAGGATGTTGGGCACTGCCACGGTCCCAAACCTTGTGGAGAGGCTGGAGGAAGACACAAGGATTACAAATGACAAGTCGGTTTTAGATATTCACCTGAGCTCCTGATCTGGTCTAACATACAGTGTAATCAATCAAAATAAACATCACAATGTTCAGTTTTGGCTGAGACTCTTTCAAAGGGGTGTTGACTGAACTCTGTGGTGTTTATCTGCATTATATTCAAAAGGGTGTCTAATGTTTTTCACATACATTTACAAAGGGTACATGAAGGCAGACAGAGTATTATAAGCACGTCTTAATATAACACAGTGCAAAACAAAATAAATATGATCATAGAATAGAATCAAAACATCCATTACACACTAAACAAATACTGAAAATCTTCAGCTTTATAAAGTGTGGATTTTTTGAGAAAAACTGGATACTTTCACCCTACAAATGAGACAAATCCAGGAAGTAAAAAGTAGCCTTCTGTTGAACCCACATCCATAATGACACCACAACCTGTGATGAGGGGTCACAAGTTGAAATTGCTTTATTTTAGAGTATCACAAGCACTAAAGGTTGGGAACCACTGGTCGATGCTTACTGGCACTTTTTTGTGAACATGAAGTTGTGTTAAATAGATTATTAATGGCCAAAACCACCAAGAAAACCTTATTTTAGAGTTAATATTTTTGTTCACAGGCACACACACACACAGTTTAAATTTGTCAACACTGGAGAACCATCCTGATGGATCTCAAACCTAATTAGTTAGCTTACTAGTTGCTGATACAACTGTGAGTTATATTTCTACCAGATATAGGCTGATGTTACCTGAGCCATACACCACAAAAGGTAATAAAAACTGTAAATCCTTTAATGAGCCTTAAAAGTGGGATTTCACAGAGACAGGGATGATGCACATCAATACCAGAAAACATGACCTATTCACCTGCTGTGCTGCGAGGCATCCAGTGCCAGGAAGTGCATGCTGGGAAAGACTCGGGGCAGGGCGTTGAAGTGAGGAGCCAGGCTGGCTGAGAACTGGCACCAGGCGGTGAAGAACAGCACCACAGAGCACTCCGTGCTGTTAGCATTAAGGAACTCCATCAGGTCCTGAGAGAAATGAGGAACAAGGACAGAGACTGAGAGACTGAATCATCTCTTTGGTATTTCATCTGAGGAATAAAAACAGACTGACTGAATGATCAGCATGGTCAGATCATGACAACACTGCCCAGCTCTCTCACAGAAAGCTAACTGTAGCTGAGCTTGTGACTTTAGCCATGGGAGTACAGCTTCAGTTGGGTTAAAATGCTTTCTTGGCCCATTTTAATAGGAGCAGTAAAGATTAGTTTAAGTACAGCTGCCATAGCTGTATGATCAGCATCATAGATTCAACCACAAATGCAAAAAAACTTGTTTATAATGTGAGAAATTCAGAAAATAGTATTCAGATGTTAAGAGTGTTTATGACCCTCCTCAACCAGTGAGCCTCTGAGGGCAGCATGAATACCTGTGACGCGTTGAGGACCTGCACAGTGAAACTGTCCATGCCTGTGATGTTCCTCTTATCACAGTTCACCTTGTACGTCTTGGCGGTCTCTGTGGCGTTCTGCTCCTCGCTTGGCGTGATGTCTGCATGCACGATGTCGAGAGTGACCTGGAAGTAAACATTCGGGTCAAGTCAATTACATTTAAATAGCCCAGTATCACAAATCACAATTTACCTCAAAGCGCTTTAGAATCTGTATAGCAAAGAACACCCTCTGCCCTTAGACCAGCACTCCAAATGATGGAAAGCGCCACAAAAAGAAACTTTTAACAGGAAAAAAAATGGAAGAGCAACAAAGGAGGGATCGTTTGCCCAAAGTCAACTTCTGCACAACTGCTGCTACACTCATCACTGTGTTTATTTTAACTGATCTTTGCTGAGGTATAGTTCTATAAACTAAAGCATCAAAATATAAAATCTTAACTACGGCTACAGCTAACTTATTTTCATTATTGATTGATCTACCGATCATTTTTTCAATTTCCTGATCAGTTTAAATGTCATGCCAAGGACATTCATTAATGCCCATGGTGATGTCTTCAAATGTCTTGCCCAACCCGAAGTCAAGGACCCAAACATATTCAATTTATGGTCACATAAGACAAATAAAAGCAGCAATTATCAATACAGCCACAGATTAATTTTCTGTTCATCAACTAATCGATAAATGGACTAATCGTTTCAGCTCTAATCTACATCCAGACAAAGCCTGAGGCAGTTGTTCTGCATGATTTTAGCTTCTGACTTTTTACGTTTATCTTTTTACAATTATCAGAGGATGTCAAGGGACTTTAAAACAAGTAAAACAACAAACAGGCATGAATCCAAAATAAAAAAATAGCAATTTTGCATATTGGAGATTATTCCAGTGGTCAGTAGTGTTATCAATAATTCTTCAGCCATCGTGATTCTTAATCTGCCACCTTTATTTTAGGGAGATGTGAAACTCCACACAGTCGCAGCTTATCACCAGAGGGTATGGTAAAGAATATGAAGCTACCAACCGAACGTCACCAAGGTTTCCCTGCAGGCAGGAGTTCATCCCTCACCCCGCACTTTAAGTTGTAATTTACAACAACTCACATTCATGCTATAGTGCTTCTAGTTAGTGACCTGCTGTAATGATTCCGAGCTCATATCCTCCATCGATGCTCCTCCCGAAGCAGCCAGAGCAGGTGAACCGCACTGGGCACTGCTCTCATCACAAGGCGGGGAGAAGCCTGACTGGAAGTCTTTTACATTTTTGGGGAAGAGGGACTCGATATCAGATGGATTGATGGGGGCTTCGGTTCCCATCACAGCATCTGCTATCTCAGCTGTCTTGAACTGCCTCTTGGGCAGAGAGTCCAGGTCCTCTGACTCCACGAACTTGGGGCTGTTCTCCAAGTCGGACACAGGATCCTCTGACAGCATGAGCCCCAATGACTCATCATTCTCTAAAAAAAAAAAGAAAAAAAAAAGTCCATTATTGGTCAAGCTCAGTGCAGACATTTCTCTCATGGCTGTCCTTCCTGTTCCTTTTAACAGTGTAAGCCTACACAGAGCTAAAGGTAAGCTTTCCGGCTGTTACTCTGCGTTAGTGTGTTCCATTAAAGGGAAGGTACAGCCTGGTTCTAGACCTCAACATCCCAGCAAGTCATGTATACTCAGTTGCCAGCTAATAAGGTGCATATATTTGTTTAATTTCATTTTAATGTTATATACCGTGAGTGCACCAACAACGTCAGTTTTCCGCTAACAGCCTATGTCAAATTAGAATGCCTTTCTAAACGTCTGACTGCATCTCGATTCATTTTAACTGGAATTATTTTTGACCAACGAACAAGGTCCGTTTGGTTAAACAAACATCTTGAAATATGAACACTGCGAAGCTTCTTGATATTTAAATGCACTCAACGCTAGGAGTTAACGTTTGTATGACAACGAGATATCTGTGAATTAAACATGAACGTTAACTGTCAGTTCGCAGTGTTTTGCTAGCACTGTCTAGCTAACATGTCTTACCTTGTGCGGCAACCGAGGAAAACCTCAAAACATCAGAGTGATACAAGATAAATAATAAAACACACGATATGTTGAGTTTGGTCAAAATCGCCGTCATATTTTTAAAATTTAGCCTTAAACAAGTATCACGACATGTTGAGATGTGATAACGTTCTGCTCATAGGAAAGAATGTTTCGGGCTCTGCCGGAAGAAAATAAATGCTACACGTCGTCCACAGTCTGCTTCCGGGCAATTAGCCGGCTTCCGGCATATTTACTTTCTGTTGCAAAAAATAAACGGTGTTATTATTATTATTGTTTCCTCTTTTTACGATGAATTACACGCCTACATGCTGCACGTTTCTCTGTAATAAAAGAAACAAAAAACTTATCACTAACACTTATGTCTTTACACAGCAGGAGGGAGAAGATATAGTGATTTCTTTATATTGTGCTTGATTGGTTGAATTATTTACAGAAAGCCACGTATGATTATATTCTTTGTAATCTGTTAATCTTTGATGTTGGTTTTATGAAGGTATTGCTACTTTAATGGCCCCGGTCCTGTTCAGAGTTGGTACCCTCCATCTAATTAGGCCTACCTACAGCAGGGAAAATGTAACAGGTTGCTTTTTGCTTTTTGTGTCGATGTAGGCTGAGGACTATCTCTTTTGGTGTCATTCCTGGAAGACTAACAATGCCACTACCAGTAGCTTACATTTTCTTTTAACCCTGTCTCATGCATCTTTATAAAGGTGGACTTCACTCAACCATTTGATGCAAATCATGTCCCTGGTAGGACCCTTACATCCACTGGTGCTTATTTAGCCAAAACACTAAAACAAACATCTAAAGCAGTGAAGCACTTTCAGAAAAGTAAAGTAAAGTTTAAATGTAGTAGTCGTGGACACACTGCACCTATCACACTGCTCCTCTTCCTGGAATGAAATACAATTCATAACCTCCACCCACCTCACACAGACTTTATTTTACTGGCCAGGCGGGGCCCCACCTGTTCTCAGTGTAGTCAGCTCAGGAATAAGTCATTCCCTCCCCTTTCACAGATCAGCCAGTGTGAGGCTGGGTGTAAACACCATGTGATGACACGTAAGAGCCGCACATCAGTGAAAAAACATCAAGGGAGTGAGCACAGCTTTCTCGTAAGAGAAAGTGAAAGTTACTGGCATTCACGTTTGTCTAGAGGAGAAATGGCGCAGCAAGTGATTCAACTGGATGGAGAAAAACTGAGCTGTTTGATCTGTCTGGACCTTCTAAAAGATCCGGTGACCATTCCCTGTGGGCACAACTACTGCATGAGCTGTATTAAAAAGTGCTGGGCGGAGGAGAATGAAGGGATAACGCATAGCTGCCCTCATTGCAGACAGAGCTTCACACAGAGGCCTGCCCTGGTCAAAAGTACCATTTTAGCAGAGTTAGTGGAGGAACTGAAGAAAGCAGCTGATCATTCCTACGCGGGACCTGGAGACGTAGCCTGTGATTTCTGCACTGGGATGAAGCTGAAAGCCTTCAAGTCCTGTCTGGTGTGTATGGCCTCTTACTGTGAGCAACACCTCCAGCCTCACTACGATGTAGCTCCACTGAAGAAACACAAGCTGGCTGAAGCCACTTTACAGCTTCAGGAGAACATCTGCTCCATCCACAACGAGGTGATGAAGATTTTCTGCCGCACTGATCAGCAGTGCATCTGTTATCTCTGCACCATGGACGATCATAAAGGCCATGACACAGTCTCTGCCGCAGCAGAAAGGGCCGAGAGACAGACGGCGCTCGGGATGAGTCTGCAAAAAGTCCGACTGAGAATCGGGGACAGAGAGAAAGAAGTCAAGGAGCTGCAGAGGAGGGTGGAGGCTATCAATCTTTCCGCGGATGAAGCTGTGAGGGACAGCGAGAAGCTTTTCACCGAGTTGATCCGGCTCATTGAGAAAAGAAGCTCTGACGTGAAGCAGCAGATCAGATATCAGCAGAAAACTGTAGTGAGGCGAGCTCAAGAGCTTAAGGAGAAGCTGCAGCAGGAGATCACTGAGCTGCAGAGGAGAGGCACTGAGCTGGAGAAGCTCTCAAGCACAGAGGATCACCTGCATTTCCTGAACAACTACCCCTCGCTGTCACCTCTGAGTGAACCTGACGACTTACCCATCACTAAATTTCCTCCTCTGTGCTCTTTTAAGGGTGTGACAGCGGCTGTGTCGGAGGCCAGAGATAAACTGCAGGCTGTTCTGAGTGAGGAGTCGGCAGAGATCTCTCTGGCAGTGGCTGAAGTGCGTGTTTTACTCCCTCAAGCAGAGCCCACAAGCAGAGCGGAATATCTGAAATATTTCCGTCAAATCACACTGGATCCAAACACAGTAAACGCAAGTTTGTCATTGTGTGACGGGAACAGAAAAGCAACATTAATGGAGAAAGAGCGGGTCTATTCGGCTCACCCAGACAGATTTCTGACATGGTCTCAGGTCCTGAGTAGAGAGGGTCTGACTGGACGCTGTTACTGGGAGGTGAAATGGAGCGAGAGGGTTATTGCAGCTGTTGCATACAAGGACATTAACAGAACCGGGACCAGAGCTGAATGTGTGTTTGGATTTAATGACAAGTCTTGGTCATTAGATTGTTGCAGTGGTACTTATATATTCAGACATAACAGCATTGAAATGCCCATCTCAGCCCCTCAGACCTCCACAATAGGCGTTTACCTGGATCATCAGGCAGGTACTCTGTCTTTCTACAGCATCTCTGAAACAATGACCCTCCTCCACAGAGTCCAGACCACGTTCACTCAGCCTCTCTATCCTGGATTTTGGCTTCCAAGTTTTGTTGGAGCCACTGCTGAGCTGTGTGAGCTCAAGCAGACAACAGTTTAAGAAGTGGTTCACCTGCGGTGTGTCGGAGCTGGAGACATCAAGCATCGAGGCTGAGGACGATGGATTTGATGCTGGGACGGCGGAAAAGAAATTCAGTCTATTTTCTACACAAGGATTAAGCTTTTTTTTCCCCTTAAACTTGTTTGTTGAAATTTAATTTGTATGTTATATTTAATGAACACTTTCATCATATAAAATATTGCATGTGCAAAATGGCTAATGAAAAGTCTGTTTCTGTCCTGCTTAAAATTGAAGCTTCTTATTGTATAAATGGGCTTAATTATGTCAAAAACTAGTAGTGTAGTCATAGTCACGGATGGAATAAGTTATAAACCTGTTTGCATTTTTGAGCATATGCCAACTTAATGAAATTTAAAGTAAAAAAAATATTAAGATAGATAAGAGATATTAAAGCTGTATCATATCTTCATGAACATGATGAGTATAATTTAATATTTCCTTAGCAGTGCTTTACGTTCTGCTATCTGTGCTGCAGACTGCACTGCTCTGTTGTAAAATCACATTTTTTTTAAACTGTACCCAATGTTCAAAACCCTACAAATAAATAAATATATTCATGCATGGTTGATTTATCATCATTTTAAAATCAGACTGGCAAAACACTCTGACGCAGGGATATTAATGAAGGCAATTAAATCACCTCCACTCTATGGCCATGAAATGATTTTCATCTTGTGAAACAAACAACTTTTGCAGAAAGAAAAACATTTCAGGACGGCATTTCAGCAGAATGTGTTACTTTCAGATTTATTACACAACTTTTGAACATTCCACAACAATCATGCAGGAATAAACTGGGAATAATACAAAGCTTCACAGGCTTCGCCAATCACACTTCAGGAATAACTGGGCTCCACGTCTTCTCAAAAACACTCAAAATGTGAGGTAATATTTTTGGAAATCGTCATCGACAGACAATAGACCATGTGTTGATTCAATGCTGAAGACGGTGAGAGAGAGAAAAAAAGAATCACTAATGAAGCAACAAAGAAAAAGGCAAATATAAGATGAGCGATGGACTCCTGTGCCTGGTGTCAGCACTGATTTGACTTGAAATATCACACCTGTAATTGACAGGAATGTCTATAAATGAACTGTCACCGAGTATACTTTTATCCACATTTCATTATCACCCTTCAATCCCTCCTGCGATGATCAGAAATATCAGTGCCTTCCGTCAGCTAAACAAAACTTGAAAAGCTGATGGTAACATATAAGTTCGTACACCTTGTCCATACAGTTAGAGTATTTTAGTAAAGAACTCAAAGCTACATTGTGAACCAGATGTACACGGACCTTCAGGCTGCCCTGAGGCTACACCTGACATGCTGGCATTGTTCCATTAACATTTGTAGCTTCATAGGTTTTCCTTCATCAGTCTTTCTACAGAGCTGAAACATGTTCCTGTTGTTTTCTGCCCATATTATAGCCCAAATGATTACCTGGGAACTAAAGTTTGTACGACCTGATGGAGCCGGACGTTGATTTGACAGCTATGCACATGCCTTGCATACTGGGTGGCATTTCTAAACCCTGCATTTATAAAACGATTGACGAACACTGAATGCCAAGAAAATATCACGACAATATATCCCATCGGGCCATAGAGAGCCGAAGTGGAACTGAAACATCTGTGTTTTTTGTTTCAAAGATAAGAAAATAAATCACTATCAGATTTTTAGTAACATAAATAATGAAAAAAAATCCAGCCCTTACAACATAACCGTGCTCAGGGGGTGTGGTTCACTCCATCTGTCTAGATTAAGAGTACTTCTTGCCAAACACCATTTCCCACAAACCCAAGATCTTAGTGGGAATACCTGTTTATTTTAGAATATGGATGAAGGATCACTACTGAAAGAAACCTTCAATGAGCGTTATGTCCTTTTTCCTATCCAAGGACATCGAGTGCAAAGTTTAGAACCGGACTCAAATTGCTTGTGTTATTGGTAGAGGTGCTAGCCACTTTAGCACACTGGCAAAGCCTCATGGGAGCTGTAGCTGCTGATGGTTGACAAAGAGAATATGGACAAAAAAAAAAAAAACATGTTTCAGCTTTTCACAGAGAAGGAGAAGCACTAACATTAACAGACTATTCAAGTGTCCCAGTAAGCCCTGATGGTGTGAAACAGCGCCTCCTGCCTGCCCACCTCATCCTCTGCAGCCTAAAAACACACAAACCTCAGACCGTGAGACAGCCGGGCATCATCAGCCACAACCCCAACAAAACATTATTAAATATCCAACATGGCTACATAACGATTATATATAAAAGAGAACTTCTTTCAAAGTAGAGCAACAGATGGTTATAAATACAATGAAATGCAAAGGAACTAAGTTAACATTGTCAAATGTATACCAATTTACAATGCATTCAAAAAACTGCCATTTCAATCACTTCATATGGAACAATTTTAAAGGTTTGTCACTAATCCAAACAATCATACTATCTTTTATGTGACAGTGGTCTCCGAGTGCATTTTCATTTCTATTTTACACAGTAACTTTCATGCTAAGGTCGTCCTGTGAGATGGTGGAACATCTTTCAAATCAAAGAGCGTAAATGCCTGCAGTTCGATAACAGCTTATTCTTTGGTAGAGGAGGGCGAGAAGGATGTTTGTGTGTGACGTTTCAGCGACCTCTGTGAACACCAACGAAAACGAGTGACAGAAGGCCTTGTACACAAGTATAAAAATACAACCATAATAAAAAGTGATAGTATCAAAGTTTTCACAGTACAACACATACAACAGATTATTGCACCAAATTGAGCTATTGTAGATTTTGTCATGAGAGAGCGGAGAGTGGAGCTGGACTGTTCCTCCTCTCTCAGGATCTGAAATGCCTGTTTAGGAATAATACCAAAAACTGAATGTTCAGATGGGCAGGTTTTAAGATTTAAACTTCAAATGATACAAAAATTTAATATAATACAGCGACGTGCAGCCAAACAGCCAATCAGTTACTTTGGATTAAAACACATTCGACCCTGACAGCCTGTGTTTACGGTGCGTTCAGCGTGTTGTGAAATGACAAATATCGAACCAGAAAAACCGCTGCATCTTTCATTTCCGTCTTTAGCCTGTTAGCACTAAATTATTTTACATCAGCGTTTCAGCGCTTCCCCAACAGTCAGGTTCAAGTGTTCTACAGGGCGATGGCCTAAAACAACACAATAAATAGCATCATAAAAAACAGACATGATCGGAGCTTCCCATTGATAAAATCAAAAGCAGAAACATTGATTTGCTAAACCATTACTGTAGGAATTAAATACATAATTCTGAAATTCTGACACCTCGGTGTAAACAAATGAGACCATAGTTGATAGTGTGATAGTGGCCATTGGCGTTTCTCTTCAGGTTTATTTAATGCATGAATGATAATAATGCTTCCCTCTGCCTCTGGTGCAGCTCCTGCAGCTTTGGCTGCTTGCTCTGAAGGAACAGCGCCACCTGTCCGCAGGTTTCCCACCAAACATCACGTCAGTGATGGTCTCATTTGTGTATGATTCAGCATTAAAATTCATGTGCATAACATGTTGCTTAAGCTTTGTTTTGTTTTTTTATCTGAGATATTTGAGGTAAATGTCTGTCACACAAATATCACATCAAATAAATGTTTTTTTAAAGATAATTTGTAAGTAAATTTGACATCTATAATGTTAACTGCCATATCTGCATTCAGCAACACATTCATGTTACAGATGACATCTTGAATATCGATCTGCTCAGAATATCAATCTGCTTGTTGGCTAAGTTTGCATCCTTGTTTATGCCAAATGATGCAACCAGTGGTTTTCATGTATAACACAAAAGATGACTGTTTGGGTGACAGAGTTTGCCCAAGATGTGAAAAGACGGTGTTACAAAGTGTCCCCTTTAAAGTAAACCAACATTTTCTCTCTCTATATATATATATATATATATACATATATATATACACTGAATATATGTCACCTGATTGGGCCAGATTTTGTCCTAGGAGGTGGGATATTTAAACAAAAAACACAAATGTTTGTCAGATTTGACATAAGCACGAAAACAACTTTTTAGAAATAATGCCAAAAGTCATTTTAGAACGATAAGCTCAGGGGTGGGTGTAAAATTCAATACTTTTTGAGAACAGAAGAAAAGTGTTTGTAGCAACGAGAGTCAAAAACTCCTCTATCAAAAGCAAAAAAATGAATGTTTGGTCAGATTTTCAGCCTTGTTTACTTATTCTTTGATCAGTTATTTCCTGGTATAATTCAAAATTTTGCTAATTTAAGTGTCTTTGAGCAAAGCTGCTTTGTGTCAAGACAAAATTAAACACGAATGCTTTCGAGAAATTTGGGGCATTTTGGAAAGCAGGAAAAGGGGGATTAGTAGAAAAATAAAGTGAGTTAGAAAGTGAATGATTTTGGGATCTAATGACACTCAGCCTCAGGTGAGCTGACAAAAATCAGAGAAATCATTTCTGCTTGGAGGCAGCTGAGGAACTTCCTGCCTCTACAGCGACACCACCAGCCAAACTGTAATGAAGAGCGATCCAGTGTCGTTCAGAGTGTTGATCCGAACGTTTACCTACAGGCATCTTTCCTGTGGCCATTAAGGAGCAAACGAGGTGAATACGGTCTACGTTAACCGATCTGTAGCAGGTGAGAGGAAACGCAGGAGGTGGACGGAGTTTCTGCCAATGTTGCAATGCATTTTTTTTTGTTGTTTTATACATTTGTTTAAAAAAAAGGAAAAAGAAACATTAGTTTGGACTTGGATAACTAACAGTCTGTGAGTGGATAGTTGCTTTGATGACATTTGCATGCAGATAATATGCAGACGCTTTGCAGGGTGACGTGTGTCTTAATTCTGGTGCTGAGTGGAGAAAGTTAGATCAGCTGGATTTCAGTTTCCAGGTGCTGTTAACCTGGACGATTATCTATACGTGTGTCTCTGAGGTGCCACTGAGCAAGGCACTTGACCCGCAACTGTTCCTCTGAATCTTCTCAAATGCAGACAAAATAAAGCGTCTGAATCCAGAGTGAGATGCCTCCCGTTTTACAAATATGACACATAAAAAGGTGCTACATATAGCATTTTGTTATTTAAATGAAAGACCACATTTCAAATGAACCTTCCTGCTGCAAAGACAACGCACTGTGGCTGCTTGTCCCTCTCCGTCCCTCCTGAACGACAGCGAATATCCGACGACATTAGCTAATGTACAAATTCAAACTGTGGTGTGATGAGAACAAAAAGGAAAACTTGCTTTTGTTTTGAGCCGTAAAGCAGCAGACTTCACACCACTGTGGCTATCGATCTCCTCACTCCTTCGTTTACGGTAATCAGACATGTTAAAATGAACGTTTGGATCATTCAGCCGTATCAAAATGCTACATAAAGCACACTGAAAGTGAAACCTGTCATGAACTACCACTACAGTTGTTAGTCAGATAGAAGCCCCTTGCTCAACGAACATCTGGTATCATTTTTTTGTTCTAAGAAAACAGACACTGCAATGTGTAGTGAAAGCTTCCACACACACACACACACACACCATAGATCTCCAGCAGTAGCACTGAAAAACTAACAGTATTATATCAGGTGGCAGGCACACAGATGACACCAACACGAACAATAGAAAAACCTCCTCCTCTCGGCCTCACAGCGAAAGATTACAATCACCCACAGTATCTGGCAGGAGGCCTGTACTCGTGCGTCTCTTATTCAGCTGATGGTGGGGCGAGCAGAAACACGGTAGAGCTTTCACTCATTTGCTTGCTTCTCTTTGCAGGGTTCACAGAGGATTTCCTTGTGTGGTAGCGGATAGGGGAAAGCTGCTCCGCTGCAGGTGCTACCGTAAGCCAGTTTGTTGAGGCGAGAGAGGCCCTTGATGCTGCCGGGAGGCCGTCCGGGGCTGACCTTGTACCCCGCCGCTCTGGTCGTACCCAGCGGCCTTCCCGGGCTCGTCTTGAACCCGGCAGCTCTGGTGGTGCCGAGGGGTCGCCCTGTGCTGGTTCTGTACCCGGCTAGCTTGGTGGTCCCCAAAGGCCTCCCGCGTCTGCCCGTCTTCCCGACGGCCTTGTTCTTCTTCTTGCCTTCATCCGCCGCCTGGTCAGCGCTTTTAATGGCGGGTATTTTTCCAGGCGAGCGGGGGTCGCCCACAAGCACTTCCTGTCTCTGGCACACCATGGGCTTGTGGCTCTGGGCAGGTAAGGTCATGGGAGCCAGCGTCATCTGCAGGGACGGAGGGGGAGGAGGGTAGAACTTGTTGGACTGGGAGGTGCACAGTTCAAAGTGGGAGGCGGGGTGGTGGCCGTCCTCTGCCAGGCACGACGGCCTGCTATTCATGCAGAAGTCACTGCTTGACACCTGGCGCATCATCTTCTGCTGGGGGTCAGAAATAAGTTGCAAATGTGTTATTATCACACTTAGATATAAGCTTAGCTATCAGAGGTGAGGAAGTTAACCAGGTGCACATACGTTAGTCTTCATCCTTGACGTAAAACATGCCTGAAAACACTTCTGGTAAATCATGAATCTCACCTTTGTGTCACTTGTCCAAATAACTGATGCTTCTTTGCCTCATTGTGATGCGCTAAACCATATTAGGCTCATTACTGAGAACAGCAGCTGGAGTCGAGCAGTGGGAGTTTTTTTTTTCTCTTCCAACAGCAGCAATAAATACATGTATTTGAAAATACACCTCAACAAAAAGGTGAGATTTAAGCTTTAGCTGAAGTGTTTCCAAGCAGTAAGCGGCCAAGGAAGTTAATTTTTCAGTATATGGTAAGTTCATATATTGTAGTTTTACTCATATACAGTTTTTCTTTGTAATTTTATACTATATCTGAGGAACATGCTGATAGTCCCTGCGGCCTCTTCTTGTATCATCATGCCTTTGCATTACCTGCATTATGCTACCGCTCGCTAGCATGCTAAACTGCTAGCCTCTGTGGCTTCTAGATGCCAACATGTTGCCGTTGCCTAGCAGCGGTGTCCTCATGATTTATGCACTTGGACGCCAAGCATATCGTGCACACGACTTCGCATCATGACCACGAGCTCACGAGTTCCACTTATAGGCAGCATAACTCTCACTGCCAGAAAGGGGAGACAAAGTTCCACACTGCAGGAGCCACTTTCAAAATAAAGCAATACAGTGAGCAAATTCACTTGACGCATATAAACGGTAACACTAAAAGTGTGATTACATGTAAGAGTTTGTTTGCTTTAGACTAAACATTTGTCTTCTGATTCACATTTATCTTGTTACGAACACGGTGCTTGTCAAAATAGGTTATTGTCTGAACGGGGCTTCTCCTGATATAAGCTCACACTCAGTTTTCTCCGAGCCTGTGCATCAAAAACCATAAATTCTGGCTGATTTTTGTTTGTTTGTTTAACAACATTTTGAAATATTATTATTATTATGTTATTTTGCCTGGGTCAAACCCAGTTATGAGTAGAAATGTACAAATGCGATGTTGGGGACAATCACTCCAAAGTGTCTTGAGAACAAACATAAACCTTATTAAAGTGCCTTTGAGCAAGATGCTGAACCCCTAGGAGCTGGTGATCTGCAGCTGACCCTGACCTCTGACCTCCTCGTGCAGGGGGCGGTGAGAGGACCAACCAGTGATCACAGTTAGTTCCCATCCCGTTTACACACACGCTGCTCTTTAATTGCAGCTCATAAGTGCTACGAGGCTATAAATACTTGCAGAGAGGGGAAAGGACGGACTGCTGCTGCTCAGATCTCTATTAAAGGAGGACACAGGATGCAGGGAGGTGTGGACTCTACTATCGCATACACTACACCGTCTGGAGTAATATTCATTCACAAAAAACACGCACATGCATTCCGCATCTTTGCGTCCAGACGACACAGCCTCCCACTCTCGGTGTCACTTTGCCCCCGTGTAACGTTACAACCCAAACGGCTGAATTTAGCACGCTTTGGCCCGGATAACGGGTTTGTGAGAAGGGGGTTTAAAATGTGCGCCGATGTTGGATTTGACGGCTTCCACCCAGGCCAGACATTGAATGTAAAACACACCCTCCCGCTGCCTGCATTAGCACTAAAGGTTACTGTACCTCGATTGTTCGCAGATCTCGGAGCGGAAAGGGTTAAGGAGAAAAATGATCTTTCATCCCTCAAAGCGCGAGTCGATCCATTTCCCCGAATATTTTCGCAGCACAGGACACCAGCTGGCCAGCAGCTCACCCCCGCATCGGCTCGCCTCGGCGCGGGCGACAGACGGCTCCGACAGACGCGTTTTTATCTCCCAGCTCCAGAGGTTTGGATAAGAAACGCAGCCATTTTCCATTAAAAATTAATAAGACGGGAGCGCAGTCTGAGCATGCGCAGAGCGGCGTGCACGGGGAGGCTTCTGCTCCTTCCCCTCCTGAACCTCATCCAAAACGCTGCTCTCGCTTCAAAACCCACACAACTGCCTAAATCCAGCAAGCGGCGATAAAGCAGCAAAAGCACGCTTTATTTTTTAATGTCACAGTCCCGAATTTGAGCCATTATTCAGTTTCAGTGCTCACCAAACAGCACCACCCATTACTGATGAATAATATACAAACGAAAGCCTGTTGAATAATTGAAACAGTCGGTAAGAGTACAGTTATAAAGCAGATTTGTTAATGCAAACAGCTGCACAAATCAAGTTCATTTCCTTCGCAACACTTGGCTTTATTGTGAGGAAAAAGTAAAAACATCTTTCATCTGAGCATCTCTTCATAAAGACTATGGTTGGTGTGTTGCTTCTGCATACAAGAGTAAAACCTGACCAAAAACAAAATAACATTAAAGAAAATGCCTTTTATTTGAAGACATATTACAGATCGCTCATTGCAGAATTGTGACAGTTCGATGACACCGGAGGTCAAAAATAGATATAAAATCAACAGGGACTGAAGCACAGAGGAAACCAAAAAAAAAAAAAGACACAAAACTTGATCGAAGGAAACATTAAAAATATAGACTAAAATATTCTTCAATCGCTTTGATGAAATTGTGGAGATGACAGGAGGCTGCAGAGACATCCACCATCGAACCTTGCTTCCTCCTCTACAACACTTTGTACCGGCCTTTGCTCGTAGGCTGGTAGGAATTTTGCTATAAGAAGGGCAAAGAAAAGACAATAAGCGACATATTTCATAGATATTTGCTGAAGAATAACCAGCATGTCTATGTTTCCTGCCCTAAAGATCTAGTGCAAGATAAAAGTCTGACACAGGCTCCTATTTATCCCGAAATCTGCAGGATATCCAGCACTGGTTATTGATTTTAAGAGGAAGGAGATGCTTACTAATCTGATGAGCTCTTCCTTGATTAGCCGCGTAATCTCCGTTTTGGCTTTCTGCACAGCCAGTTCATTTGCACCTAGAAGGCAAACATAAGATTGATAGACAGCATATGAAGTTCTATCCAACACAACAAAACAGGAAACTGCATTAGAAGTTAATTCAGAGCTCACAGTTACAAGAAAAAGTGGGAACTTCATTATCAAAGTGTAAAAATTAACACCTGGCACATACTTTCAATAGCCAGATAGATCTTGCGTTCTCCCTCCTTTGGCTCTTTTCCTGGAGGGAAATAGGTTCCTCTGATGGTGATGGCGGCCTCAGAGTATTCACCGATCCTCTGCAGAGCTTCTTTAGAAGTCACCTTCCACCTGGCCGTCTGAGGAAGCACAAAATGAGCAACACTTTAGGAGACTGGATTCTTTCTGTATTTGACCGAGAATTTCCATCTAAGCAGAAAATTAATATATTCTTCAGCAGAGAAAAACACACACAGCATAGTTTCATGAATAGGATTTTTAAAATTAAAGGCCCTGAAATCTAAATTTCATGATCATGTTGAGCGACGGAGTCTGACATGACCATGCTAACAGTTTTGATTATTTCTCATGTGCCTTTTCTCTTCTTACTGCTTTGAAGTGAACGGGTGCAGTTGGTGAGAGGCAGGGGTAGATGATGGTAGTGTGGCAATCGGCAGTTACATGTGGCATCTAGGCCTGTGGTAGCATTGTAGCAGCTAACAATAGCTAAAGCGGTGAGAGTATGATAGTATCTTAGCAGTTAGTATTGGTAGCTAGCAATTAACATTAACAGTATAGGTGAATCTAGCTTTATTGTCTTCTTCTGTTCCTCTTAGCAGGTAGCGGTTAGCACGTAACATTAACTAAATGGTAGCATCGGAACTGTATTGTCTTCTTCTGTTCTTCTTAGCGGTTAGCATTAGCATTAGCAATAGTTAAATGGTAGCATCGGTACTGGCCACTACTTGGAGCATCTCTGGGTCAGTTGAACGTGGCGGTGCTGTTTGGATTGTGTAGGAGCAGTGTGAACTGGCACAAGGGGGGGTGACTCTGGGACGCCGGAGTTCACTGCCTAACCTCCTGGAGGTGTAGTGGGACTAAGTTGGCGAAACACTGTTGAAGGGAGGTTTCCACCCGATGACCCCCAGAGACGTGTTATATGCCTCTATACCTGCTCTTTGGCAGGTATAGAGGCAGATTAGAGCTCCAAGGTTCTTCACTGAGAATGAATCCTCTTTTTGAGCACAAGTATCTTGTGTTTAAATTAACTTTGAAGTGAACGGGGCTCAGTTGGGACAAAAAAGGTGATGTCACATACTTCTGAGGACGAATCAGAATTCAGCAACATTTCAAATCGGTCGCATGACAGCTGTGAGGTTGTTTATGAAGCAGATTAGCTGAGTTTCTGAGCTCAAAAAACTTAATAAATAGTAATATACACATATACACAGAAATACTAATCAAGTTTTTAGAGACTTAAAAAAATCCCTGAACCTGTAAACAAAGACATCAGGGTAACTCAAAGATAAACATTTCTTCTTTGTTTTCATCCCTTATCTGTTGCTTCTGGGCACTTATAAAGGCAAGTCTAATGTGACTACAGCTGGTGGTACTCACTGAAGCTCATCTGGGGTAGGGAAAAACATTAAAAGCTGAAAAATAAAACAAGAATCTGCTAAATATGGTTGGTACAGCCCTGCATTGTGTGCTGCTGACCTGAGGGAAGTCATTGATCTCCAGCTCCTCTTCGTATCGCTTGACGGTCTCAGCCTGTTCAGCCGCCTGCCGCTCCTCCTCCAGCTTCTCCACGGGGGTGTAGTTCAGCTTGGCATTGATCTTCTCCGCCAGCTGCTCTGCGATGGTCTTGGCTGACACCGAGGGTGTCATGATGGTGCCGCCCCGCAGGATGGCGTTGGTGGCCTGCTGCATCACGTCCTGTGCATGACGAGAAAACCAGCTTGGTATTTGGTCCGTGTGGGGGGAAAAAAGAATGGAAGTAACTGCACATTTTGCAAATTGCTGACTGACACACAAATGCATTTGAACTAATCGTCACCAAGTGCAGTATGTGATGATTTACAGGCATTATATTTATAGACAAAAATGGCATTCCAAGTCTCACAGCGAACACAGACGCACCTGCACTGAGGAGTCATCATCATTATCTCAGTTTAACTTACCTGAGCCTCGGCGCCCAGGTTCTTCTGAGCGTTGATTTTGAGCGCAAGCCTCTTGGCCATCTCCAGTTTCTGGATGTTTCCAGCAGACGTGGGCCCGAGGCCTGGCAGCCCTCCAGGGACGGCTGCCGTGGCGGCAACTGCTCCTGCAGCACCGGCGGCCGCCCCGGGAGCAGACAGGTCCTTCACCCTCTTCTTGGAGTTGAACATGCTCTCGATTTGCTCCTCAATCTGAGGAGGGGGGATAATTCAGATGGTCACATGACTAATAAGCATCAATTTGTAATTGTCACTGGGAGGATGGCACCGTAAAGATACCAAAAAGTAAATAAATCTTTAATATGATGCTTAAAAACATTTGAGTGCTGAACTTTGTGGCCAATTTAAAATTTTAGATCATGAAACAAACAATGAAATTTAGTCTTTACTCACATCCAGGGCTCCATCCTCATCATCAGAGTCCTGCAGTCCGAGAGCAGCTTTCTGCAGCTTCTTTCTCTCATTGGCCAAGGCATGTTCTGTCTCGTCAAACTTGAAGCCTTTTCCTGAGAAGCCGCTGCTGCTCTTAATGGTCTTACCCTCCTGCACAGAAAAAGGAGGGGAGCAAAAAAGAGAACGAGGAAAAAAGTTCATTTATTTCTCAAAGACCATTTTTGAAACAGTAAAAAATAATGAATGAAGTTCCTAGATTACGTAACTGGGTCGACTTGCTAATTGAGACACCACAGATTAAACATATTTATTAGTTTCATTAATTCTTCTTACCGCTTTCTGTTGGTCTCTGAAGGAGGCCCAAAGCTGCTCCAGTTCAGGTGGGACAGGAGAGCCGGACAGCTCCAAGGCTTTGATGATATCACCAGCATAGCGAACCTGATCCTCTGTGATGAAGGTGTAGGCGTAGCCCTGGACAAGGGAACAAGACATAGAGACGTGTTAAGATTGAAATTTACATAGTAAACAGCCATTTACAGAGAGCTATGAAAGATAAGCACCAAACACACATTCAGCACAGCACAAAGTCAGTTTTAAGCAACTGACCTTGTTTCCTGCTCGGCCTGTGCGTCCGGCCCTGTGGACGTAGTCCTCGTAGTGGTTGGGGCAGCTGTAGTTGACCACCAGGATCAGCTGCTTGACGTCCAGGCCTCTGGCAGCCACAGAGGTGGCCACCATCAGACGGCATGCTCCATTTTTAAAGTCATTGATGATGCTGTCTCTGTCATACTGGTCAATTCCTAAAAGGGCAACAGAAAAGGAATAGATGAAATACCAAATGACATATGACATATCATATGGCAGAAAACAGTCATCAGACGCTCCTCAAAGTGGGTTATTTCACCTTCATCGATCTACAGGGTTCTGCTGGCAGGAATCAGAGCCTTTGATAGTGAATGTATTTATTTCATATGCAGCAAGTGTTTTACTTGATCCATTCACACTGTATGCAAAGACAAACTATTTGTCTGGCAGTGGACTGTACATTACACTCTATACAGTGTACATACTTTTAATATAAGTTGCGAAATGTCCAACTGGATTATAGTTGATCTTCTATTTGTGCTAGCAGAGCAGGAAATCAGGAAACTGCTCCCCAAAACCCCAGGTTTGATGAGATGCCCCCATATCACCAACATGTGATTTAAGTTTTCCATATATGACAATTTGGACTTCTGCAAATAAAATTTTGCATTGTTGTTTAGGTCCAAAATAACCACCATTTCTTTTTTCATTCTTTTTCTTTTCGTATCTTTCTTCGTACTTTCTGCTCTTCATACTGAACGAAGGATCCTCTGATTGTGACATTTCTATCCCCAACAGATTCAGCTGTTACTCCAGCAGAAATCTACCTGTCTTAACCAGGTTATTCATAATTCCTTGCATTGAGATTAATACATTTGTTAACACATTTACGTTGACTTTTTGAGTTCACTGCCACAAATTTGGAATTCTGGATTACTACAGGAAATTGTAAAAACATCAAAGATGTAATCGGTGCATCTAAAAATGTGACCCCTTACCTCCGTGCAGTGACATGCAGGGGTACGAGGCTTTCATCAGGTCTTTGAGCAGTCCGTCTGCATGCTCCTGCTTGTCCACAAAGATGATGACCGAGCCCTTCTCCTGGTAGTGACCGAGCAGCTCCAGCAGCTTCAGGAACTTCTTGTCCTCATCAATCACCAGCTACAGAAACAAATGCAAACACAGGAGAGAGATGGACAAAGATGAGGGGTCTGATTTGGACCAGGTTACCAATATGAATTAAAAAAAAAAACAAAAAACTAAACTATCAAAAACTAAAGTGTGGCCAGTGGAGTGTGCCTAGATACTGGACAAAGATCCCAAATGTGGCCTAGAAATAAATCTTTCTTCAGCGAGATAGATATGAAACGTAGATGATTTACCACGTGTTGTTCCACATCAGAGCAGACGACACTGCGGCCTCCCACCTGGACCTCAATGGGCTTGGCCAGGATCCTACGAGCCAGCGCCTCCATGGCTCTGGGGAAGGTGGCTGAAAACATGACAGTCTGACGGTCTGGACGTATGTTGTCTACAATACGCATCACCTGGTCGAGGAAGCAGATGACACCTGGAGGTTAGTCAACTTTGTCTACTCATTAATATTTTGTAACTTTTGTAAGCTTATGTATCTCTGCTTTACTGGGAAGCATAAAATTAAAGGTAACGGAAACTGGCAGTATTGTAACACAGTGTATGCTAACATAAATCTGGGAAACACCCACCTGTGGCTCAAAGCCCATGTCAAACATCCTGTCTGCTTCATCCAACACCACATATGTAACTCGCCGCAGGTTGGTGACTCGACCTACACACCAAGAGAGAGGAGCGTGAGGAAAAGAGATGACTTCAAGAAAAGTCAGTCCTGTCTTCTTCTTCTTAACTCCTAACACAGACATTTTTCAGGATAACACTACTACAAGACATCCTAACTTCAGCATATTCTTCTGTTCTGAGGAATAGTTTGAAGTGGCCAGGGTTTTATTTAATTTATATTTTCAATATGCTTTTTATTTTTTTGTTGGTTTTTGGTGGACTCTGGTCTTGCGTACCATCTCAGGGGCATGAGGGACCTGTAAAAGTCAGAAAACAGCCTCAAGATACAATACAAGAGATGGAGCCCCATCAAGCATTATCTGACCAAGCGCCTTTTCACCTACAAGGGAAACATATTACAGATTACCTCGCATGTGTGGAAACAACAAAAACCCCTCCTGTTACAGTATAATTAAAGACTTACATATGCATAATAAAAAAGGGTCAGCGAATACAACAATATTTCCAAACACATTTCTTCACATATTTATGCAAAGCTACAGGGCTCTACAATGATATTTATTGTCAGAAGCCACATGAGCTCCAAATTAAAGATAATTAGGCAGATCAGTGACATATTACAGATCTGTGAAAACTTGTAAATCTCCATCTGAGCTTTAAATATCAAGATGCAATTATATCTCTTCTAGGCAACTTGAAATTATTATTATTTATGCGACTACTGGCACTAAAACAAGAACACTGTAGAACCCTGGTTGAGCATCAAGCTATTCTCACGTCACAATACATTTAGCAAACATTTTGGTCATCTCTGGCTTGGAGTTTGAAGAGCCACGGAGGCAGCACCAGGTCCACCTACCTCTGCTTGCCCTGATCTTCAGGAAAGACATCACTGTCTTGTGGATATGACTGATCCCAAAGGTGGTCAAATAATGTCAACAGTTTAGTAAGTGGTACTGACTTGGTTCATTATATACTTTATCATATTGTTACATTTATTCCATGCAAGGTAATTAACAAAAGGCTCACAAGGCATTGAAAAAGCGTGGCATCCTATCAGAATGAAGAAGTGAGAGGGTCAAGGCGTGTGAACTCACCGCTGTTGGCCCCCAACATGTCAATCATTCTTCCCGGCGTGCAAACGATGATCTCAGCACCTCTCTTCAGCTCAGCAATCTAGAAGAGACAACAACAACTGACGGTATTAACAGCTGTCCAAACATAACAGCTGACCAAAAAAAGCGGCTTTAACTTATTTTACAGACCATATAAACAAAGTCAGTACAAAGCTTAGGTTGCAACAAATTGTTATTTCATTAGATTAAAGCTGTTTGTGATTTTCTTAATTAATGGATAAATTGCTTTGTTTAAAAGTAAACTCAATCAATTCAGCAACACACTCCAATAAGATTGTCAGACTCATGATGGGCAGTTTTTTTAAAAAACAAGGTCAAAATCAATGCAGCAGAACCAGATAGATAGTTTTCATTCCACGCATTCTTCTTCCTTATCAACAGAGGCTACAAATACCCATGATGCATCAAACGTATTGAGACTGAGACTTTTCTGGAAAGAACTTGCTTAAAGCAATATGATTTCTGTTAATTGTACATGAAATATTATCACAAGTACTGAATCTATTAATAAAATGAAAAAAAATTTAACGTTAAAAAAGAACAGATCTAGAATCGGATTTTCAACCCAAGGCAGCACAGATGAGCCAACAGAGAAGAAAAATCAACCGGTCCTCAACCTGTTGCTGTCACAGCTTTCTCTCAGCAATGAACCCACCACGTGACTGGAGGCAGAGGCACAAACAAGCAGTACTATGTGAGTCAGAACAGCCAGCAACCAACCTGTCACTGTAATTCAAGAAGCAAGCTGGAGTTAGCTGTTTGTTACTCTGAGCCAGCACCGTGCGCAGGTTTTTAATATGAAAAAAGAAAGAATAAAAGACAAAAAAATTGTCTTTTTCCTGGTGCCATGACAACATTAATGTATCTCGAAGGCCGACAGTTCTAGGTTGTACTTATGATGTCAAGTCATTGTCAGCTAATTAAAGCCCTTCCCGAAATAAAGTGAACAGACAACATAAGTGTGTGTGTGTGTGTGTTTACCTGTTCACTGATACCCGTGCCTCCATAAACACACACCACCCTGAGTCCCAGTGGTTTAGAGAACTTCTTACACTCCTTGGTGATCTGCAGAGCCAACTCTCTGGTGGGAGTCATGATTACAGCTGTGGCAGAGGGAGAAAAACAGACTGAGAGGAGAGAATATGTTTTCTATCTTTAACTTTTTTGATCACTTAATGTTTTAACAATATGTCTAAAAACTTTTTAGACAAAAAAAAATTGCCAAGAACATTAACTGAGGTAAGACTAATTTTAATGATTCTTAGGACGGATGATGAAGATTCAAAATGCTGTGGAAGCATGACAGCCAGTGAGTATTATTAATTGGGTCCTATTTTAGTCTTCCGTTGACCTACATTTGGGCCCTGAACCAAACCTCTGTAAAGCACAGGAGGAGGACATCACAGCTCCACTTCTTGTAATCCAAGTTCTTACTTTCTGCCTCAAACCACTTTGGTTATTCATTTTTCTACTTCAATATAATCAACATAAAAACATTTCTGTAATGCTAGAGCGATGCCTAAAGGAAGTATAAAACCATCTATTCCTTACAGATTGGTCCCTCAGACTCTTCCAAGGGCCTCTGGTCCATGATGTGTCGGAACATGGGCAGCAGGAAGGCTATGGTTTTCCCACTGCCAGTTTTAGCGATGCCAATCAGGTCTCGACCCGACATGATAGCAGGGATTGCCTGGGCCTGGATTGGGGTGGGCTTCTCGTAGCTGTGCCTGGGTACATTTGGGAGAAAGAAATTAGAATCAGTGTGTGGGTTACATTCAGAAATAATTAAGTGTCAAGAACAATCTGATTATGATTTTCAGCTGACCTGAGAGAGGGTAAAGATTCTCTCTGTATGTGAACCTACATCAGTGTGGGAGCGATTTAAACACACGCTAACTGCCTAACTGTCTTTTCAGGAAACTGATCACCTTTTTTCATTTTTTGTTGCAAAGATCATTGCTAAATTACTATATGCCCCCAAAAAGCTGCCTCGTCCATGACTGCAGCAGTCACCATCAATGAGACTCACTTCTTCAGAGCACTGAGGATCTTCATAGACACCCCACACTGCACCCAGGTCTTGATGGGTTTGGGACAGCCCTTCCCTTTTACAGTAATCCCTTCCAGTTCCAGTCTGTATGCAGTCACATCTGTATTCATTAAGACAAGCCAAACAGAGAGATGTCAGACAGGTAGTGAAGGTTCACAAAGACAGATATTTTGATGTATATACTGCAAGGCAGCAACAGAGGTTTGTCAAGGAAAACTGTGCTAGAAAAACAAAGTATTTGCTTAAGTTAAGTTTAAGTGCATTTTGCACCTCTGGTTCATATTGAGATTGTTTATTTTAAAGTTGACAAAAACTGAGTCAACATAAAGCATCCATTCAACAAATGTACTGACCCAAAATATGGATAACCACATACGTAAGAACACTTTTTGAGGGTTGATCTGAATATTTGACCAAAGAGCAAGAAAACCAGCCTAAGAATCTGATCAAGCATTTAACTTAAATATTTGATGCAACATTTCAATCAGTACTCAGAAAAGTGCTGAAATTTCATACCAAGCACAATGAATACAACATCAGTCTGATAATCTGGCAGGCATATCACCGTATATCCTGACAGCAGAAGCCTGTACTTGTACTTATCAATTCAAATCATGTGCCGTTGTAGGGGATATGTGGCCATCTTTGTTTTAAAAATCTCAGTGGTGGGATTAGAGCTAATCATTACTGTAATCTTAATCTCATGTGTTCAGATTACTGACCATCCTGAGTCATCCTGGCGAGCTCAGGGACCTCCACATAGAAGTTTTTGCGGTACGACTCGTACTGGATCTTCCCGTGGTCAACAGGCTCCAGGATCTTCCTCTGTTTGGTCTGGAAGCCCGTCAGAGCCGTCTGCAGATCCACCTCCTCCTCCTCTGATGAGTACTGCCAAACACATCGGTTACATTTTGGATTGTTTTTAGTGTCTTCTATTAGGAGAAGCTTTTTTTTCTCTGTATCTCTGTCTGTATGTCATTTATGAAAAACCAGTAAATCTGAAATGTTATCAGATGGGTACACACTTTAAATCTGAGAGAAGAGTAATGTTGCAGTAAAGTGCTTTTAGCTGATGAAAGAAAATCTATCTATATTGAAGAAACTAGGTGAACATGTGACCTCCTTCACAAACAAAACACTGAAGAACAACAACTCACTTCCATAGCATCCTGGTCATTCTCCATCAGCTCACCCTTCTTCTTGTGAGTGTGAGGTCCCTTCTTGGTTTTAACAACTGTCACCACTTTGGTTACTGTCATTGCTCCTTTCTGTTGAAGATGAAAAGAAAAAAAATGTGTTTAACTGCATTTCAAAATGACACGCCATAACCCTGACAACATTAAACTTCAGAGGACTTGGCTCCAGGCTAAAGCAATGCAGCACTTTCCCCCTCGCACTTACCTTATCGTTTCCTTTCATGGCTCCCATGTTGAACTTCTTCACCTCCTGTTTCACCTCCTCCATGTAGGCGTCCAGAGGATCCACATCGTCTTCCTCGGCCTGCTGCTCCATGGGCGTCTCCTTCTCCTTCTCACCCTCTTCTTTCTTCTCCTCCTTTATCTCCTTCTCTTTTCTCTCCCCCTTCCCTTCCCCATCTTCATCGTCATCGGCCTCCATTGGAGCTGAAATGTCTTCGTCGTCATCTAAAATGCAGAGTCAGTTATAAGGCTAAGACATTACATAGTTGGGACTTTGCCTTCTCGTGTAGACAACAGGAATTCTCTACAACGAAACACAGGGGAACCTGTCAACTAAAACTTCAGTAGATGTACCATGGCTCTCTGGTAGGCCATTTGTGGTGACACCCCAGACAAGTTTAAATGAAAGTGATGTTGGTTAATGTTATGTTGTTATGTATCCTCACCATCATCATCCTCCAGGCTCCACTTCTTGCCCTGCTTCATCTCCTCCAGTTCTTTCTTGATCTCGCCAATGTTTTCGATGGCCTTCTTCCTCTGCTCCTCCCTCCACTTCTCCACACGCTCCTTCCTCTTCCTCATCTCCTCCTCTAGTTTGTTCTGATCAAAGTCTTGCTACATAAACACAAAGTAGAAGATCAGAAATATTTCCCCATCTACTATGTCTTGACCTTTTTAGAGGTTAGCAAGAACTTAATTATGTGGAACTTACATCTTCAACCTTCTCATCCTCTTTTTCTTCTTTAATCTTTTTCTTGTCAGATAACGGATCAATGTTGTCTTTCTCATTGCTTCTTGACCTGTGAGGAAGAAGAGAATGAGAGAAACAGTAGCATGTTTAAATTAGTCTTGTGAGTTTTTGAACTGAGAACACTGAAGTTATTTTCACTTCAAATCCTTCAAGCACTTTCTTGAAGGATTCACTGGCTTCATGTTGAGAAAATCTGCAAGACCTTTGACAGAAAACCCACCCATCATAACCATTTGCCAGTAAGTTATACTTATTGTTATATACTTATATACTTATTATACCAATACTATATATTGGTATCGATATATACAGAGCTGTCAGTTATGTCTTGAGATGTTTAATTTTTTGTTTGTGCTTTTTTTTAAGCCTCACTTTTCATCTGGTCTTCTGCTCTTGCTGGGGCTACCAGATCGGGACCTCCGGGCTCGCGTTCTGCTGCCTGACCTCCTCCTCTCTCGGCTTCTGCTCCTCCTTCTGTCTCTGCTCCTGGAGCGCCTGGGCAGCAAAGGCAAACATGACATGACAGGAAAACAAAAAAGTTAAGAGGGAGACAATGCTGGCTTCTTTCACGTCTCAGGACACTGTCACACTTAGTTCATTATCTCAGGTGCTCCTAAAACAATGACTGAAATAATGGATTTTAGGGCATATTCAACCACTTTCAGACCCTCCAGAAATAAACTGCAGTTGCTTTCTCAAAACGTTTTTTAAACTGATATGACGTCATGAACACAACACATTCCCAATGCACTTAGAATTTCTAAACTAAAAGTAAAATCTCATGATGGCTGCTATAGGATATTATCCTATTATTCAAGAGTCTTTAGATTCAAGATTCAAGAGTCTTTATTGTCATTGAGCATGTCAATGAAATTTTCATTGCAACCCCCATGTTAGGAACAGATAGTAAGAAAGACAAGAAAATTAGAAGGAATAAAATTAAGATAACTACAATAAAATAAAATAAACCAACATGCAATAAAAATATTCATAAAGCAATTAAAAATATACCAGAATGAAAATATACTAAGGCAATAAAATATACTAAACAATAACCAATAAAATATGGAAGTGAAATGTGCTAACAGAATAAAATATACAAGCAGAATAAAATATACACAGTGAAATTTACAGACAGAATAAAATATACCAGTGGACAATAAAATATGCCAATGAAAATGAAATGTGCCAATATACTAAAATGTATATAATTTAGTTAAGGATATGTGTGGACCTAAAAGTTAAGTACACAGAAGGTGCAGGTGGAGGTGGAGGTGGAGGTGTAAAGTGCGGTCATGTCATTGATAAAACAAAAACATGATCTAGTTTTGATAGTAAAAAAGTGACCCCCTTCCATGTCTCTTCTTAGTTTTATCAGGCACTTATGGGATTACACAACTCTAAAAAAACTGCATCGAAAATCAAAAGGTACCCTGGATAAAATGTGTTGAAGAAATTGTGGCGCGAATAGTATGTGGTCTGAGATCTCATCAGTGCTTAAGTGAAACGAAGAAATGAGAGCCCCCTCATGTACTATTAGGCTACAGTTACCTATAATACAAGCAGACCTGAATCTATTTGCAGGTGGTTTAACAGTTGTTAAAAAATGACAGTCTGGTTCCGCTATGTGTAAACAGTTGCAGTTTTTCTCTTTGACACTCACGCGTTGTCAACTTACAATAGCGAAGAGCACCCACCTGGCTCGTTTTCTGTCTCTGGACCGGGACCGACGGCGTTCCCGGCTCCGTGACCGCTCCCTCCTGCTTCGGTCGCGGTCCCGGTCGTCTTTCTTGGAGCGTTTGTCCGGGGAGCGACTCTTTGACCGGCTACCTGACCGTCCCCGAGACGCGGAACGTTTCCTGTAGTGTCTGAAGACCAAAAAGAATAATAATCACGATAGCTGGCAGTTAGGTATCAGACTGTTGATGGAAAACTACATTTATAAAAACTTTTTCATTCATATTCCAAGGAGATTAGCCGTTAGCTAACACTGGGATGTCGCAGTTAGCATGCTAATCGAAATTAGCAATCCAAATTAAAACAGCTAAAGTTTAGCAGCCACAGTTAGCCACAATCGATTCAACATACTAAACTGACCTGGTAGTTCCGACATACCTTGACTCACGTCCCATTGCTTTTCCACAAATTTAGTCTTGTAAAACAAAAAAACTGAAATTAGTTACGGATAAGAAGGACTGTAATGCGGTGGACGGTTGTTTGTGTCTTTCAACCTGCACGTAAGAAAACTGCGACAATTTAATTTACAAACTCGTGGGTTGAGCGGCGTAGAGCGCCACCCCGCGGTGGGAGGTCAGACGGGCGACTACAAAAATTCAATGAAACTGAGTGACACATATTTTTGCTCTAACAAATATCAGAGTGAATTGTATTTTTAACCCTGCCACATTTAACAGAAAATAGTGATGACAAAGGCATTTGGACAATAAACAGGGGAAGACAGCTTGATCTATTGCTGTTGTATTAGTCATTTCCCGTTTTGTTTTGTGTATTTTTTTTTCTCAATGAACTTTCATTTCTCTTGCTTTTAAAGGCATTTATTAGCATAATGTTTGCATACTGTTTGCTGTTATTACTATTACAACAACTAAACAGAAACACTCCTGTTTTCCTCTAAATATGACTGAGCAATATGGTCAAAATGTATACCATGATGTCAAACAATTAAGAAATATTTTTCCAGTATCCAATAAGTATATATTGATACATAAAATGTATCCAAAATTACACACTGTATATTTAAATCACTCAAACATTTCACTGTCATTTCAGACAAAATGCCTCAATATGTGCTCACATTAATACTGAATTGTCGCCAAGCCACACCTCTAAGTCCTCTTCTAACTCGGACAATTTTTGTTAATGAATTGAAATAAAGTGAAACTATTCGTTTTTCTGGTGGCCCTCATGGCCCTCAGTGCAGGGGCACTAATGCTCCTCAACTTCAAAACTGATCAAATAAAACTAGAGCAATTACAATCTTAATTCAAGGCTTTTCTCAAGGACGGTCTACAAGCAAACTATCATGGGAAAAGTAGGTTTTCAGCAACGCTTATTTATATGCAAGTTCCCAGTTACATACCCCAGAAATAAAATAAACTGATAGCCAAAACAGAGTATGTCACACAAGTAGTATTTATTTGGTATGAACTGTCCGGTTATTCATTCCTGTATACGTTTTTAAGCAGAGACTGTTTACATCACATCAACATTACATTTGTTACTGAAATCCAAATATGCAAGATACTGTAATAGCCATTAAAAACAGTTATTCTGTAAACATTATCAAAAACAATCAAGTAGGTCAGACAAGTCATCGGAGAAATCACACTAATTACTTTACATGAAAAAAAAATATTCACACTAATGAATGAATTTGGATAAAATGGAAAAAGTATGGAGAGAGGACATAACAGCACAGAAGTAGAGAGTATATATAAAGTTTTTACTGTATGCATGAGGCTTGAACAAATTAGAGCACATCACCAGAATTACTAAACACAAAGCGAACAAACTCCCACTGCCTCACATTCATTTGCAGACACAGTGCATTCCATTAAAACCCAAAACATTCCCGTCAATGGCGCGTTAATTACACACCTACATTTACTGTATGAAGTTTAATGCGTTTTTAAGCTCATAGCCGTGCAAAATAACACACTGAGAGGTTAAATGCTTCTTGACTTCACGACTTAAACAAAGGAAGAAAAGCTTGTTCATAACACAGGTGGACCCTTCTAAACACCGGATAACAGATCGCAACGGAAAATCCCCTAAAGCACGGTAGATGGTCACAACACAAACACACAGGATTCTTATCCACCTGAACGGAAGGAGAGCTCGAGCTCTCAAGACGCCAATCAATTAATCGAAAAAAAAAACCCAAAACACTCTTTAATATTCTTAAAAACTCTGTCTTTTTAATCTCCAACAAACTGAAGGCCCGAGGTTCCTCACGATCTCTGGACTCCAAATAACAAGCTTGGAGTCGCTTGTCTTCGATCAGTTCATACTCATTTATTTCCTGTATCCAGAGTGCGTCAGCCATCCTTAGCCTTCTGTACTACCACTGCTCGAGTTATAAGGACTGGGATCGAAGCTCTCCATGTGAAACAGATGACAGAGAAAACAGAGGGGACGTGTGAAAGACAACATCAGATCTCTGAGATTAATCAAATTCACAAAAAAATGAGGAATCAGAGAAAGACTGAAGCCTTCTTGAGACTAACCCCAGTGCAACTGTTTTTCAGATGGTCTTAAACCTCCATGTAATTACACTTTTGTTTAAGGAAATGCTTTGTTGGACCTCTGTGATGGTACCATTTGTGACACATTAGCAGAGGACGATTTTATGCATGAGGGGAAACTGACCCACCAGCTTCTGTCAGTCCTAGAGATACTCTGGCTTAAGCTTTCTGCTCCAGTCGGCCAACTGTCAATCATAACAGATAACGAACCAAACTGCACCTCTTCACTCCAAGGGTCAATGTGGTCAATTCACTTAGAATTCAGTCAATCCAGGAAGTGGATTTTATTTAATGGCATGAATGGAAAATGCACTGACCCCAACCCCTGACTAATACAACCATCAGATCATCTTTATGGTGTACACTCATTGGGAGATCAACTATCTGCAAATTTCCTTGAATTTTAGCATCAACCTCACAGTCGTCAGACACCTGCTGAAGAGTCTGCGTCACTGAGAACATGCCACCGTGTGCAGCTTCTTCACAATCTTCATTATCATTAGGATTTAGAAGCACTCAGGGTGATAATTCATTTTATTTACCATCAGCTTTAAGTAAATCGTGTCATGACAGACATTAAAGCACCGGGACCGAACACAACCTCCAAGGCGGACAGAGGCTAGTTAGACGACAGCGAGTGCAGTGAGGTTACTGAGGTGGTTTACAGAGGTTCCTGATGGCAGATAGCTTTACTTGCTGTGGCAGCCATTAGCTTGCTAGCTCAGTTAGCAGCCAAGAAAACCTACTCGGTGCTGTAATCCCTGTTGTCTAACTGTCTTGGAGGGTGTGTTTGGTCCTGGTAGATTCAGAGCTATTGGCTGCCGTAAACACCTATTGGCTATCAAAAACGCCAATCAATATCCACACAAGTCCCCGCCTAGCAGCTTTTACAGGAAGCACATAAATATGCGGACACAAATAGTACTTTAAAAACTTCAATCAGGTCTCTGACTTTATGATTCTTCTCTTAGGTGCGCTGTTGTTGTGAGCGTTCATGATTATCATGTAATTGCTGCTTATGGCCACTGGGGCCATAAGTCACATTATAATAATAATCATAATAATGAGTAAGCAATTTGAGTTTTTAAAGAACAACAGCAGATGAAAACCATGTGTTTGCTGCCCTCTATTGGTTTAACCTCTCACCTCGCTGCAGTGATGTAGACGCGTGCTCCACCAGTTTTTCTGATGTAATGCACAGCACTGGAAGGTAGCTCATTGCATTAAAAAACAGTTCCATTACTTTATGTGATTTAGCAAACATTTGCCATAGTGTGTTTTACATTAAATATCAGAATATTTAAAATACTGATGTCAGAGCTCTTGAGGGACTCCAGTGCTCTCTGTTCATAAGTTAAATGGAACCTGTGACTGCAGACTGATGACAAACTACACTGTTCTCCACTCCTGAATATGACAATTACCCTCTTCTTAGCTAGACCTGACAAATAAATATCCCTCAGCATGATTACATTCTTCACACAAACAAACACAGACTGTCTTTCTGTTTCTCAGCTTCAGTCCGGAGTAAAAATGACTTGAAGGTGTGAAACAAACACTGAACTCTCTGGTCACATGTTGCTGAGCGGAATCCTGAAGCGCTGAATTAATGCGCACTCGTCCAGCTGACGCGCGACCCTGATCGTAAGGCAGCGAGGATTCGTTTCCAGACCGTCGACAACGAACCCTCGTCAGCCAACGTAAATGACCACGCCTTGTTGCTATGGGAGACACAGGGAGGGGAAAGCGGGAAGGAGGGGGTGGGGTTATTGACATCCTCCTGGTCCATCAGGGAGTCTCTGAACCAATGAGCTGCAGGATCTCGTGCGAGAGGATGAAGGTGAAGAAGTAAACGCAGAGGTCAGCGAAGACGTCACCCATCCTCCTGTAGGTGTCCATGGAGCGGTTGATGACCTCGGCGGGGATGCCGGACAGCAACAGGGCAGCGGTCAGCACAGTGGTCTGGGCCTTCTTCTCCACCTGGAGGAACAGGAGTATAACTACCGATTACTTCCTCATTGTTGATTTATCCAATTTTTTGATTATTTTTGTAGTTAATCAATCAAATGTTTAGTGAATAAAATGTCAGAAAATTGTGAGAGAAATGATAGAAAACAAACAAAAACAGCATTTTTTTTTACACTTTAAAAACTGGAGGCTTTGTTGAACATACAGACTGGGAACAGGGGAATCAGCTAGCCTCGCTCTGTCTGAGGTTCAAAAAAAGACAAAGAGGATCTGCTGATGGGACTCAGGTCTTTTGAGTGCAGCAGGCTGTCCAGAAGACCTTTTTTGACTCTGTGGTGGCATCAGCCATCCTGTATGGAGTGATCTGCTGGGTCTTGACTGCCGACAGGAAGTGACTTCACAGACTGGTTAAGGAGGCCAGCTCTGTCAACCAGGTGGAGGCGATGGAAAACATGTCCCACACCATGCAGGATGCTCTGACAGGACCAGGCAGCTCCTTCAGTGGCTGCAGGTCCTTCCTTCCTGCTGCTGTCTGACTCTACACTGCTCCCAGTAGACCACACACACACACCGGCACTAAGAAATTTACTCCTGCAATATCAGCGCATGATAAAATGTGCAATATCATATTTCCTTTGTGCAAAAATGTAGCTTCAACCACTGTCTGTTTTATTTATTATATTGTTTACTTATGTATCATATCTTGCTTTTTTAACTGATGCTTCTTTCTATCATGCTGCTGCTATAACTCTGCAAATTTCCTCGCTGTGGGATTAATAAAGGATTATGTTGTGTTATCTTTAAGAGTGAGTTACTGGAACTCCTGTTTGGCAGAGCCAGTGACTTCCTGGAGTCTCCGCCGGTTGCCTGGGAACCTCACGGTGACAACAGGACATCAGGAAGTCACGGCCAGCCTCCCAGTGTATTTTTGAACAGTGGATAGAGCCAGGCTAGCCGTTTCCCTGTGCTTCTTAGTCTTCATGCTAAGTTAAGATAATAACCTGCTGGCTCTAGCTTCAATTCAGCATACAGACATGAGAGCTGTTTCAATCGTCTTATCTAACCAGCAGAAAGAACACAAATAAGCGCATTTTCTACAAAAAAAAACAAAAAACAAACTATTCCTTCAAACAGCATCAAAACTGCTGTTGATCTGATGATCAACTCATTAAGACTGTTGGCCTTCGGAATATATATTTTATTGTGGTGCAATATGTCATTTTCTCACCTTCTATAACTAAAAACGACAGTAAAGACAAGTATAAAAACTAATTAAACGTGGAACAATAACCAACCAAGATTATGACAAAACCAACTTTATCAAAATCCCGCATGCTACTTTCTACACTGACCCCTCCAGAGTGTCTCTTCACATCGAGCATTACAATATGACGTGTATCCAAATTACGCCGTCGGCAAAGGGATCATTAAAAAATCAAATGCAAACTCACCTTTGGAAAGTATTTGGACAACCCCATGTAGGCCAGCTCAAGGGTCAGAAATGGAGCAAATATCGACTAGAATGAAAAAACATAAGCGTCACGTTACCGCGACAAAAATCTCAAGCAGCCAGATGCACATTATTATGTCACTAAACGTGGGCTGATGTCAGACCTCGACAGTGTGTGTGACATTACCACAAAATGAGTGCGTGCAGAAATCAGTGTGTGAAAGGTCACGATGCAAATCTGTAATCTATGTCTTTACAGTTGAGATAATATGAGACAGGAAGTGAAAACACTGTAACATCAGCTCATTTTCTCAAGTACTACATGCTTACTAATAGAAAAAAATGTTATCCCACACACAGGGGCTTTAAATATGTTCAAAATCATTCAGAATCATTTCCAACATTTCTTTTGTGAATGGTCTCTGCTCTAGCTTGAATAATGCAGCTTTGATTGTCTGCTCCGTCTGCGCTACATAAATAAAGTTTAATATTATTATTATTGCCTTACTTGGATAATGCTTGTCACATAGTGTCTCCAAGCCTTTTGAATGATCTATCATAGGCCCATGTTTGACTTTCGTGTCTACACTGTCATTTGTTAACATGCAAAAAGAAAAATGTCTCACACATCTCACAGTTATCACAGTAACACAGGGTCCACAGCGAGCCGACTCACCAGATACTTGCAGACAAAAACCCTGACAAAAACAGCGAGGAGGACGCTGCCGATGAGCCTAAAGATTCTGAAGGCATCAAACTCCTCTGAGTCAGACCCTCCGTCCTGGACCGGCTTCTCGTTGGCCAGCTGACCCCGAAGTTTCATGGCATCGTCGAAACGGGACAGGTACTTCTGGAGGCCTCGGCGCGGGGAGCCGCTGAGGTCGTCCGATACCCGCTCCCCCCTCGGCCTCTGTCGGATCCCTGCGATGTCGTCCTCCAGAGAGCCTCCGTGAGGCTCGCTGAAGCCCAGCAGGGGCGAGCCCCTCCTCTCTGGGGTGCTGCTGTGGGAGCGGCTGCCGAGCCCAGAAACCTCCGGCAGGAAGGGCGACGGCCTCGCCGAAGATGAGGATGAAGACCACGGCTCTGTCCTGTCGAGATCGAGGTGGAAGTGGGGTTCTGTTGGACGACGGGACGCTCCAGCTGCAGATGTGAGACAACACCAGTGACATCAGATTGAACTAGTGCTGAAACAATAAGTATGTTAATTGTTAAATGAAAGTTATTTATCACGGAAAATCCAAGTCCAATCTCTCAAATGTAACAATTTGCTGCTTTTCTCTGTTTCATGTTGTAAATTGAATATCTTTATGCTGTGAATTGCATTTGTTGTCAGGCCTGCTGCTTGTTACTACAAGTCTTCAAATGGTTGCAGCTGGAATTGTAATCAAAGCTAGAAGCTCTGGCATTACACCAGTGTTATTTTCCCTTAACTGGCTCTCTATCCATGTCAGATCAGTCTTTAAGGCGGCCCTTCATACCTCTCTGATCTTCTTAAACTTTACATTCTGTGCCATGCTCCCTGCTCTAAGAGTACAGGGCTCCTCTCTGTCCCAGGCTGCAGGGCCTTTTCCTTCCATGCATCCATCCCCTGGAATAGACCTTCTTCCCCATCATCATTTTGGCTTAACTTTGAGTTACTGTGTTTTTCTTTGATGACTTCAGCTCTTGAACCTGTTACCATTATCCTTTCCGGTGGGTTGGTCTCCATGCTTGTCCTGCCGATGAGAATACTGTAAACTTCCTGAAAACCAGAGCATCTTTCTAACCCTCATCTGTTTGACTCTCTCTCCCCATTTCATCCTCCTCATCCTCTCTTCTCTCTCCTCATTCCAGATATTTTTTAGCCTGGACCTTCAGCCTCTCCTCTTGTTTCTCTCTCTCTCTCTGAGTGTCGTAATCTGTACAAATTACAAAGACCCTTGAGGCACATTTCTGATATATTAATAAAATCGACTTGACTTGGTAACATGTTTCAACAGAACAGACTCGTCGAGCAGTCCTATATAGGAGTAACCTGAGTCAGTTCCAGCGTACCGTTGTTCTCAGACTCGTTTTTGGCGTAGCCCACGATTCTGTTCATCCTGTCCTCTGAATTCATGAGCAGTTTTCTCCTCCGGATCTCTGCTCTCCTCTGCGCCGCCGACAGAGAGCCTCCCTTCTCCTCGTTGGCCTCTCCGGACTCCATGCCGAAATAAATTAGCGCGAACTACGGACTGAATTTACAACGCATACAAAATAAAGATCCAACAGCTCACGGGCGACAACACAAAAGCCCCCAGAACACTGAATTAAACGGTAAACATGACCGAGCGCTGTCTGAGCGGTGGACGCACACTGATGACGTCACCGCCGGGCATGACAGAGTACCCTGGCTGTTTTCGAGCCCTCAACGATGACTTGCAGGAAACAGAGGTCTGAATCTGCTCGAGGTGTGGTGATGTGCTTCTGATGCGCTTAAAATCTCAAGAAAATAACCAAATGACAAAATGTAAATCAGCAGGGCCGGGATTTTTGACTTAGAGGAGCCCTAGGCTTGCACATCAAACAAACAAACATGCATGCCACACGAATGAAGAAGGTGCAGTCAATTCAATTTAATCTCAGTCTACGAATGTCAGAAAACAGCAAGAAATGTCCACCACAGTTTCCTACAACCTAGAAATCTTAAAATCCAAAGATGTCAATCAACCTGCATCAATGGCCGTGCAGAAGCAAAACCATTCAGTGAAACTGCACCTCTTCTCTGCTGTTCTTTTTACCTTGGACAGGTATTTAAATACTGAGAGCTGATTATATGCATGTCGACCTCAGTTTTCTGAGACGACTCTGCACGTACATCCATTTTCACAATAATTGAGATTTATGAAACAGGACAATGTGTATGCAATTTTATTAAATCTGACAAAAAAGTGTCTATGCATACCTATTTCTACATTTGTCTTTTTGTCTTGTACATACACATGTACCTTGGATGCACACAGAGGTTCAGGCATCTGCCACCCCCCTATTCATTGTTTCAGGGATTGGAACAGTGAATCCTAATGCCAACCTGGAAAGCATGCTAAATGCTAACCCTGGACTATTTTCCACTTTGTTCTTCAAAGCAGCAGTTCCCAATTTCTTTTTTCAAGACAAAAGCAAAGATTAGAGAAAAGTCTGAGAAACATTTAGTGTAATCAAAGTTTGATTTTCTTATTTCCTGCCCCAGTCTCACGCTCTCATGACCCACGTAAGGCTCCAATCCCTAGATTGGGGGCTGTTTAAAAACTTCATTTCCATAAGCACTTTGGCACTGCAACACAAGTGTTGCATCATAATACACAGGACCTGCAGTTGTGAAATTGTGCAGCAGTGAGCACAATGTCACCTTTCATCTGTTAAACTGCATTAAGCCTCTTAAACCTACAGCACAAAAAAGCAATTCTGCTGTAGGCAGGTCCAGTCATAAAAAGCCCATTTATTTCATGAATATCAAGTATATTTACAGATAACAAAAAAAATATATATTAATTAGGTTATTGATGCTGGTGTACAAATGGGGGCCTGATCTGTCAAAGCCTGAATTATAACACACCAAGGCTTATTCATCAAATCCATGACACGTGAGTTACAGAAAAAAAAAACTACAATGACATCAAATTGAAGTTGAAAGAGCAAGGGACTTTAAAATCAAACAGTGGACTGATAAGGCTGGTAAATATGTTGCCACTGCTCGGTGACAACCCTGCAGAGCTGCAGTGATGGAGGTATAACAACAGCCACCTTTGTTTCGTGCTACAGTTTCAGCTGTAAAGAAACTTAAAGAGAAAGAGACGTTTAAAATGAGAAATATAACAACTGCATTACTTTGTTGGGTTTTCCTCACCTACAGCGTAGAAGGAGAATAGATTGCATGCTGTTGGTCGCTGTTTATGCAATACAGCCAGTTTTTTTAAAGAGTCACATGAAAGCTCAATAAGACACAATTTTCTTCCTCATTGGACATATCCTTTCTTAATCTTGTCCTTTGGATTTAAAATCTATAATTAATATGTTACTGGTTTTTAATTGTTCCAAAAAACAGCATGTTTTAATATTGATTGATGTCAGCTTTAAGAAGCTAGATGATACTGTTCAAATTTAGCTTTTTTTGCTGAAATTTTGCATTTTCCAGGAAATGTGTCACTGAATAAAACTGTAAAATTACATTAAATCAAGTACAAGTAATAAACGTATAAAAGTATCTTTGGCCGCAAAATTTTGCTTCAACTCTTTTGGACGTTCTTAGATTTCTGAATACACGAATAGTATTGGTAGATTTGGGTGGGAAAATATTATTTATAACATCAAAAACTGTGTTGTTGCATCAGTTTGTGGACATTCACCACATCATGTCACCACAGCTGCCGTTCACAATGTACCAGAGGTGGGACAAAGCCATTGTTTTGCAATTTATTTAAGTCTCGAGTCAAGTCCAAGTCCTGAACAAGTTATTATGTGCACCTTTGCCCAATTTAAGGTAATTAAACGGTTAGTTTATAGATATAATTAATGCTTTTTAAAATTTCTAGCTTCTCCTTTCTAATAAACCAAAGCAAAACTGTCAGATGTGCCTGGGTGTTCCTCCTGTGACACCTTGAGATTTTTAAGTCACAGCTGTATATCTGTGTAGATTTGAGGTATATTATCTGTTATTTGCCTGCACTGCCAAACGCACCTTTTCATCCAGCTCATGGCAAGTGATTGGCTGTCGCTGAATTGATTCAAAGCAGGAAAAAAATCAGGCCAAAGAAGATTGATTCCCTGCACATTTCTTAATAACATCTTTTTTAATGTCGGGGGCTTGCGGAGGGCATCAAGTAAAAAGTGAAGTCAGGTCACCAAATCTAATTTTTAGAGGATCCATACATTCCCTCTCTTGTGGACAGGTGAGGACACACGTCACTGGCGCAAGTCCATTTGATCCACGACTCGAGTCCGAGTCATGTCGACTCGAGTCCACACCTCTGCACTCTGTACAAACACAGGCTAGATTTATTTTCATCAGCTTTTTTTTTTATGAAAGACAGTTTTGTGCATGAAGACCAAAACATACTTGTCTGTTCCTAAATACATTTTTGCTTTTATAATACATAGATTACAAACCGTATGAAATCAGACCAAATCAAAAAATTCACTCAGAGTCAAAAGAAAAATTGACTGTACTGGTCCTTTTCCTGTTTTGGAGTCGTCATTTTCACTGAATAAACACTGTTCACTCACCAAAACACAAAACTACATTTAAAAAGTCCCAAACATTTTATTCTCTTAGCGTCATTTCACCTTATTGTTTATACTAAAATCATCAGTATTTCTTCACCTTTATATAATGCAGTCTTTTCAATATACAAGTATCAATAAGCATGATTAAAAGATCACAATGGCTTTGTTATGTCTGTGTTAAAGAATTTCCCATATCCTATTATATTAAAATATTTCATATATAGAGTCTGTATTTGAACAGAAGTTTTAATAATAAAAAGTGAGTTCCCATACAAGGCAATTATAGAATTTAATCAGACTGGGACTCTCATAAATTATTAGATTATCAGAAAAAAAAAGGAGAAATAAACAAACAGAACAGCGATGTCGTCAGAGGTGTTCTGAATGTCCACAGACAGAAAAGATGACAGAGAGCTTCTGAAGGACAGATCAGACCAATGAAAACGACCTTCCACCGCCGAGTTCACACATTCAAGGCAGCGGTGACGGCGAGGTCGGTCCGCCGTCAGACACCTTGAACATTTCTGACTTCAACGACAGACTCTACGTGTTTGTTCGACACACAAATATAATGACTGAGAAATAAAAAGCACGCGTTCTGTCCTTCGGGTACGACATTAGAGTGATAGAGCTCAGGTGTATACAAACACTCCTGGTGACACTCAATAACAGTCTTTGAGCGCACACATACTAAACATCCTCAGAAACCTAGCCGTAAGCATACATACATACTTGTTTTAGTAAAGACGACTGTGCTTTTGGGACAAAAACACTTCACACATCCATTTGCCTGGACTGTATCTGAGCAATACCTCAGTAAGATAGCATTGTTCTATGAGAATAAACACTGATTCATTCGATCACTGACACACATAATCATCATCGTGGATTTCTTGCCTTTTGTTTTTTTTTTCTTCTTCTTCCAGCACGTGGCTTCAGCGGGGTAAAAAGTGCCAAATGAGCATCAGAATCGATTCTACGTGGCTGTCTGTCCGTCCATCCGTCACACTGTTTGATTTGAGTGACGCTTCACATCAGTTCAGCTCAGGAGCTTTTCCTCAGAAATGGTCTGACTCCCACTGCTCACTCTCACACACACAGACACGCACAGACACACACACAGACACACACACAGACACACACACACACACACAGACACACACACCCACACACACAGACACACAGACACACAGACACACACACTCGTCTCCGCAGTCCTACTGAAGATTATTTGGAGATTTGCTGTTGGAGGTGAAGCAGGAACTCATAGTACGACAGGGCCGACTCCGTTCGGTCCTCGATCATGTTCTGCATAAAGCTGGCTTTCCGCTGGCTCTCGTCCCTGAGAGTCGAATGATCGAGAGTGGGAAAAAAAAAAAAGTCAATAGACGTCAGATGTAATTGCTGAGCTGCTCTTTCAATTCAGAGTGCTGCCGGAGGGAATTTCACTCTTCAGAAAACTTTGAAGATCTTTGGATTGCACACTTTTGACTTTCCCTTATGAAATCTACTGGACTGTTATTGCAGCTCTTTTCTAAGTTACTGATTTATGACTTCTGAATTGTGTTCCAGTTAAATCAAACCTTAATGAGTAAACTCAGTTGTTACACACTGACTGTTACCTGATCCACCTACCAATATTAAAATCCACCAGCAGCTCTTGGCTGGATTTAATTTCCCCACACTCTTGCTATTTGATTCTCTCCTCTCTCAAACAGCATGTTGCCCACCTGATGACATGCAGGGAAGGGAAGAACGGCCTCTGATCCCTCAGCCAACCGATGAAAGCTCTGGTTCTCTGTGACTCGGCAGTGTCCAGCTCTGGGAGCATATACTGTGAGAGGAGAGAGGCATTATCAGACAGGTTTCAACATCAGGGAGGAGGGAACCTGTGTGTGAGCTAACAGATGTGGCCGTTATGCCATCCTCAAAACAATTTGTTGGAAAATCCTTGAGCACAGCAACAGGTGTGAGGCGAAGTGGAGGAGAGATAAATGACCACTGCAGGTGGAAAGAGTGTTTCATTAGTGTGACTGCAGCAACATCAGCTTCCTACCAGGTTATCAGGCACGGCAGCATAGTTGGGAACTCCCAGGACTTGTGTGAGGAAGTTGGGGTGGCAGTTCCGTCCAATCCACAGATACATCACCTTTGGAACAGAATAAAGCATATATTAAACACAATCATAAATAAATAGTCAGTACTGTGGTATTGAGAGCTATTACTGAACACCTGAACACTGTCCTCATTATTGGGTGCTTGAAATATTACAGGAGATAAAAACTGAAGCTTATATGGATGTTTTAATACAAAGCTGGGTAACTGTGCTACTTCATTATGTAAAATGCTCAGTCTTCAGTGTGTTGCAGAAAGGTTAACGTCACTGTAAATGTCATGGTCCATCAGTATCAGTCAGGTTTGATCACTGAGCTGCCGCTCTGCACGAATATTCAATTGTCATACAGGCCCAGAGTTTGATTTTTACACGACGGACCGGTACAACGAGCGCATTACTGCTGCCGCCGCACCAATCCACCTGTCAAATCTCACGTTCCATCCTTCCCTCACTCGTGAACAAGACCCCAAGATACTTGAACTCCTTCACTTGAGGCAGGAGCTCTCCTCCAACCCAGAGGGGACAAGCCACCCTTTTCCGGTCGAGAATCATGTAAAGGTTTCAAATCCAACTCTTAACATGTATGTTACATTCAGACTATGTATGCTATTATGGGGCCAAATAATTGCCACTAGACTGCAGCTAGGGACAGGCAGCTCATACAAATCAAACAACAAACAAACCAAAATGAACATAGCCATAAAGGTTTGGTTTCCTTGCACAGTAAAGATAGCTACATCACATTTTGGCTGCACTGGCTGCCTGCTCCATGAAAAACACTCTTGTACGCTTGTATGATCAATTCTTTTTGAGAAATTCTCACTTTTCTATTTTAGAAAACAGGATAGGGGCAATACTTACTTACTTACTAATACTTTTTGTTTACTATGCTATTTTTACCATTCTATTCACAAATTATAACCCACAGCTATGTCCAAAGCAAAATTAATTAGGTAATATGTAGCAAATCCTTGAAAGAGAAAGACATTGTTCCTCCAGGTTTCACATGTCAGCTTTGTATTTCTGTTGGCTTGTCATGAGTACCGTTCCAGCATCCATGAGGAAAGCTCCATCCCTGCTGAGCTTCTCCACAGACAGCTGCAGCAGTCTGGGCTGAGGGATGGTCCGCTCACTGATGTTCAAAGCTCCCTGAGGATGCAGGAAATAGTAGAAAAGATGAGTTAAGTCAGGAACAGGGGACTAATGTTCCGGTTCAGCTCTATAAAAATAGTGTTTTCTCATATATCAATGTAAATGTTTACTCCAATTATATGATCTTTTTCATCCACAAAGCACAGGAAATTTCATTGTCCTCACCTCATCTGTCAGATCATCTACACGGTACAGAGCCGGGTGGATCATCAGCATGGCGTAGGCCAGCGGCTGGTACTTCAGCTGACACATGGCAAACACCCGGTCATCCAGCCTGGTGCTGGTTCCCGTCCTGAAGGATTTCTGCAGGGTGCACACACAAACACAGGACACTGAATCAATGAAGGACATATTGTGCAGTTTACAATGCAAGATCCTGGCAGTAAAAGCAGTTTCTTAAGAGCCAGAAAAATGGATGAATGAATAGGTTTGTGTTAGTGTTCTTTAAACTAGTAAATTAGCTAAATTCAGCTGTTAACCTGTTTGAGCAGGGCGAGGATGAACATGGGGAAGAGTCTGAGGCAGGCCGGGGACAGCAGACCAGGCTGCTGGATGGTCAACACAGACTGGCGGTACGACGTCAGCGAGTCAATGGCAGCGTTGGTCATTGCATCTCTGGCATCACTCAGACTGGCCGTCACCGAGCGGTCCACAGCTGGAGAGAGGGCGAGGGGGGACACATTAGCAGCTGTCAGGAGGAGTCAGAATCACATTCTTTGGAGCTACCATGTGTAGGAATTTAACATTTCCAACTTTGGCGGCCCCCAGTGACAGAAAAAACACAGATCTCACCAATTTTCACGGGTATTCATCTCATTTTTATTCTAAAAATCACTTGCACCATCAGAATAATTTGAGAGATTGGGAGCGTCTTGGTAGTTGCATGGTTACAACACATGGCAACTGTTGCAGGTTCGATTCCAGCCCGTGACCTTTGTTGTATGCCACACCCACTGTTTTCCTGTCTGTCTCACCACTCTCTGTCCAATGAAGGCAGAAAAATGCCCCCAAAATAATCTCACTAATGCATAAATCAACTAATTAAAAAAATAAGAATGTGAGAGATGCAGTTCGAGATATAATGACTTTAGGTGAGATTTAGAGACACTTAGACTATGAAAAAACAATATTTCAATGGTGTCTCAATTCTGTAATTCAATGTATTTGATGGACAGGAGAGGTCTTGAGCTTCTTGTATAAACTTGTCAGATAACAACATGTTTATTCTTGACCTTTCACAGAACGTTTTTTAAATTTCAGCTGAGCTGTAAGACTTTTACTATTACGTATGTACATAATTAGCTGCTTAGAGCATTTGTGGGCTATCAGGTGAAGTGTAAGGCACAAACAACAGTGATACAGCCATTCTGTGCCATATTTTGAGGAACAAAATATCAGCGTCTGTTCTGTAAGATGTGAGATGAGCCGGACAGATCTGACAGCTCAGTGTGCGATGGTTGCTAGGTAACCACAGCTGCCGCCACTCATGTCCATCTGTCAGAGCTAATAACAGGGAAGTGGCTGAAAGCCTGCAATGACTTAGTATCTAGCCAGTCAAAAGACTACTTAATGCAACAATGAAGAATCATTTCCAAGTGATGCTTTATTGAAATCCAAGTTTATCCTTATCACGCACGAACACACTGCTGCTTCTCTTTTGGAGGGAAAATATTGATGCTGAAAACATTCTGCATGTGATGTAATCAAGTACCCAGAAAACTTTCAGACAAAAGTCATGGAGTACTGCACGCTTTTAGTTCATCTTCACATTCCTGCTTAAAGTTACTGTACACAGGGATGAAAACAGCTGCAATTTCTGAACTCAAATACAGAATTATAACAACATCAGGCAAGAACTAGTACTGCATAGATTGATAAAACACATTAAAGAATGGGTTTTGATACATAGGCAAACATTCTACAATGAAAACTCATCGTCATTTTTCAGTTAAAAATAATCTGGGGACAAGAAAATTTGATTGTATTGCGAGTATATCCAATCTAAATAAAACCAAATTATCTGACATGATATTCAATTATTATGCACAGCATCAGAACTACTAGTTTCTCAACAAACTGAGAAATATTCAGTGTTGAGAGTCTAATATGTACAATCCTAGTGTCAATGCCCAAATTCATCTTCTCTGTGCTCACCTTGAATCTGTGTTTAAGATGTGAACCTATGATTTCCTGATGTAACAAATGTTTTTCAAACCAAACTTGAAAACTCCAGTATGAAATTTCCAGTGAAGCATAACTTATCTTGTGTCCAGTGGTTAAACTTTTGACATGAATGTATGTCATAGACTCCTCCGAATGAGGTAGAAGGGGAAGATGTTAACTGATGTAATTTATAAGTGGATAACTGAATGTTTTTGCAGAAATACCATCAGACAGAAATTATTATTTCAAGCAGCGTACTGTTAGAGGTATTAAATCGTGTCTGGTGTTAGACAGTGTCGTACGTACCCATGCAAGCCAGCAGTCCAGTGATGGCTTGAACATCAGCCCCAGCAAAGATGTCTGACAGAGAATTGACCACAGGGAGACACAAGGTGTGGACACGGATCCTCCTCTCACCTGTTAGAAAAAACACGTTATCTGAACTAAAAAGGCACAGTTTAATCATTTGTAATTATTATTTTTACCATTTTTATTTGTAATTTTCACAATTCCGTTGAAAACAAACAAAAGAAAAACCCAACAACTTTGGCTGTGGTGTGTCTGTGTGTGTGTGTACCTTTGCTGGACGTGTAAAGCAGCGCAGCCTGGAAAGAGACGACCTGCATGTCGTCCAGGTTTTCCTCGATGGACATCTGAACCGCAAAACCAGCATCTGGGTTCACGTTGGGAAGGGACAACAGATCTGTGGAGCGCACAAAGAAGTTTCCGTGGAACGTGTGGATGGACAGACCTGCAGAGAGACGGAGAGAAGAAATCAATGAAACTGGACAGAAAACACAAAAACGATAACGCTCAACTGCAAAAAAAAACAAAAAACAAAAGCACATAACGTAGTTAGTTTTTAATGATTAAAACAATGCTGCAGAAATCATAAGAAGATGAAACAAAAAAAATTCTCAAAGTCGCATCTGGAAACATATTCAGGTCGATGCTCGAACAAACGCCAGCTCTTATGCCAACAGACCTTTGGTGCAGCGTATCCTCATGACGGCCTCGAAGCCGATCTTCCTGGTTAGGTATCTCTTCAGATCCTTCTGAAAGCACTCCACCTGAGAGGGGTTGTGCTGGTGATGGTAGGAGGGGTAGTAGTAAATGCTCCCTGCCGAGTATCTGGATATGCAGCCTGGGAGAGAGGAGGCAGAAAGAGATGCGGATTGTCTTATTTTTGACATGATGGAAACAGATTCACAGCCTGTTCCCCACTCTCTCCTCCTGTGTTTGCATCTGGTATTATGAAATTAACAATGATACATAAATGTGTCATGTTTTTCAATTATTGCACCAACTGATTATCCATGAATTTAGTGCTTAGTGTTTTCAAAACCAGAAATGAGATGGTGTTTTTGAGGCTGAGACTTCCAAACGTTTTCTTTCCCCAGAGGGTGATTTATTTGGAAAGCAAGAGCTGTGGTTGCCTCAAGCCTAAAATATGCATAAAGTTATGTTATAATAAAGAAATCATGACATTGTCCCATATGTAAAATTATTTTACCCATTATTTAATATGACCAAAACAACCACAACCTTAATCAGCAAGTTGACTTTCCTTGCAAAACCTGAATTAGCAATATTAGATCAGTGTAATCTATACTGACAACTAGACATGCAAACAAACAGAAAAGGTCCAATAAACCCTCCATCCCTCTATTCTTCTGTCCACTGTCTCCTATTCCATCCAGGACTTACCGAGCGATGCCAGGTCGCAGTACTGAGCGCTGAGCAGGAACAGGTCAACCGCCACCTGCTGGCCGGAGCAGTCCAGAGCCAGCTTCTTGTAGAAGTCTGTCGCTGGGGATAAGTGCTGGATGTCCTGAGGGAAAACACACCAGGTGGAACCATGAGGAAAAAATCAAAATGTAAGGCAACCACACAAAATTAGTAAAAATAGTAAAGATCTAATTATTGTTGAGGAGTCAGTAATGCTAATCTCTCCTGAGCACTGGCCCTGCTACAAAAATCATCATCATAACTTTTCCATGACTCCCTACAACTAAGCCAGAGTGCTTCCAAGATATGAACACATTCATTCTGCCTGTTCATCAAGGCTGGTCTTGCACATGGCTGTTCCGGCCATATGAAAATGTGAAAACAATCTTGTACTACGGCTGATTTGTAATACGCTGTTATTCCCTGACGTCATTTGAGACTTCTGACTTTCCTTGTCCAATATAATACTCAAAATTCAGTCAGTGAGTGATGGCTAATGATTAACCTGCTGTAAGTAAAATCCTATAAATGGGTTATTTCTAGCAGCTCTGCAGCTACTGATCATCTTGTCTGAAATTAAAAAAAAAACCTCTTCAGCTGGTCTCTCTGTTCCAGGTGTTGGACTAACAGAAGTTGGACTAACTACAATATTTGTAGTAACAATAATGCAACATCTGGTGTTTTCAAGAAATATAATGCTGCTGTGGGGTATACTGCTGTTTAATCCTACTGTACGACGTCCAACACACTTCTCATTGATGTTCTGGACAAACCTCACCATCACAGCTCCTACCTTGGCTGATGCCCGTTGGTTGGGGTCTTCTCTGGACTGGAGCGCACCCACACCGAGGTTAGGCAGCTGGGTCTGAAAGACAGACATGCGCCCTCCAGTGGGCGACAGCAGCTTGAAGGCCGCTTGTAGAGCTGAACCCAGGGCAGACTGGGTCTCCATGGTCTTTTCAAATAAAGTTGGCAGACTCTTCAGCAGATCCTGCACAAGCTGAACAACAAACGTAGGGAGAGAGTCTAATTTTTGTGACCCATTATTGTTCCCTGAGGGAAAAGGTTTCTTTCTCACTTAATCTTTCTTCTATCTGCAAGGAGGTCAGAATCAGGGAGATTTATTCTTTTCTCTTAGCCTGCCACAAGGTTTGAATATAAAATGGTTATTAAAGTTCATTCCGGCACAGTGTAAAGAAATAAAAACAAAGGAGTAAAAATGAGCTTAAAATTCACCAGTTTTGGGTTGTGATTCACATAATATTCAGGCTTACAACATGGCTTGAGGCAAAGTAAATTTCCCTACCTCTTTGCATTCATTGAGGTTTACTAGAAGGCTGTCTGGTGTGGGTAAAAAGATATCTGTGAAGCAAACAAAACAAATAGAATACAGTCAGATATACAGTGTTATTATTAATAGTGATAAGACTCACTGGCTGTTTGAGAAATTCCACAGTACATTCACTCAAAGCAGAACCCGCTAACATCACACTCAAGTTTACCGATCCAGACAGACAGTGATCTCTAAAAATCTTACACATTTCTTAGGTCTAGATTTCTGCAGTAAGTTGCCAAACAGCTGGTGTCAAGCTGCTTCAGTAATGAGCCGGAGGCTTTCACTGTCAGCTGTATCTCACCTTCGATGTCAGACACGATCAGCATCTGAGGCTGGGAAAGTCCCTCCTGGAGGTTGTAGAAGTGGATGGTACTGTCAAAGGTGATGAAGCCGACCTTTGTCCGCGAATCTCCCGGAAGCCTAGGACATAAACACACACATAGCTTAAATAAAGCTACCCCTCAGGCCCTCTGTGCAGTTTAAAAGCACTACAGGAGATAAAAAAAAAGAGACCATGCTGTCATCTCAACATCTCTAACAATTGAATAACAAATGTAATGTTGTACATACGCATTGATGTTGTCCAGCATTGATTGGCAGAACACATTCAGGTAGCCTGTCTCCACTGCATTGTGGGATACGTCAAGAACGAAGAGGTAAACAGCAGGCTGTGGTGGCCTCAGCTGGGTAAATCAGGGAAAAACACATGTCACTTAATTCAAGGTCAAGAAAGACGCGCTAACACACACAGGTTTCTGTAAAAACACGTATTACCATTACATAGATGTCATTTAGTAAGAAATTAAGCTTGTTCAGAAAAGAAATGCTTTGACACTAATACTTGATATGGAAATGATCTAAATAAACTGAGCGTGCAGATAACTGTTCAGGCCCTTGACAAGATCAATGTCAAGAAAGCTGTTGAAGCCTACCATGTATTCTGAGGGAGCAATGAATTCGATGGTGGCGTTCTGGACCTCGGGTCTTTTGTGTGGCTCTCCGTATGATCTGCTGACTGGGTTGTACATAAACTCCTCTGGAACTATACACAGACACACACAACATCTGGTGAGCTTAGAGTATCAAATAGTGTACCAAGTACTGTGTGTAATTCATTTTTCAATCGTGTGTGTGAAGGAAAAATAAGGGAGAGGATTGTTACTACTGCAAAGAAAAAGTTCAGAAAGGTAAAAAATATCTGTTTGGGCCGTGTTGCATGCAAACATAAGTTGTAAGAAATTGTGACTTTCACACACTCCAAAGAGCATAATTAACGTAAAATTTAAGATGCATACATTTTTCAAAACAGTATAAAAAAAGTAAAAACAACAAATTAGAAGCAAAAGCATTAACCAAAAGTGGTATTTTTCAGATTATTTAAAAAGGACTTGAATTCATCAAAAGTAAACAGCTTCATTTTCAGCTTCTTGTCCTCTTGGAATAATTTATTCACAAGTTTTTACTGTTACGCTGAACCTGTCCACCCTGAAACTCAAGTGTCAGCTTCAGGGCACCTTGTGTCTAGTGTTCATAGCATTAAAAGCAAACAGAAAAATACCTGAGTTTTCCCAAGTCACTGCTGGCGCTCCGATTTTAATATCAAACCCAAAATGTTTTAGGTCAATGTTGCTTAACAGACGTAACAGCTTCTTAGTAGAAAATTTTAGGTAATCACAACCAGCTAGTGCCTAATCATCTTCTCCATTTGCTACTTAATGTAAATACTTTGCATTTTGTTGCTAAGCTGTATTTGTTTTGAACACTTGTTAATCGCCCCCGGTGTTCTCATTGTTAGTCGCTCTTTCAGATGATCGTAACTCTTTCATCACTCCCCCCTCCCCTTCTTACCATCATTGACCCGATAGCACAGGTTGCACTTCCACCTCCTCTGGTCCAGAAAAGAGACAAAGGGGTTGATGTAGGTTCTGCAGGACCGACACCTGACGATGGTGCTAGATGTCACCACAGGAAGTTGCTGCAGGGAAAGCCACAGAACAAAACCAGCCATTGTGTCAGAAGTGCCTGCAGGCAAACTCATTTTCTTGTTTGCAGCTAGTTGTAACTGACACTTCAATAAAAACTTTGTTGTCACTGTCCAAGTTGGGCGACATCTTTGTTGTCTGTGTCCTCAATTAACACAGAAATAAACAAGAATTCACTCTGACAGATTCTGCCCAGGGTCATATTTAGTCAAACCCTAATCTGAAAAAAGGTGTTAAAAGGATTCTCAATGTTTAATAGTAGTAATTTATCTAAATCTAAAAAACATGATTGAGGATGAAGCTGCATGTGATATTCAATTTCTCCACAGCAATGCTCTGTGATGTTTCCTCTCATCACTCCGTTCCTTCACACTGCTGCCAGAGATCCCCGTCTGAAGTCTTTCTCATTCATATGAAACCTGGTTAAGCACATACATGGCCAAAGAATTTGGTTTCCTCAGAAATGTAGCTGTGTTAACATTGTTCCTCTAAATCCTTTACCACACCTTAGTAAACCAGGTTTCATGCTGACATGACATCTAGGATAAGATTATTATAAAGGGCTGACAATAACAAGGTTATGCAAATGTACTGCCTGAAGTGTATGCACATCAAATATTGAACTGAGTTGTTACCGAGAGGTCTTTGAAAGGGTGGAGCAGCAGGCCCAGTGGCATCTTAGCTTTGTTGAGCAGAGACTGGGTCTGAGGGATGCTGGTTAGCGTACTACGAAAAACCCTGGAGAGACACAGAAGCACAAAAGTTCATAGTACTTATACTGGGAACATCAAAATGTCTTCACACAGTTTATCACATATACCAGAGTGTGGGCAACTGGGTTAGATGAAGGGATGTACTGCAATCGTCTGTCCGATAAGGATTCCTTTTTTATCATGCTTTACAAGTTTTGTCTAGGAACAATGTAGCCAAGCAAAATAAAATAAATGGTTATGCTGATCTACTGTAAAATGTGCACAGTTGCACAGATGGCAACTAAACCACAGCTAAAATTTGGCTCTTCACAGTGAGCAGTAATTTAAAATGGAAAAAATCCCACTTTATAGTATGTAATTTTGTGCGAAGACAATTATTAACAGCACTGAGTCTGAAAAACTGAAAATGTAAACACAACATCGCAGTATCAGTTTTAAAGGATGATGACATAATCAAACAGAAGAGAATATAGACGCATGCTATCTGTACTAGTCCATCATCGCTTACTCTGGGTTGCAGTTGATCTTCTGCAAGTCCTGTGGGAGGCAGGGTGTCGGAGCAGGTATCGGGCTTGGGGGCAGCAGGTTCCTCTCCTGCAGCAGGTTGACCACTCTCAGGGCCTCTGGGGTGCTGGACTGGAGGCTCATGGCTGCCAGGGATGGGCTCAGCTGGGCTGGCCCTGGGCCAACAGGTGGCTGAGAGACGTAAAAACAAGTTGAAAACAGCTGATCTATTTACCAAAAAGTTGACAGTCAAATCATTTAGCATGGATGTCCACCCCATGCTTTGATGGGCGGGTGTAGAAGAGTTTTGCATATAAATGCATGACAGATATGGCAGAGCACATCATTCGACAACCATTAAGAACAGGCCAACAAACAGTATACGCCAAATGCTTTAACAGTGCTCAGTCACCGCATGGCTGTGACTCTCACCTGCTGGTATGGCTGAGGTGCTTGAGTATAAGGCTGCGTGGCGGCCTGCATCGCAGGGTGCACGGGGGAGGTGGCATTGTGAGGGGTCGAAGCGTTCTGGTACCCAGGGGGGAGGGAGGGGTAGTGGCCCAGGTGCCGACCTGGTGGTCCAGGCTGGGGCAGGCCAGCTGTGGAAGAAAAGGGAAAAGAAATGAGTTGATTTTTAATCAAATTAGTGAAAAAGCAAACCTCTTCAAATGATGAGGCTCACAAACACATAGCTTTATTTTTTTTTTAATGACTCTCCAATCTCCTAAATCATTGGGGCATTGAGAAACATATGTTAAAAGCCACAAACAAGAGTAAATGGTGTATTTGGTGAGGGCTTTAAACAGCTGCAGATCACTAAACATGTAGTGGCTGAGAAGTACTACAACAGCATGATGATACTTGTGGGATTGATTTGAAATAAATATCAGTGTTGGTGTTTCATGGCAGTGAAGGAACATGTCACCCAGAACAACAGTGTGGCTCATTAATGTGTTTTTAATAGCTCCTTGGCATCAACGGAGCTTTATGACACAGAGGAATGAGCTCTATCAGACTTTGGATACACAGACAACGGCTGTTAGTGGGATCAGTCCATTGATGGCTTTGGTCTTATCACTTGATTTTTTTGATGACATGAAAAGTATGGAGGATTCTCAGATTAACTTTTAAACCTAAGAAAACAAGAAGCTTGTAATTGGTTACACCATGTCAGAATGACAGTCACGGACTCCTCACTCCTTTTATATTCATCCTGTGATATTGTGTATTCAACAGGTCTTACTTTGTAAGGGTCAAAAGTATACTGCAGAAGGCATTCAATACTTAAGATTGTGAAATAAAATGTAAGGAAAATAAATACTTTTGAAAATGCTTCACCTCCCTGAAAAACTGTGATGTGAACTGAAAGAGGAACATTTGCCCATTCACTGCCTCTGTGAACCCCTGCTTATGGCAGAAAATGGCCTTACCCATTTTGTTGTCAACATGATTATAGCTGTTTGGTGCTTGTGGGCCATTGCCAGCCACAGTTCCTGTTTCAAAGCAAACAAAGAGGTGATGTGAATAATTTTAGTGACACTTCTCGCTATTTCAATCCCAGTGTGCTAACCACAGGCGACGGACGTGGAATGATCTGACCTACAGTGAAAGATACATTTAAAATAGACAGGAGAACTGAAGCAAATAAACAATACTAATGATGATGCTGATGATGGAGAGTGGTGTATAGTGTTTCAAAGAAATATCTGAGGTCACATGGGTGATGTGGTGAGAATGGATGACAAAGAGAGGCAAACAAAAGACCAATAGGAAATATGTTACCAGGGATGCACTGATAATAACAAAAAATACAGGGCTGAACTTAAGCAGCACTAACACTCAGCTACATAAGCACGAGATAGACAGATCAGAGCTAAGCACCTTGACTAATATCCCGGAACTAATTTTCTTATTTTCTGCATTGTTCTCCAAAAGTAACAGATTGGAGCTTGATATCAGAGGATTCTGCAAAGCCTCATACTTGTAATCAATTTAAGGGATGAGAAAAAGAATGAGTGCATCCCTAGATATAATGCACAGCAGCACAGAGAGGAGACAGGATGGGCACTACAGGACTGACACAACATCTAACAGCTACTGACAGATTTGGCCACACCTGGACATTCAATATCCCCCTCCTGGCAGTCGGGCTCAGTGGGAGACAGAGTGCTGTTAACAACCCCCCCACACTGAGCTGGCATGTGGAGGAAGGAGGGGAGGGAGGGAAACAACGGAAGGTGATCAGAACAAAAATGGTTGGTTTATAAAAGGACATACAGCTACAAACCTAATGAGACAGAATATGATGACCGTCAATGTCGGCATTCTGATTTTACAATCGGCACAGACAATGTTTGTACTTTTAGTGGAGATTTCCACAAATTTGCTAACCATCTCCAATTGCTCTGAAATACTATCTCTACTTGTGCTCTGACATGACTCTCAACATCGTCAGATCGCTGAACTGTTCACACTAGACACCTTCTGTCTTGCAATCGGGACTCTTGAGGTCGTGGTTTGCGCACGACATGACTGACCAGAAAGGTCAGGAATTCCTGATGAGTCTCTCTGGTCTCCAAACTACGTTTTGTCACGAAAACACATGCTAAAAATATCACCATATGCAGGTCAAGATTTTTGTCTTTCAAAATGGGTGTTCCAAAAGAAACCGTCTTGGTTGTTTGTGTCCTGATTTACAACAAAAAAAGAAGGAAGAAAAATAAACGGTTATGGTCTGGATGTGGTTTCTGGCTCCTGCTCCAGTGCTGGTCCATCTCTCCTTCTCAACCCGTCCCCTCTGTCGGCTCTTATTGGCTGCAGCTCAATGCAAGCCTCCCTAGCCTGTCCCCGACATGACCAAATATTTAACCTGCTTGATAGTATCTTTCAGGCGATCTCCAAAAACTGTCAGCTACAATCCTGTCACGTGAACTCAACATTAGGTCATGTTGTCTCATACAAAACTGGCTCCATTTCCATTTTTTGTTCAGCACAGTTAATTCAAACAATTCCAAATAAATTACTAGTTTCAGCCACTTTAAGTCCACTCAAAATAAGCCAGAATAAGTAAAATGTAAATAAATACATAAAATGCAGTGAGTACAAGCCACAATAAATCAAATGTGCTGAGAGGTTTTTTTTTTTATTTTATTTTTTAAACTTACCATCTGCCTTGGGGGGTGGAGGTGTGGCATTGGCCATTGGGGGTCCACTGGGAGGTGGCGTGGGTTTCATGGTTGGTGGTGGGCCGGTAGGTGGGGGGCCATAGGGAGCTCTGCTTGGCTGGTATGTGTGGGGGGCTATGGGATTCATTGGTGGAGGTGCAGCGCCTGGTGAAAAACAACAACATTGATTTGTCTTTGCGCTGCAACTACTCATTATTTTCTAGTCTTCTGATTTTTCTTTCTGACTCATTAATTACTTGTTTAATATGCAAAATGAGAGAAAACAGTGAGCAGTGTTCATCACAATTTCCTGGAGAGATAAAGCAGAAAATCCTCAAATTTCAAAAGCTGGAACTATTTTGCATTTTTGTTTGATAAATGACTTATAATACGATTAATCACATGTTCACAGTTGTTGCTGAATAATTATCTTTCAATGGACTTATCGCTCGAACAGGGATTTTTGTAATATGATGACACACTTATACCAACACCCTCCATCATCGGGGAAACTGCACTGTCAGTGAGAGATTTTAGGCAGAGTTCTGACTTCTAAAAAGATGTCAACATTACTGTGTCACGTAAAAGAGATATGAGGCTTCATCGATGTGTAACATTATAAACTCTGACTAGAGGCAACAACATCTGCCGGCATTACTGATCCACAGCCAGCTTATGTCAGAACAATGGCATGTCCATCTTCACTTACAAACCACCCATATCAGATGTGTCTGGATTCAATTACACTCCAGGATTATTTTATTGATCAATAGACGTAGCAAGTACATTCACTTTTGTGTGTGAGGTACATATAACAACATTTGCTTTTAATAAAGATCCTGACACAGTTCAATAAGAGCCTGGTGTATTATCATGCACACCTGGTTGGGTTGATTATTCTTCCAGCAGTGGCAGAACATGGCAAGTGCCAATTTTAACAACAAATGATTATCTGTCTTCAAGGAAGAATCTATGATTTCCAGGCAGCAAAAAGTGTAAAGACTTTATTCGAATAGAGATTGGACTGAGATGAGCTGCATGATAATGACTAAAATGATAATCCTCTTTCCTGCACATGATCAGCACTGTGATATGCTACATTCATCTGAAAACTTTTACGGACAAAATTCTTTGTGATTGTTAATACTGGAGCCTAAACCATATTCAACTGCACTTTGAAATTTTTAGCAGCTCAACAGAGCCAGAACTGTCCAACAGATCACTGCGGTTTATGGTGAAGTGTGCAACATTTTGGAATTCCTTTTGACACATGTGACATTTTAAGGCAAGAGAGCAGTCAACACTGTACACATCTCCACAAAGACTTAATAATTTCTCCAGTGAGCAGCTACTTTCACTGTCAGCATTGTACTGGGAAGATATGCCCTGATGGTGCTGCTGGGGGAAAGGTCACTAAAATCAAGCAGACTCTTCTTCTCTTCTTATTTGCGGTGTGAGTGTAAAAGCAATTTTCAAGCACATCTGACCATAAGATTGAGAGATAACAGACCAATGAAGACAACCATGTGACATCTGCTTCAATGCAGAAGTGCTGCAATAAGTTTGCTTTATAAGAAATCAAGGCTAATGTAAACTTGCCAACTCATTCAGACTCTCTAGCTGCAGATTACACAACCAATTTCTATCATGCTCATATCACTTCCTCCAGAGAAAATTTCAATGACTAGTTGGCATAAAAAGCTAATGATACTCTCTATGAGTGATCTTTTGTTTTTTTTTACACTGTAAGCTAAATACTTGTCAGTGGAGACAACCCTTAGACTCTCACAACAACAAATTAAACTACTACCTGAATCTCTCAAAATGCTATAAATGCCCAAAAGATACACTTGTGCGCATTCTGCTAATATCACCAGTAGAGTGCAATCAGTTTAGCAATACAACTTGAACCACAGACTGGAATTAAAATTTGGATTTGTCCTAAAAGCCATGTCATGCTGCTACTTAAGAATCACTTCGGAAACAATAAAATTCTTATTTGAACTTTGTACCAATTCAGAGTAAATGAGTCTCTGTGCCTGAGAGGGAGCCAGAGGCTGCGGCCAGCCAACATGTTCAGTGTAGGAGCAGAGGGCAACGTCCACCTCCAGCATGTCAGTATTCTAGATATGCATATCTACAGCACATGTCAGTGAAAGAAGACAATGACAACATACAGTGATCGTGCTACAGAAAAGTTAATGGAAGGGGACAGTGGTGGACATCTAAAGAAAAAAAAAAAAAATTACGGGAAAACTACGAGCCAGATTTTCATGAAACTTGGTGGAAGGGTGGAGCATGGGCCAAGGAAGAACCCATTAAAATTTTCAGTGGATCGGAATGACAGGACGATCCTCAAATTATTTATCATAATAACTTTATGAGATAGGGTGTTTGGCTTTGGTAGAATAAATGGTATACGTCTTAAAATCCAAGTAAACAAAAGTAAAGTTTAGCAGTAACAAAACATAAACAATTATAAAATTGCAGACTCTAAATCACAATCCACATTCATGGGTACCAGTAATCCTTTGGGGTAGCCAACACATGTAATTGCTCAAACTTCATACAGAAAGGAGCCGTTATGGAGCAGTCTGGAACAGTGGTTTCATGTGAGAACCAGTACAATCATTACAAGGCTTTTTTTTTTTTTTCAAGATAAGGTGTGGCTATAAAAGCATTGTTTCTGGTTTTCACAAATGTGTATTAAACATGTGAAATATTTCTAATTTAGAAGTACGTAATAACTCCAAAGCTGAGATGATGAGGTTCAGCGAGGCACAACCACATCTGGGCACAATTCGAACAGTTTTGGAAATATACCAGCATATACAGCGGTTGGTTGCTGATTTGCACATCATAGAAGAATGGAGTATTGGCCTTGGTGGAGGTCTGCGCTCACGGAGTGCCATTCTCATTTGAAAATGGAACTATATTGTGCATCTGAATGGTAGACTTTGGACTTCAGTGCAGCATTTGTGTTCCTACCTGGCTGGGTGTATCCGTGCACAGAGGTCGGTGGCATCCTTGGGCCCGGAGGCTGTGTAGCACTATGGGACACGTGGGCTGGTGGTGCAGAGCTGTAAGCTGCCGATGACGGTGGTGGCGCTGTTGAGCTTGCAGCTGGGTTCACATGATTAGCCACGGGGCCGCGGAGAGGTGTGTTCATGGAAGTGGGAGGAACCAATGGCGGGGGAGCTGTGTTGTACTGCCAAGCTGGAGCCATGGGCTGTGGCTGCTGTGGGTTTGAATAGTAGCTACTAGAAGATACAGCAGGAGGGGGAGGTGTGGCTTGTGCAGGGGGCAGCCTCGGACCAGGGCTGGGGCTGGCGGACTGAGGAGGGGTATGGGATAGAGGACCCCCCATTGGAGGCCTGGTCAACAGCGCCTGGCCTGGAGAAGTTGGGTAGGAGCTAAGTGGTGGGCCAGGCTGGTAGGAGCTGACTGGGGGAACAGGTTGGTATGGCCCAGAGGGGTAGAGTCCAGGGCCGGGTGGTGAGGGAGCTTTGGCCTGCATTGGATTGTAGGTTGGTTGATGAGTCATGCTGTAGCTGACCCCCGGCAGCTGCTGGAGAGCGACTGGATTCTGTGACGGACCTGGAGAAAAGAGGCAGAGAAACACAGGCATGTTAGAAGGGTCCGTTTATTTAGTTATTACATACTTCTTGGACCCAAAACAACACAGATCCAGTCTTGTCATGCTTGACCAGTGCCATAATAGACTTCCGTAAGGTAGCCTTACATTAAAAAGCCATTAGCTTTCCAGAAAAAAGAAGCCAGCAATGTTTCATGTTTTGTTTGTGATTCAATTGTCTCTGAACTCAAGCAAATTCTTGAGCTTAAAGCTGTTCCATTCAAAGTGTTATATGAAAAACAGATGGCACAGCACTGGCGGTGACGACACCAAGTGAAACCCACTCAGATCCACATAATGACCAATGAACTGACAACCCAGGGTCTAATCTCTTTACCTGGATTTAATTAACCATGATCTTCCCTCAGTGACAGTGAGTGTGGGGCTCTGAGCCAAGTCTGACCTTACTCGACTGAACACAGTAGTAGTAAAACACTTTGACTGTTTATTGTGCAGATCCCAAACTAAAACATTGCATTTGATTCTAAATTTCCTGAATGCCAGATATCAAAACACAGAACCATAGTGTCATAACGAATATCAATGCAGAATTCACTTTTTTGAAAGAGTAGATGATACAAGACCTTGCAAACGGCTAAAAAGAAATGGTTATATACTAGTCAGTAGAAAAAAAGAGAAATTGGTAGCAAAGCATATCAATAAATGTGTTACCTAAATAAAAACTGAATAATAAACAGAGAGCAGCTCTGAAACTGCAGCACCAGTGTATTGTTGTTTCCAACCTAAATGGTTATATAATGCAAACAGATCCACTCCTATCCACTTAGTCCTGTACTACATAACTGGACACAGCAGAGTGAGAAGGGATTAGAAAACAACTCTTCTCAATGAGCAAAGATAGATGAAGACACATAATCCACCTCAAATCTTTGTCCTTCCTGGGAGCAGGGAAATTGTAAGAACTAAAGCTACTAGTCAGTTACAGCTCCTGTCCAGTCAGAAAGGGCCTAATATGGAATCAGACCTTACTCAATCACAAATTAACCAATTGAAAGGAAAACACACAGGAAGTGGGTTTAAAAACAAATGAGCTTCAAAGACCATTTTAGTACTACAGTCATTTATAATGGCACAAAGTCAACATCAAAACTGATCACCTCTTTACAAATAGAGAGGTTTCCAGGGGGAAGTGGGATAATGCAATAATTACCAGAGTTTCTTGGTAATTTTAAGACTGCATTGCCAGTTAAGTTGCTCTTCTACTAACTGTTGAATGCCTTTCAAAAATTACCTCAGGTTACTGCAGGATAATGGAGATTAACATATTTAACCTTGAGGGTGAGTACTAGTAAGTAAGCCTTTACTACTGTAGCCTTAGTCCACATCCAGTCCATTATGACTATTGGCCTCAATCACATCAAGTGGCTGTATGATAACAATATGCAAGAAAATATAAATCAGTCAGGAGATGACATCCTCAAGTGTGATTTTATGTGCAGTAACCGGTTAGTAGGTTCACTACAGTTGCCTTTGGCCTTTATACATGAAACCTATGCCCATAATATGTTACATTTTGGTATGAAAATATATGTACACAAATGTCTTTACACAATTTGATTAGAGCCATTCTTAATCCCATTTGAACTGATCATTCACTTTATTGATATCCCACAACAAGAATTAATTTACAAGCATTGTTAGAAAAACTCATCCTTATCTATCTTCAGTGACATGCTTCCATGGGTTGTTTCTGTTGTCAGTAACACACTGTCTTCAAAATGATCAGAGCTCAAAGAACAGAGCTGGATTAACATCCTTTAGTGACCCATCTGATTCAAGGAAGATAAGAGTAAGATTAAAGGGGAATTTAATGAACAATTAGAATTCCAGAAACACATTTACCTCTATCTTTAGAAATTCTCAGAAGCATTATAAACACGAACTGCAGTTACTTCATCTGCACAGTACTTATGAGCTTCCCTTCACATGCATCGAAAAGAAAAGCTACTGAAGGCTGCATACAATCACACTCTTGTCAGCTGTAGCTAAGTGCATTCAGATTGTTTACCCTCAACATTTATGTGAACCCTGTTGAAATGTGCGAGTAATCTCAAACTGAAGTAGGTAATTGGTTGTGCCTGGAGAAAGCTCTGCGTTAACATATCTGGATCACCACCAATGTGCCACATGTACAGTAAAACGTAGAACGCAAACATGCCAGAGCTATTTAGCCTACTAAAAATATGTATTGCGCAACGGTGATGTAACTAATAAACGTGCACATTGCATTAGTCACTAACTACATGGGAAAAGCCTATTGAGACAGATGCGAACAAACAAGTAGAGGCCGGTAGATGTTTTAATATGACAAGAAAAGTTCTGGCAAACCAAGCAGCTTGACAGGAGATCAAGAACTAAGTTGAGGGTGTGATCACACCATCACCGTTACGTTTTCTGGGAAAAGATGGGACATCCCAACACCTGTCTTAAAAATGATGATGCCAGTTGGCGCTTTCGTTTTTCAACGTATTGGTTAGCCATGTAGATAAATCAAAAGTAGCAAATACTTGCTAAATTCAGTTAGCAAGATGTGTATAGTTAGCCGACTTTACTGATAGAAACTATTTTTGCCATCCTAAGTCAGTACAGTAACACAGGTCAAGATTAACGACAGTTATCCCGGTGGAACTGTACCTGACAGCTCGCTCTTGCTTTGCTACCTTAAGTCACACCGTTCCTAAGCAAGCCAACAAGCTAACAGTTAGCAAAGACAGGAGCCAAGACCTGCTGCTAGTGTTAGCTTGTCACTTACGTTAAGCGAGTTTGCTAATTTAAGATACTTTGCCTTGAATAAACTTTATATACATTTGAATGTTACTCACCATTCGCATATGCCTGCCCTGTCCCTGTCCCATTCTGAGAGTTGAACCCCGCAGTTGACATCTTGAAATAGAAACCAAGATCTAATTTAGAGGTGCTTGGTTGGCGAATAGCTAGCTGCGTCTTTAGCTAGCTAACTAACTGGAAGTCGCGGGGTAACGTTTAAACCTGTGGCTCTGACGATGTGGCGTTAAGTCAAAGCGGCGTCTACGGCGACGTCTTCTAATTTCTTAAAAAGTAAATTAGCTGACTTGTTGGTGATCACAGTGCCATGGCTATTACCGAAACCCCGTTCAACTACCTACGGGTAAGAAACGACAGGCCTTGTAATCGTGTGAGACACTTCTCCTCTTTCACCGGAAGTTGGGATCACCCAGGATCGACGTAAAAATCGTCGGGCATGCGCAGTGTGTACACGTGGCATTTCCTCCGGTGCTCCGAATTTGCCACTGTACTGGAAACAAGAGAGTACAATATCCGAGTTTATGTACAAAAATTGTGTCTTTCAAGCGTTTGCTCATTTAGTTGGATGTGGCCGGATCGGTAAACTGTATACTAATCCGTCCATACCGATTTCAAACAACCACCAGAGTAATTGTAACCCACAGAAAAAGTGACATTAAGTGCCCTACAAGATGGTTTTTCACGACTTTACAGGCCACATAAAAAGGCTATAATCTAACAAACTTTGCGTACAATTTAACAAGCATCGTTTTGTGGTTTGAGCGTATATAACCAGTCACAGTTAACTTCATAAAATATTGAATAAAAAATCCAGCAAAATATCTGTGTGGAAATTGTAAAATAAAAAAGAACTTGACCATCGGTTTATTTCAGTTGTCCTGACGGAAAGATGATTGTGAAACATAAACAGGAAGCGGCTGGGCAGAGTTTTGGGGAGTTGTTGAACAGCCATTGCAGTGTCGTGGCTCAGTAACAAAACACGAAAAGGAGAGCGAGCTGGCGTTTCGCAGGCTCCTATTTTCAACCGGGGACCAATTTACATGACTATAAGAGCGAACACATTCGGTAAATTACTCTACACCTAAATAACGGGTAAGATTTTTGATATATTTCCTCAATAATGTTCAGAAAAGAGTCTTATGTTAACGTTCGGCATCTCGGCTAGCAAATTATCCCGGCTCCAAACGATGCTAAGTTAGCATTGCTAACACCAAGTTGGCTAATTCGCTTATTATCTAAGATCCTCGAACTGGATCTAAATTAAAGTTGACCCGCTGTTATGTTAATGTTACCATTCATATTTAGTATTGTAAGGGAATAGTTGCACTGTTACTCGTAATCGGTGTTGTTAGTACATCGGTGAAGTAATTCTTATGCTAACTACCGATTAGCTAACGTAGACAGCAACCCCTCGATGCAACGTCGCCTCTAAGAGAATATGACACGTAGCTAGTGGCTTCCTGCTAGCCAGCCTACGAGCCGGCCTCACCCTACTTTTATAAAATTTCACTTTGTGTGTACGTGTAACTTTGATATGACATGTTTTTACTCAGATATCTGGGCCTTTTGTGTTGTTTTATTGTCAGCGCTGAACCTGTCGGAGACCAGTCATCCATGTAACGTTAGCTGTTAAGGTAAAGGTTAGCTAGCTTCGCTGCTGCCTTGACAGTGATAGTGAAAGCTGGAATTATTTGACAGCCGAGTCAAACTGTATCCAATGTATTTCATTGTATTATGGGTTCACAGTTGTATTATGATATCTGTGTTGATTTACACACCTGCCCGAACCTTACAATAGATAGGAATTGATAGAGACCATATTCACAAGGAAAACATCTTAATTTGAGAACTGAAACACATTTCTAAAATATCACTGACATGTTTTAATAAGTATCCAATTTTCAAGCTATACTTGTAATCTGAATATTGGGAACCATTTCCAGTTGTTTTTCACACTGAAGAATTAGTTTAGAGGTTGTATAGTATTAAGTGAGAAATGTCAAAACGTGTTGATCAGTGATTTTTGAGTCAGTACACTCCTATTCAGCCATGAACAGTAATCCTGTGCTGCAAGTGTTAACTTGAATCAATGCTTATTAAAGGTGCAGTCAGTGATGCTAATCCAATACTTCAATATTATTGTACTCTACTTTTTGTCAAATTCATCAACATCTCCTCATGGTCTTAGCTGTGGATTCTGGGTGTGCAAAGGTATTTTTATTTTCCTGGTTTTCAAGAGTTGAACAATGTTCAGCTTTGGGGCTCATCACTGACACTTTCTACTCAGCTGTCCAATCCAATGGTAGAGGGGCAAATACAAGTAAAAGTGCTGAACAGTGACGATGAAGGAGAAATTACTAGTGCTGGTTTCTGAGTATCTATGTCTGTACCAGATATCCAGACTTCAACAGTAGCAATATAAAAAATAGTGCTTGGAGGAACACTTCGTTAGCCAAGATGTTTCCTCGCCCACAAAATCTCATGAACTCACATAGACTGGCAGGTCCATTTTCCCTTACTCTCTCCCTGCATGTCTCAGCTTTCCAGCAAGGGCCAGAGCAAGGGTCCACCTTGCTGTGCCGACACTTACAATACAATTTGAATTTGTTGATGACACAAACTATTTGCAAAATTAGGTACTTGTAACACATTACTGCTATGGATATTCCTTATCATAGCAACTAAAGCACCTCAGCTGAATAAACACTGTGCCTCTCAAGTACTCCCTGTTGGGCGTTTTCAGCTTTGGTGGACACAGACATGTATTCAAACTTGAACACATCTGATATATTTAATTTGTAACTGATTGATGGTGAATTTAGCTCTGGGGGTATTTCTAGCCAAATTCCACTGTGCACCTTAAGTGATCCTCACTTTTTTGTCACACCTTTTTCTTACTGCCACTTTAATGTGATTAGTCATGCTTGTTGATCAGTTTGCACAGTTAAACCCCGTCAACAACAACCACAGATCCCTTGAAACAAGTTAAGGCTGCTGCATTCAGTCAAACCTTTTCATTGCCACAGGGTTTTTTTTGTTTGAGGATTTTTTAAAACATACCTGTATATATTGGTCTTCTGTGAGCCTTTATTTGACTATGGTTGTTGTCAGTTACTGTCAAACTGTTTCACATTCACAGCTGCATCACGCCACACGTGGGAGCATCAGTCTGTATTAAGCCAGCCCACAGTGTCGTAGCAGCCAGTGGGGGCAGGCATGGGAGCATATGGGACTGGAGTGTAGCACCAGATGACGTGTAGTTCAGCTGTATTTGTGTGGTCTTGAACTTTGGCTGTGTTATACTTTAGCCCTGGAGTTATTTGCATGTTACGTAACTAGGGCTAGAGGTCGGCACCAGCTTATCTTATTCAGATGTCTCTAACTGTCATAGTTTGTGTGCGTGCATGTGTGTCTAATATAGCGAACATAATGGTTTCATGTGGGACAAACTTTAATGTAACTGAAAGCTTTGGTTACAGAGAGAGGAAGTTTGTTTTTGTTTGCCCCCTTTTCCCAGACTTTCATGACACTTGCTGACACATTTGATCACATGTCACTCATAAGAGGGGAAAAGCAGTTTGTGTGTACTGGAATAACAAATGAACAATAGTGGAGTTTATCTTGCGCAGAAGCAACAAGCTGTTGCATGTAGTTCGTCAGAGAACTGTTGGTTTCACACAAATACAGCAGGTCCTATCTCAGAGCCCTTTTGTTTTGATTGAAATACAATCTGGCTATCTTCTAATGAAAGGTTAAGACTAGGCTTCATTTCCAAGGCCCTTGCAGATGGGTTGTGTTGAACAAAACACTCATGTTGCCTGTTGAGGAGTTGTCAGATGGTATGTGATTAGTGCTTTGACTCTGTCCTGCTGTCCAAAGACTCCTATTGGAACAAGCTTATCATTGGCTGTAGAAAGCCTGTCATTGTTCTTATCACCAGTTGCCAATATCTATGTGATAGGTTGAGGCCAGCTGCACATTCATAGAAATGAGTGCCTCAGGTTTGTAGTGAGGGGTGCTGATTGGTTCCTATTGAACTGTCTGTCTCTGGTTGTCATATACTTAATGTGTCTGTCTCTTTTGTTTTCGTCTACTTTCCCCTGTAGGCTCTTGGAATGTAATAAATATGAGTATTTAGCCATAATTTAGTGCAACAATGTGCCACTGAAAAAAGTACTGTCATCTTTAGATCTGGTATTATTGTTGGGCCCTATGCAATCTGTTTGAATTTTTTCCAGATTCCATCTTATTTTTCCCAAAGTCAGAAGTTGCTTTTGTAATTGTTTTCACATCTGTATTTTACAATTTAAGCACATTTTGTCATCAGAAATATTGTCTGACTACTGACTGCTGGACAGCTCTCACAATTGAAAGCTACATCACGACTACCTCCCACTTCATAACTGCTGACTAGGAACAGGGTTACCGTAATTCGCATTTTTACCAGGCAAATCTGTTAAATCTCTTCAGTCATAATATATAGTGAAAATAATTCCGGAGTCAGTGTGCAAATATTCAGGCTCAACACGCTGTACCCCCACAGTCCGTCTCTGATGTCCGCCTCTCTCTCACTCCTCTCCCGAAATAAGAGTTTATTTCAACCAAACCAGAGTTGGTATTGATAGTTGGTACAATGAAAAGATGAACCAACAGGTTTTGATTGATTTATTTTGTTTTTGTCAAGTTCGAATGAAGTGTTTTTACAATGATAAAATTAGTGTGTCTGTAAATGGAGTCTGGTGACTTTGGCGAGAGCAATGTAGCAGCTGTTTCTGGTCATACAACGAGGATCTTACTCTTTGACAAAAAGGTCTATCTCAGTAGGCATACTCTACCATAGCTACACGATACTACCAAGTCCTGCTAACTACCAGGCCCTAGTATCACATTATTATCAAGTGCCAATAAATTGTGTGTAATATGTTCTTTTCTGCACAAGGGCAGTATAGCATTTGCTACAGTACTATGACGTCGGCTAGATGTTACTGTACAGCCATCAAAAGTTCTGTGTGGAATTCCTTCAAAAAAAGAACCAAAACTGAGGTGCAGTGCAGTTAGCTATTGTCACTAGACGAAGTAAGTTTGGTGATAGATGTGCAGAGCAAACAACGGCCCCCATCTCGAGGATGATAGCTAAAGACAAGCTCCCATCAGCTTTGCCGAAGGTGAGGGTTTTCAAAGTTTGATCGCATTTGTTGAGCCAGAGTTTATGGTTTCATCAAGAAAATACATTACCGTGAAACTGGAGAAACTCTGTGATAATGCAAGTGAGCTGCCCACTCAGTTTACAAGCGTTGAATAACTATCTGTCGGCTGAAAGTAATGGAGAAAAGGCACAAACATTTAACAACTTGGATCAGGACGCTTTGTCACATGGTCCTTCTTCGATTTCGCTCACTCACTGAATGATGATGATGGATGATACAGTTTTTTTTTTTTTGTTTCTCCGTCTGTGTGCATTCATGTCTTCTTGCCTCTGCTTTTGTCCTATTTTGTTTTTCAGGATTCACCTGCTCCGGATATGTCATTCATACTTGATTGGATTTATACCAGTTTCAGTAATGTACTACAGTTCTTAGGTGAGTACTGGTTAACAGACACACAAACTCATAGTTATTAATTGTTGAAGGCTTTAATACAGTTACTCTGACTTGTTTTGCATTTTAAGTTAATTTTATTACTTTTTAATACTATGTATGACGAGCAAAGTTGGTAATATGAGGAGGAGTTAGTGTGGGTATAGTCTAATTAATGCCTTCAGCGATAACTTTAGGGACAACTATTGGTCTGTATTGCACCTCATTCCTCAAAGATTCAGTAAAAAGTGGGGCTAAGAGTGTTGCGTACAATGGTGGGCTTTGTTCCTTGAAATCCATCCCTGTTGTCCTAGAAGCTGATAGGAAGAAGCAGAATTTCTCTAGAAGTGTTGGTTTACATTGTGCCCCACAGGCACCACTCCTTAACTGCTACACCACCCTGCAAGATTTAATGCAATAAAACATTTTCAGCAAAGTTGCTTCCACAACTAAAACTGTTGTCAGGCAAAGCATTTGTTTGTTTCACACTCAGAGACATTACAAGGCCTGTTCACAAGTTTCTAATCTGTTCTATACAATAAGTAATGGATGAATCTCAATATCACCAGCCACCATTCCTTTAAATGCATCTGTGTAGCTTGAAATGTACCTTAATAGCTTTTTGGGCAGAGCACGAACACAAGCTGGCTTATTGGTTTGATTCCCACTGGGGCCACAAATGCTACTTTTGTTGCTGCAAAGTGGCTCAGCTAAAAGCATCCACCAAATGGCATACAGTATGTAATGTAGGCTTGTGCTGGTGTGCTTGGTGATCAGATCAATTATGGACAATTGAAGAGGCAAACACTTAGGGATATTTTTTTTTTTACCAGCTTATATTAAGGAGCTAAATTATTGTAGAAAATACGATCTCAATTCTGCTCCTTACTGTGTATTTAGAGTAGATGTTTCTGGTGGAGTGGCATGTCTACATGCAGTGACAATAATCACTGTTAATCAGCAAGTGTCGTTGTTCCTTAATTTAAAACAACCTGTTTATGATTTCTTTTCCATCTGCCCATCCTGACAAGTGCGTTGTCGACTCTGACCAAACTCCACATCTCCATTCTCCATATGCCTGCTCACCAAAGCTTTCCTGTCCAAGCGTAAAGAACTGAAGCATGATTTTCACTTGTGAATGCTTCTAACTTCATGTAAATATTGACAATTGACTTAAAGTGAATTTACCAGTTTTCCAGCAAAACTAGTTTTTCATGTTTGTAAGAGAGATCACCAAGCTTTTTTCTCACACACAGTTTCTGTTGTCAGATGTTGGTAGTGTGAACATGAAAGGCACAAAAAGGAATTGTCTCTCAAAGACATGACATGACTTTTCACCCCAGCTTTTTAAATGTGTCTGCGATCGATTTGTTCATCTGAAATCTGGTGGAAAATCTTGTAATGTGTACCAGCTGCTCTTGTCCTTAAAGTGTCTAGTGTTCTAGTTTCTGTGTTGGAGATGCTCCTGTAAAGCAAACATTCAGGTTCTCCCTGTCAGACAGGTAGCGTAGTGCTGCTGTGACTAATGGTGACGTCATCTAGAGCTGACTGTGTTGGAAATTCCTCCAATGCACTGGTTATCATTACGCTGACTCAGATGGTAGTAAACACAAAGCCTCAGCAAAGATTGGGGAGGAGTAACCTTAGTTACACCCTTTCTCCTGTGTTGATTTAGTCAATTCACCCATCTGGGCGAGAAATGACTAGGAGTAAACTCTTTTCGGTTTTCCCTTGAAGCAGAAAGCACTTTAAGCATTTTAAGTTTAAAGTAGTTTTTTTTGTGAGCATTTGTGTTTTCTAACCCTATAACTGAATGCCGTTCCTGTATAGAATAAAAAGTCAGCTACTATTTATGTTTTTCCAAGCTTAACTTGGTCCAGGGTGGCTTCAGTTGTTCGTCTCATTCAAGTAGAAATTAGAGAATGAGCAAAATGAGTAGCTGGAGCACAGCTATCTGCACATGCTTTCATCGTGCATTAAAGGAACTATTATATGTGTGAATTAAATATCCAGTGCATGCCTGAATAAAACCTGACTGATCACATGTGGTGATGTTTTATCATGCGTAAATTTTCCAAAGATTGTGTAATATGATGCAGCGTGGCCAGGCTTGCATTCTGAAATGCTTCTGGCTTTGTTTCAGGACTGTACAAGAAATCCGGCAAGTTAGTATTTCTTGGCCTGGACAATGCTGGCAAAACGACGCTACTGCACATGCTCAAAGATGACAGATTGGGACAGCATGTGCCAACTTTACATCCAAGTGAGTTGGTGCTACTCTCTCACACACATGCTCTTCCACACACTCAGTTATGTGTTGAAAACCGCTACTGCGCTACTGTGTTTTTGGTTATTTTGGGCTGCCTGACTTTTCAGATTTGTTTGTGATCATTTTCTTGTCTTTCCCCAGCCTCGGAAGAGCTGACGATTGCTGGCATGACTTTCACCACCTTTGACCTTGGAGGCCACGCACAAGGTGTGTTTGTGTATACTAATGTTTTTGGTTTTCATTGGTCACATATGTATTCACAAAGCTCTGATACCGCAGTTTTCACTGCCAATATGATCTGGAAATGATTGAGATATTAGCTGTTTTCCTTCAGGAGACATACTTGAGCCCCAATTTGAGCAGCACATAAAGGGAATTCAGGGAATTAAGGCCAATCTGATAAATCACGATGGTGTCAGTGAATGCAAAATATGTCTAACATAAGTTGACAGACCCTACTGACTCTCATGTTTGTTTCTGTATTTGTTTGCGTTGGTTCACACAGCCCGCAGAGTGTGGAAAAACTACCTCCCTGCCATCAATGGCATTGTCTTCCTTGTGGATTGTGCAGACTCACTGAGATTGGCTGAATCAAAAGCAGAACTCGATGTAAGTACCAGCTCCTTGCGAGGTCACGGTCACATTGTAGAGCAGTGTTTTAGACAACAACCAGAACTCTGCTAAGATCAAAAAAATCTTTGCTCGAGCAGAGATAGTGGTAGGTAAGTTGGTGTAAGAATTGATAAATTGTTGTCTGTCTTGTGAATTCTTCTAAATCGGTGTCAATATCTACCCTTTACATATATAACTCAGTCCACTTCTCTCTGGAAAATATAGGCAATTACGAGTTAAAGTAGAAGTAAGTTACAGTAATCTCAAAATCAGACCCAAGAGATAAGTATCATTGAAACATCACAGTTTGATGATGTGTCACAGAGTAATTTTTTTTTGTTCTTATAACAATAAGGATAAAAATTCAAGTAATAACTACCACACCACATAGTAACATCTAGTCTGCTTTCCCAGGCATTAATGACAGATGAGACCATTGGAAATGTGCCTATCCTGATCCTTGGCAACAAGATCGACAGGCCAGAGGCCATCAGCGAGGAGAGGCTGAGAGAACTTTTTGGATTGTACGGGCAGACGACAGGCAAGGTGAGGAGACACAGCACTTATCTGTCAGGACAATACCTGTTTATTTAACATATGGTCTTAAGAATTATAAATCCAGCAAGTGTATATATATGTAAAAAAATCACTTTCAGTTGTTGTGTTGACGAGAGACTAGATCAGACAAAGGACCGGTTGAAGATCCAGTGTTGAGCTATGAGCTTCAATGAGACCCCAATACACTGACACTGAAAAGGTATTCAGTTATGTCAAAGCAGACTCAAGGCCTGTGAAATTTAAGACTTTTTGCTGGTCCATTTGTCAGCATAAGCTTTAAAACATACCAAACATCAAGTTGAAGTTTGCTGGGTCTTGCAGGAGTTCTCTTCTTTACCTGTTTGCCAAGTTAAAAGAGCAACTTCACATCCTGTTTTACATATTTAAATATTCAAAAAATGCATTTGAATCCACAGCTCGTTATTGAACAACTTCAAACTCGCCAAGCAACAGGAGTTGGTTTCTGTTTTTATATGTCTTGATCATGAGGGCCTGGATTGGAGTGGATATGACACTGCCCAGGAGTAAAGGAGACCTTCTTTTTGTTTTTTTTGTATTTAAATCTCAGGACAAGAGAAAGTGGATGTAGTGTGACTGTTTTTTTTCCTGCTTGTCTCTCAGGGCACCATTGCCATGAAGGAGCTGAACACGAGACCACTGGAGGTGTTCATGTGTAGTGTGTTGAAGAGGCAGGGCTACGGCGAGGGTTTCCGCTGGCTCTCTCAGTACATCGACTAAAGCAGCCAAGTCCCGACACCACCACCACCACCGTCACCACCGCCATCAGGGGGGCTCTAAAACCTACCACACGAGACGCCCGCTGTTTCCACCAGTACCATCATACTCAGCCCCATGTTTGGTTAAACAAGTCCACCTCCATCTTCAGAGAAACCAGTACAACTTGATCCCAATAGACTTTTATTGGTCGAACATTTGGTTCCGCACTAACTGAATTCATACCTGTATGCGCACACACACACTCGTTTCCATCTGTCTTTTTCTAAGAGTAACATAGCATCGGTTCCACAGCAAAGGGTGTTCAAATTCAAACGGATGAATTTTTTCTATATTGTGTCGTTTGCTGCCCTCTCCCCCTCCATTCCTGCCATCTGTTGAGTGTGATGATAGGTGCATTATAACTGTAAATCTGTATATGATTCCATTGGTATATCAGCAGTCCCTGATGCCTCTTTCCCCTCTTTAACTCATTTTGAGCAATGAGAGAGAGCAACATAGTTGTATACATTGCAGTACACTTTTTTAACAGTAAAGACATTCATTCCACATGTATTTAGCCAATGCATTTTGGTTTGTCCTGTTTTTGTTTTTTTTTCCTTTTAAATTTCAATAAATAAAATGTGTGGCCACGTATACAGCCCTCATTATAGACGCATGGCTGTTTCACCCATTTATTAAATGGACCAGTGCATTAATCTTAGCGTATCAGAAATAAAATCCATTTCTTTAGGTTACTTGGAGGCTAAAATACTTTTGTACCAAACTTCTATCTCGTGGGCACAGCAGCATTGAATGGATCCAAGTAGTCTGTGGGCTCCCCTTTTTGAAGGGAAGCATGGGGTGGTAGCATAGCAGATGGGAGAAGATTTTTAATAGAACATGATACTGGCTATAACCCAGGTGAGGTTTGATGAAATCATGTAGATAGCACAATGATCAGTTGATGCAAAGAAAACTATTTAAGTAAGTGAAACTGGGATAAATAGCCTGATAGAAACATGCAGTAAGAGATGAAGGGAGGAATAAACAGATGGTTGTAACATCTTGTCATCAATATTGGAAGTCCATCCTACTGAAGTATTTTGCAGCGCATACCTTTTTTACAGGGTGACTCTAGTGACCAAGCGTAGATAACAGAGGGCACAGTCCCACAGTGGGAACAGGTAGATAGGCCCAAGACGCCTCTAAGAAAGGGACCATATATATATGAAATGTACATGAACACCGTACATGGATTTTGTATTTATAAGTGGTATCCTTTGATCTATGTGCATTACCAGAAACTATTATGCATGCCTTGTTCTTTTGATTTTTAATGACCATTATTCCAGAGAGTTCAACAGGAGGGAAAAAGATGCCAAAATTTACAACGAGAGCTGATTGTCATGTTTTTTTTTTGCTTTTAGACGGAAACAATGGAATTACGCTTAATACACATTTTTTCTGTCCCTGTCCCTTGGTGTCTCTTTCATTCCCTCATGACTACGTGATGAGCTGTTCCAACAAGGGTGGGACTCACTGTTGTTTGCATCATTAAAAAAATGTAATAAATGTTTTCAATGAATAACAGGCTTTAACATTGATCCACAATGCAGACTGATTTTTTTTAATCACTTTTTGTTGATCAGATTAAGTAGAAAGTAATCAGTTCCTTTACTTAAGTAAAAGCACTAATACAACCATACAAAAGTCCTCCACTACAGTAAATCCTGCATTAAAAATACTAAAAATACTGAGGTACAAGCAGAACATACTTAAACTAAAAATACTGCAGAAAAATGGACCCTGTGACATATTATCATACAGATATGACATATATTATTAGATTTGTTATATTGATGCATAAGTATCAATTAACTTGTAGCTGGTCAACATGGAGCTGGCTTTAACTACTCGATATGGTTAAGTGGTAGTTCAGTGCAGTGGTTTCCAACCTAGGGGTTGGGCCTTCTCATGGGTTAGAATAAATCAGAGGGATCATGAGATGAATAACGGGGTGCAAAGAAGAAAAAGCAATGCCTCACAAATATTTATTAATGTTTTGGGTTGTGCATTAATCTTGATTTCTGTTGTGAAATGTTGCCCCGTTATTCAGTTAATTAATTAACTTTGGGAGCAGGGCCATGCCACAACCACACCTCGAATCACCTGCCAAAAGTCCACCTGGTCAACTCATTCTGCTCTGTTTGTCTCAGACGTCTCAACCCACCGTCCCTTCCCTGCACCCATTCACCTTCTTACCTCATCCCTTCCCCATCCCTTCACCCTTTCATCCCTCTTGCCTTTATCCCTTCCCTGTCTTTTCAATCTAGTTACGTTTCCCACATCTTATTCTAGGTGCTGCCGGGGGTCCTGCAATCAGCGCAGGTGGAAACACGGCTGAGCTTCCCTCCGCCCGACCTTCACTATGTCCTCTCAGACCAGCCTAAAAGACGACATCCTTCATCCACCTTCACTCCTCCCGTCCTCCATCATCTGTCCTCAATATCAAATACCTGCTGAATTTCCTTCAAACCTTTAAATTAGAGTTAATCCTTTGTTGCGGTGTGCGTCTTGCTATAGTGAATAACCCCTTTAGGCCTCAAACAGTTATTAAAATTAAACTGTTTGTGGAGCTTAGAGTGCAAATCACTTTTGATGGAAGTGGCAACAACTCATGTTCACGGGTCCCAACTATACATTGCTTGGTTGTACATGTCAAAAAGGTTGGAAACTGCTGGTTTAATCTTAAATAATGCATCATATTAATAAACAAAATGTAAAATTTTAATCTTCAGTCTAAGTAACAACAGCTGTCAAATACACATAGTACAGGAAAGAGTACAATATTTCCTTCCAATGTGTAGTCGAGTAGAAGTAAAAAAAATGGAAATGGAATTAAATGGAAATACTCAAGTACAAAACTGTACACAATGAAGTGCTTGAGTTGACGTACTTAGTTACTTTTCACTACTGGGTGAGACTATGTTTAATTCTCTTGATCTGATAGTTATAGCTGAAATATCCACACTGGGCAGTCTATCTGGAGCAGGATTACAGCATCACGTAGACGTTTGATTGGAGGTTATGTGAAAAGAATATTGGCATTACATAATTTAGCTTCAGTACAATTAATGTTCTATCAGGCCACTGGGTGGTGCACGTGACATGTACCTTCATTCTTTAAGTGGATGGCAGTAAACCATACGAGTTCTTCAGAACAGATGAACAATAATGCTGAGAAGATGAAATCTGCTTCACATTCAGCACAGGTGTGACACTCGTTTTAGCGTCAGTTCTAGATAGTCGCTGGTTTCACTTTATTATTCCACAAAAATCACTCACAGACTACAGTAAATGCAGTAATACAGCTGACCGATCAATTGGTGTCAGTATTTGTCTCCAAGATTTCCTTTTCCAGTAACAAAATTTGTGAATGCAACAATATACAGCCAGGACCAGAACTTGAATTTTGGAGGTTTCTTGAAAGCATCACAGTGTTTGAATGTAGTCCCTGCTCCCAACTGTAGTCCCAACTGAGGTTTACATAACTCCAACCTAACATGGAGTCTATAAGATTTTCACAGCGATGGATTACCTCTCAAGAAATTCAGAAGTCACTGCAGGTTGATTTTAATACCGCAGGCTACTGAGGTGAACAAAAAACAAAGACAGTAATGTGTATGTAAATCAGAAAAAAACTGGCCATGCCATAGACTTTATTTACACACACTCCATTTATAGATAGTCTATGGTTCATCCACAGAGTCCATGTCTGTCCCAGCACTCTCCAGTCAGGATATCAGCCATGAAAACCCCCACAGCCACCGGCAGGGAGAAGACAGCCAGGACAGTAGCCAGCAGCAGATGCCCACACACCCCACAGTGATGCCTCTTTTTCTAATCTGCTCCTGCATCTTTTTCCCCCTGTCTCCTGGGGCTCTGGGTTCAGGCAGAGGTCCAAGACATCAGCGGTGGGTGTCAGAGCTGGTTTGTGACCCCTGTAGTCGTCCTGGCTGAAGCACAGTCCAGACAGACTTCCTATTGTCTCTGTGAGCGCGGAAAATGCGGTTGTTCAGCAGGCTCGATGGGTCTGAGGGGTTTGTGGAACTTTGAACACCCGAATGTGCAGCTCCCAGGCCTGCATGAGGGTGTGGGGGTGTTCCTGGGCTGGCTTGGTGGGTGCAGGCCAAGTTTTCTGTTCCCAGGACAAGTGGAGACTGACTGTGCATGATGCAGGAGCGCGTGACGAGGAGTCTCAGCTAGTTGGATTGTTGTGATAGGAAAGATTATTATTTAGGGAAATTATGAGCGCCATTGAGATATATAATGAATACAAATTACAACAAATTAGACCTCAAAGCATTAAAAAACAGCTGTACACATAGGTTAGATTGTTAATATTTGTGTCGTGTTCCAGATGCAAGAACAGTTATCACCCACAATAAGATACACTTATAAGAAGAGGGAGCAAGACGAAAATGAATTAATTGCAGTATTACTAATATTCATTCCTAAATAGTGTGTTAGTTGTCTTACCTTAGTGTGTGTGTGTGTGTGTGTGTGTATGCGTGTGTGTGTGAGACCTCTTGTATTGGCTCTGCAGAGGTAACCGAAGCAGCTCCTTAGCCGGGATTTAGGGATATGAGACACCAGAGGAGGTGACTTTGCCTCCTGCGTCTCTTCTCGCTTCCAATCAGTATTCAAGACACGCCTCAACCGAGTCACAACAACACACAAGAAGTTTACAAGAAGGCGCAGCTAGTGTACATGTTCATCCATTCAGAGGGAAGCACGACCTCATGTTTCATCTTAAAATGTACTGTATTATAAACGAGAGATGCTGGATAGCTCAGAAATAGAAATCCAGCTGAATTATTAGCTCATTCATACGGTTATCAAAACAACCAACAATAATCGCTCCACTGCAGCAGCGTGTGGACTGTTGGTGTGACTGTGCAGCTGATTGGAGTGATGATGAATCCACTCTTGCGCAGGGACTTCGGGGGCTTAAGGTTATCATGATCGGTGAGAACAGTAGAGAGTGCATTATTGATGCATTATCGTTGATGTAACAGAAGAGACTGAGAAAAGATCTTCATCCTGAGACGCACTAAAACACAATGCGATGCATGATGAGATAAAGATATTTACAGTATACCTCATACTCATACATTTCTGCCTTTTCCACAACAAAACACAACATTCAGTTGGTGCTATTGGTGAAATCCAGGTCACCAAACACTCCTCTGATTACATGTAGGCACCAAGGAAAGTTTCCTTGGTAGGCACAAGTTGTCGTGGGAAACTTGATATCATCTTCATGGACCTCGTCATTACATTCAGAAACTTGGCTTATATACACCGAGATACCTTTATTTGTTTTTACATCCTTACATTAATCTGCATGACTGTATCTTTAACCCTTAACCAAGCCTTCAACCCAAACCCTGCTCTTGAACCCGCCTTGTAATCAAGATCCAACCTCTTCCATAAGTCAAAACACACACACACACACACACACACACACACACACACACACACTGTGACTACTGTGGCCTAACAACATTTTCAACAGCTTCTGCTTTATTGGTTCCTACTGTTTGTCTGATCCTTCTTTAAACAACAGAGAAAAGCAAAAGAGATATTTGTTCATATGAAAATGTCACAGGTTCTTAGCTTGAAGGCCAGTGAACATTTGTGACTTTAAGGAGATGAAATCAGCCGACTGAAACGTGCTTCAAGTGTGCAGAGGAATAATTAACTGTGTTCACCTGAAGCACCTTCAGTTTTATTTGTTCTCTGTGTAAATATACTGTAGCCATGGCAACTAAGCCACATGTAGAAAAGGCTGAGGGTGTGCAGCCATGTTAGCAGCTCTTAGGCAGAGCATTGCTTAGAGTTAAATGCTAATTTTAATACTGGCTAATTAGCAGGAAACACAAAGCAGGCCTGCAGCTGAAACAGATGGGACTGCCATGAGTTTTACCAAGTATTGTCAAGGCAGGTCTTAAGTTTTATTTATATAGCTCAGTATCCACCCATCCATCCATCCATCCATCTGTCATCTATAACCGCTTATCCTTTGGAGGGTCGCGAAGGGTAGGTGTTGCCCAATATCCCACATCACATATTGTCTTTAGACCCTCCATTCAGATAAGGAAATCCCTTCAACAGGGAAACAAATGGAAGAAACCTCAGGATGAACAAACAGGGAGGGATTCCTCTCCTCGGACGGACCGACGTGGGATAGATGTTGTGTACAGAATACATCAGCATAGTAGAATTACAGTATGGACACTCAGGATAACATCATACATAGACTCTAGACATAAGTAATATTGGACAAAATTTTCACCTCATACCACTGGATGAAAAGTCTGAGGATCGTGGAGCTGGAGCTTGAAAATGACTGATTTTCCCCAAAATCTGAGTGGGAAAAGATTTAATATGTGGGTAAGGAAAGGTGTTACTGGTGTTATCTGATACAGGGGGTACTAGAGTTTTTAGACTCAGAGGAAAGAATATAATCTTGAACAGCAAGATATCCATTTGGCAAACCTAGTGGACGAAATAATGACAATTTGTATACTCGCTTCTAACTCTGAAAACAATACTGAAATGATTTCCAAGACACACCAGCTGTATACCAGTAGTTGAAAAGAGGAGAGCAGAGAAATGGGACTGGGAAAGTAACAGGGTCCTCTCTGGGGAGGAGCGCCACATGGTCTGCCAAATACAGTGGAAAACTACAAGTTCCTTAATTTGGAGGAAATTTCGTTGGAAGAGTTTGCTTTGATTTTTCATTACTTCATTTGGATTGTTGGAGCCAATGCCAGGCCAACAGTGTGAATCATTTTCATGGTCCTGGACCAGGAGGTATTCAGAACCACTGTCTCTTTTAGATTTGATATTAAAAACCTATACAATATCCCAGAAGAGACAAACTCCAAACATAGAACCCTTCTATCAGTTCTGCTGGCTCTATATTAAAAATATTAAAAAAGAAGAACTGGAAAGTGGCAAAAGCCCTTAAACTCCCTCTGTTGAGGACTGGATAGACATACAGTAGCTCATCAGATACATGCAATGAAGAAACTGCATGAAGAAACATACACTCACCGGCCACTTTCGTAGGTACACCTTGCTAGCGCTTGGTTGGACCCCCTTTTGCCTTCAGAACTGCCTTAATCCTTCGTGGCATAGATTCAACACGGTACTGGAAACATTCCTCAGAGAGTTTGGTCCATATTGACATGATAGCATCACGCAGTTGTTGCAGATTTATCGGCTGCACATCCATCATGTGAATCTCCCGTTCCACCACATCCCAAAGGTGCTCTATTTGATCGATATCTGGTGACTGTTGAGACCATTTGAGTACAGTGAACTCACTGTCATTTTCAAGAAACCAGTTTGAGATGATTCGAGCTTTATGACATGGTGTGTTATCCTGCTGGAAGAAGCCATCTGAAGATGGGTACACTATGTTCATAAAGGGATGGACATGTTCAGCAACAATACTCAGGTAGGCTGTGGCATTGAAACGATGCTCAATTGGTACTAAGGGGCCCAAAGTGTGCCAAGAAAATATCCCCCACACCATTACACCACCACCAGCAGCCTGAACCAGCAGCCTGGATCCATGCTTTCATGTTGTCGACACCAAATTCTGACCCTACCATCTGAATGATGCAGCAGAAATCGAGACTCATCAGACCAGGCAATGTTTTTCCTATCTTCTGTTGTCCAATTTTGGTGAGCCTGTGCGAATTGTAGCATCAGTTTCCTGTTCTGAGCTGACAGGAGCGGCACGCGGTGTGGTCTTCTGCTGCTGTAGCCCATTTGCCTCAAGGTTCCACGTGTTGTGCGTTCAGAGATGCTCTTCTGCATAATCAATCACCTTTCTTCCCCATTCTGATGCTCAGTTTGAACTGCAGCAGATCGTTTTAACCATGTCTACATGCCTAAATGCATTGAGTTGCTGCCATGTGATTGGCTGATTAGAAATTTGTGTTAACGAGCAGTTGGACAGGTGTACCTAATAAAGTGGCCGGTGAGTGTAGTCCCTTAGAGTACACCAAGATAAACTCATCATATATACTCAAGGTGGATTGATTTTATCACAGACCAAAGACTTTAAGCGAGCATAACTTGAATAGATGTTTTGTGTTGTACATAGTTCCGTTTAGTTCTTGCAACGCGGACTAAACCTGATTGTTGCACTTGCAAACAGTCAAACTAGACCCAAACACTAGACTAAGAACAGAGACAGGAGTAAAACAAAAGGCGATGGTTCAATGAAATTTCAAGAATGTGCAACAGGCGAGTCTTGTAGAGCATCACACACACAAAGGGCTGACGAGATGATTGAGAGTGAACTGCTGGAAAAAGAGTCCAAATACTCAGAAAAGTCAGACTGACAAGGCTTGGGGGTAAAGCACCTGAGCACAAAAAACAGGAGTCAGGAATGCAGGCAGACAGGAAAAAAACAAAGCTGAGTTGATGCATGAGTCTCAGTTGCTACCATGAGGATGAACAGGCCATTTGACAAATACTGGGTGCTTATATACTTTGGCAGCAGGTGAGTCCTGATTGAATGATTGAGAGCAGGTGTGCTCGGGAGAGGAGGCGGGCCGGACCAGATCTTCCAGCCCCGCCCTGCAGTGACACATATACACACAACAGACAGATAAGAGTCAGACAGGGGAGCAAGGGGAAGGAAAACAGAAGAACACAACAGGAGAAGGAGGAAACACTAAAAAAATGTGATTGTGTTTTCTTATGTTGGCTCTGTCAGCCTGCTGATGGCGCTGAAGTGGTGGACCCACAGGCAGACTGACAGAACAACACTGCCGTCCATAGAACGGTGCCACTACTATGGCTAAAAATCGTTGCTAGAAACGCGAGTAAGCCGAACTTCACATCAATACTTTTATTTATAGTGCCTGAACCTGACATAAAGAATTTCCCTCATGGGACCTGAAGCCCTCACACTCCTGAGGCTCTCTCAATTTATAGATCGAATGTCACGAGTGCGGCTACATTCGGCTGAAGCCGTTCTTATAAATCAGACGACTGTACGATTTAAAAAAATGAGCTTGAGATGAAGCAGGAAATTCAATCACAGGACATTTGAACATATGAGGCCCAGGGGCCCTCTGCTCGCCGTCATTAGGTTCACGTTATCAAGACTCTCAGAGCAGGAGCACTGATTGAGGAATATTAAACGCTGGCAACTGACCACTCTCACTCATTCGAGATGGAAGTCTGCACTGATTTTCGTTCTAGGTTTTTAAGACAAATGCTTTGGATTTCAGCTCATGTGCAAGAATTGGAGGCAAAATCTTAAAGTAAAAACACATCTTAAAATCCTGCAGCAGGGATCAGGCTACCGCACTCCAGTCATGACACTGTAGACTAGAATCACCTCTTTTTGAAAGTATAACTAGTATGTTGGTATCAGAAACACTGATGTTGCAGGAAATCTTCACTCACATGTGAAATTTTCTGGGTATGTGTGGACATGTGTGACCAATTCGAAGAGGATGAACATAGTCAGTTGCAGTTGCACTTTAAGTAGAAGCAACTGAAGTCAACTAGTAGTAGTAGTAGTGGCAATAGAAGTACTAGCAGCAGGACTTGTTTTATCAGTAATAACAGCAGGAGTCATGGCGGTCCAGAGACCGCTCTTCTCTCCACTGCTTGTACCCTTTTGAGTTTGTTTTCAGCTCCTTTCTCTTTTAATCTCAGGCATGGCCTCCCTTACTTTGTTCAGCCTTGACAGTAGCCAGAGAGTGAGAGGGATCTCATTGATCTGGACACAAACGGAAAGAAAACAAAATAACCTCGAAAACACACACCGATCATATGACGAACACGTCTATTGTTTGGGACCACCTAAAAATAAAGACTTGGATCAGATAAACTGGGTGAGGAATTACGTCAGAGGCGGAGCGGGGAATGTCTCCTCTGAATGTGACTTCCTTGTGACTGAGGAGAGGCTGATGCTGTGAGCGAGGCTGTTTACATGCATCATGCATCATCATGTATCAGGGCCAGACAGAGTGATGGAAACGCAACTGTACATGACAAGTGAGGCAATTAAATGATCAAAACAGCAGCGACACCAGCAAATCATATTATAATGAATGCAACCAGTAGCATGACAACCACCGTTTAAGGCCAACATAGCAGACTGTTCCGCCCACTGATCCCATGTGGCCCTCTGAGCGTGCAGCTACGTATTTTTAAAACTAGCTATCATTATCACTTTACCAGTCACCAATTATAACAGCGTAAGCTGTCCTGCCCTGACAGATGCAACAAATTCAACAGAAGGATGAGGGAGAAAGTCTGTGCATGCACACACAGTCCTGAGAAGAGGCCTAATCAGGCAACTTGAGTGAAAACACCTGTGTGGGTGGATTATGGGTATTTAGGGGCATTAAACCTACAAAATGACTGCTGTCAGGTAAATGTAGTTGAGTAAAAAGTACAATATTTGACTCTGTAGCGTCTGACAATGTAGTGTATAAAGGATAAAGGGGCTTAAAATGGAAATCTCAATTAAGCACATCAGATTACATCTTTTTCACATTACTCATAGCAAGAGAGGTACAGTGGCTTATGACATCAATGGTGGATCCTTTCCATTTGAGTGTATTATAGACTAGTATGTACATGACAAAGGCCCTCGGACCGGCATGCCTACGCAGCCTTTATTAATATTCAGAGGTGATGGGAGTACTCAGACCCTTATTTTGTAATAACACGATGTGAATGTACTCCACTGCAAGTAAATGTGTAAAGTTATTATTAATATAAATAATAATAATTATTATTATTGTCATGTTAGAAGCAAAAGTTGGCACCATCAAATGTTTGGCATTTTTGCTTGAAAAAAATGCCTTCAAAGATTAATGGCATTTCAGAATACCAATGATTCTACTAATCAATTTATTGACTAATTGTTGCAGCTGTAATCCGACTGCAGTTTTTAGGTGACAGCATTGTTTTTTTAAGGTGTTATTCCTATGTGGCCAGGCGATTCACCCATTTATTTCATCCTCTCCCTCTCTGCTCCATTTTTTCATCTTGCTTATGTTCTTTCCTATATTTTCCCATCATTCTTTGTAACTGTCTTTCACTTTCCCTTAATCAACAGTCTGGTAAATATCTCTGAAAGCTAGGGCAACACACACACACACACACACACACACACACTGCAAAAAACACTGGAAGCTATTTATAGTTGCAGACTGAAGGGAAAGGTACACAGGCCATGGAGATGTGTCCTTCACAACTGCTGTGAACAATGCTGCCTGCCAGAGTGACAAACACAACAGACAAACGTACAAGCACTAATGTATGCCCGCGCTCAACGCGGACATGCAGGGACCTCAATTAGTGTCATATAATATACAGGCAACATACAAAGCACCATACATACAGGTAGTGCACACACGTAGGCTGACACGCGTGCACAAAAACACACATGTACCACTCACGGAAAGGCAAGGCAACTTTTATGCACGCACACAGAGAAAATAAAGGTCTCCTCAGCAGCTGTTCATCCATTTCTGATGCCTCTGAATATCTAAATGTTATACAACAGAGACATAAATAAGAGGGAGAGAGAGAGAGAGAGAGGTATGAACGGCTACTACATCAAGTTTTCAGAAGGTTTGGCTGTTCATTTACATGATGAGAATGTGAATGTCAGAATGTGTCTCCATCATGCTAACGTGCTAACACAGTGATGGAGGTCCACTGTTTTGGTGTTGGTATTGGTGTAGGTGTTGATTTTGTATACAGTGACATCATAGTTGCAAAAATAAGAACAGTTTGTGAATCAGTCTTAACCATGTACAACTAGAATGGACAGTTTTGCTGTGTATTGGTCAAATTCACACCAAATTGGGATAAATCTTTATGTTTGTAAGTGCCATAATTTCCTATTAATGTAGAAGGGAGCTAATATTTAATTACAATTCTTAAGATGGTTCCTGGGGTGCCAACTTGCGTAGCTCTTTACTGGAAACATTCAAGGAAATTATTTGGGAATTATGGGACCTGTAAAATGAAGGACAATATAAATGCATTGTAGGTTACTGGCTCTAAATACCTGATTGCTTAGTTACCTGAAACAGTCCCAAAACAGGTCTGTGACTTACAACTTCTTGTAGCTTCTGTCACTCAAGATATATTATAAAGTATTCACATGGTGATGATTTACAATCTAATAATGTTTTGTTTGTTCATATATGGACAAATCTCAATATCTCACAAAGGGACTTTTAATGGAGTTGTAAAGATAAGATCTACCTCTGTGTTTGACTGTGGAGAGATATTAATGTCAGTTGTGTTTACTTTATATCTTTAACAACGTCATTAAAAGAAATGTGAATTTTGTTGTTGTAGCCTCCTGTAAGCAGCGACATTCATAAAGCACTGCTCATTGTGTATCTGCACTGTGTGTAATGCTATATTGCCCTCTTGTACTTTGAGTATAAGTGTTACAAATGTCTGTAAGCTCTTAGTCTCTGCACCGATGGTATACGAACAGAAGGTAAATGGTTTCGCATTTATTGCATTTGGGAGTTAATGTGTTTGCTGATGGCTCTGTGGTGGAACCATTCAGTCATATCATGTTTTGACACCAGAGGGCAATATAGGAAGGCGGCTGACTGCCTCTGTCATCCTCTCCATTTTTGAAGTCCTTCTGAATCTAATCCTCTTTGCTGTGAGGTTGTCCAAAGCATTGTTTCCTGAAGTCACTCAGGACAGGAAAAGGGAATTAGGAGCAGTAATTATCAGCATTTGTCAATGTGTTTCAGTGAGAGTGCGTATAACAGTGACCTCTGAACTTTAAGTACACATTTTAATCTATCTATATAATTTATCACAACCTACATCTCTCCTGTAGGACAAGTCCAGTTGGTAATCATTAACTTTTGACTAATCTAAAGCAAATTCTTATTATGTAACATATGTTCAACTAGTGATTATCAAACTAATGCCAGTGTTTCACCTGCAGTATAACCATGACTGTCCTCCTCACACATCAGCACCAGATTGTGACTGATGGGGCTGTTTCTTTGTTGATATTTTTCCCTTCTTGTAGAAACTATTATTCCTTAATTATTGCGAAGTGAATGTACAGTTTCACCTCCCACATCTCCTTGTTATCAATGACATTACATCATTACAATCATTTACATCGTCACTATAGATGACGGTGTATACAATGGCATGTTAAGTAGTTCCACTGCCAATTAAATTTCACAAAAGTGTAATATTGTCCTCTGGTATTTGCAGAGGCATTCATTTATTGCTGCAATGATAAGTTGATTAATTACTTTAAAAGCAAAAAGGCAATTTTTTGAAGTTTTGATGGGTACTGTCTTTTGACATTTTGTGACCTTAACCACAAATAGATTAATCAAGAAAATAATCAGAAATGGTAATGAAAGTAATTGTTAGTTGCAGCCTTAGACCCAGTATTTCATACAAAGTGGAGGGCATCCACTTAAAAACGCTCCTGGAAACACTGAGTTGAGGTGACAAACCCGGCGTATCTCGTCTCGTGACAGTCACACTCATTTAATGTGTGGCATTTTCTCAGTGAAGTAGTGCCTCTGGCCTTTTCCCCTTGAAGGTTAAAGTTTTATTTAATAAAAGTGTAATCATTTCTGATGATGCTGGCAGAGGCGGTCTTCATTTCAGGTGAGGTGGACCAAGAAACATTATGGTACGATTCATGCATTTGCCATTTAAATTGTTGTCAGCTGTCTTCAGGGATGCCACTTATGATCATTGTTATTATTGATTGATCCGTCATTGTCTTCATTAAATGACCAAATGACGTCTTCATGTCTCCTTTTGCGCAACTAAAAGTCCAAAAACCCAAAGATATTGACTTTATTACTGTGTTTGGCAGAGAAAAGCATCACATCCTTTTGCTTACAACAATTCTAAAACAATTGTTCGATATATTATCATAATAGTTTCCGATTTATTTTCTGTCCATTGACGAGTCAGTTATCGCTGTGTCTACGCCACTGTCATGTTGTTGGACTCACCTGTGATAGAATGAGGTCAGAGCCGGTTGAGACCTACTACCTAAAATCTCTACTACTACACACAGAGCTAACCTGGATTAGATTATATCTGCTCAGGATACTTATGGACAAGTTTAGTGAAATGATTCACTATCAGCATCAGTTTAGATTTGTTGCAGTTTCATATTGTCTTCTTCTGTACACTGCTCTGTACATTACGTTGATAGAATGAGCTATCATAGCCCACAGCGCAGAGATAATATGATCAGCCAACAGTAAGAGAAGATTACTCAGCTTTGTTTGTGACAGTTGTGGCCTTTAGGCAACCAGACTGCCTGCATGCACATCAGATTTAACCGTGTGTTCTGTCCTGGCGTGCTGTATCATATAACATTAACATTACATTCGGTCTGTTATGTTTCAAGTTGGCTGTGTTAAACTTTGTTTGTGGTTCATGCAACAGTCCCTGGAATAATTTGTGCACACGCTATCAGAAATAAACAACCCCCTGACGAACATAGTCCGTTAAAAGTCATCATAATCAGTTTTTAATTGTGTTTGCTGCAAAGGGCTGTGAAGGCAGGTGTTGTCTTGCTTTTCATTTAAATTCTTTATTCGATGTTTGTGTCTGCAGGGACTGTTGTTGATGTTTGTGTCTGTTCTATATACGTACACTTAAGGGTGCCCCAAAATAGTCGCTTGTCCCTCTTCTGTTCCCTTACACACTGAATGCTAATCACG